>NC_062526.1:9431501-9801501 GCF_022655615.1 Tachysurus fulvidraco
CAAAAAGTCTAATGTGTCATTCAGTAACAAATTAAAAAAATTAATCCTTGGCAGATTTCTGTGGTGAGGCATAAAACACATCAGAGCATTCTGTTATTGGCAAATAATCAGCTTCAGGGTGGTGCCACATGATTTCATCCTGTTTTTAATGCTTTTTCCATTACAGCATGCACTGTCATGTTTTCTTCTGTATTTTCGCAGTGTTTTCTTCTGTATTCACTCATCTATGGGTGTAGATATATTTTTAGGTGGATCATTTGTGTAAAAAAAAATATTTATAAATACAGCCATTATTGTCTAAACTGCTGGAAACAAAAGTGAGTACACCCCTAAGTGAAAATGTCCAAATCGTGCCACGTGTCATGTGACTCATTAGTGTTACAGTACAAAGTCTCAGGTGTGAATGAGGAGAAGGTGTGTTAAATTTCTCACTGTTTCATACTGGTCACTGTTAGTTCAACATGGCACCTCATGGCAAAAAAAACTGAAAAAAGAATTGTTGCTCTACATAAATAGGGCTTAAGAAGATTGCCAAGACCCTGAAACTGAGCTGCAGCACAGTGGCCAAGACCATACAGTGGTTTAACAGGACAGGTTCCACTGAGAACAGGCCTCGCCATAGTCGACCAAAGAAGTTCACGTGGTCAGCATCATATCCAGAGGTTGTGTTTGGGAAATAGACGTATGAATGCTGCCAGCGTTGCTGTAGAGGTTAAAGGGGTGGGGGTAAGCCTGTCAGTGCTTAGACCACACGCTGCACACTGCATCAAATTGGTCTGCATAGCTGTCATCCCAGAAGGAAGCCTCTTCTAAAGATGATGCACAAGAAAGCCCGCAAACAGTTTGCTAAAGACAAGCAGACTAGGGACATGGGTTACTGGAACCATGTCCTGTAATCTGATGAGACCAAGATAAACTTATTTTGGTTCAGATGATGTCAAGCGTGTGTGGTGGCAACCAGGTGAGAAGTACAAGGACAAGTGTGTTTTGCCTAAAGTCAAGCATGGTGGTGGGAGTGTCATGGTCTGGGGAGCTAAAGTTCATTGAAGGAACCATGAATGCCAACATGTACTGTGACATACTGAAGCATGATCTCTCCCTTTGGAGACTGGGCTGCATTGCAGTACTCCAACATGATAATGACCCCAAACACACCTCCAAGATGACCGGTGCCTTGCTAAAGAAGCTGAGAGTAAAGGTGAAGGACTGGGCAAGTAAGTCTCCAGACCTAAACCCTATTGAGCATCTGTTGGGCATGCTCAAACGGAAGGTAGAGGAGCGCAAGGTCTCTAACATCCACCAGCTCTGTGATGTTGTCATGAAGGAGTGGACGAGGACTCCAGTGAAGACTTGTGATGCTCTGGTGAACTCCATTCCCAATAGAGAGAAGCCAGTGCTGGAAAATAATAGTGGCCACACAAAATATTGACAATTTGGATATATGCACTTAGTCGTGCACTCACTTTTATGTCCAGTGGTTTAAACATTATATATATATATATATATATATATATATATATATATATATATATATATATATATATATATATATATATAAAATGCTGAGCATTCATGCATGTAAAGGATAAGTTTCATTCAGATTCATATTTAGATATTTAGAAATACTGATATTTAATAATATTGTACTGTATTCCATCATGTATTTGAGTAAACGTTTAATCCCGTAATATTTATTAAGTCAAATATCAGACATAAAAAGTGTAGAATACATGGATTTGTCCCATTATTATGTCTGATTACACCAAAGCATGCTCAGTTTCACAATACAAGGATGGATCCAAAACAAAAGCAAGACATAAAAGTGAAAAACAAAAAACAAAAAACATTTTACTGCTGTATGTAACTGAAGTTTATCATGCTTGAAAAGGTTGATGTGATGAAAGCATATAAGCCTGCTAGCCTGATGTTTACTGTGTTGCATCTTTTATCACAGCTGTACACAAGCTAGCCTTGTGACATGAAAAGTTATTCTATGCTTTCGACTGAAAAGCAGTGAATCACCCATTTAATACTTCCTCAGATTAACCTAGGTGAAAAGGTGGGCTTCGTTTTTCCGTGCTTCCGCTGGGCTTTAGACAGATTTGAAAGATACATGGCTATTGGCGTGTTTTCTTTGCAATCAATATGTTTTCTACATCTGGCTTCAAGTGACCTGGCAGAAACCTTTTTTGCAACAGCAGGAAGAAGCTCAATACTCGGTTTGCAACAACTATTCAAAGAGATAAACAACTTTAGCAAGCTGAAGCTATTAACTGTTTTAAAGGCAAGTTTTTTTCCTTCATCTTGTCATAATGAGATGCGATTTGCTGAGTATTGGCCAGGATGCTGAATACCTGAATAAGCACTTCATGTCTAGTTAACATCTGATTTTTTTGTGTCTTGTATTTCTGGAGAGAAAGTCATACTGTAACTGATCTGATGCTAACTTATCATTCCACTTCTAGCTTGTTAGCTCGTAAATTGATTCGAAAGCATTAAGTTTGATTGATCTGAATTTGATTTGAAAGCATTAATTCCTGCTAACCAACTGCTACAAACACGTACGGTATGTAAGCACATACTGCTTTTTTCCTCTGTCATGATGTCCTGAAACTGAAAAGTACCTCCACGTTGAGTCTTCTAGCACCATGTTCTTGTTTTCTATTGCCTCACATATACAAAATATACTGTACATGGTATAAAAAAACAATGATGAGCTCAAAGGTAAACTGAATTAAAAACTATTAAAGTGAACGAACTTGTTCACCGGGCAGGTTTTATTAGCATCAGCGTGACCACGGCTTAAGGCTAATAAGGCGCCTCCATCCATGCAACTGAAATTAAAATGCATAACCAATTCCTAAGTTAAAAACAACACCCTGCCTTTACAACTAATTCCAAATGTATTTCCAATATATCTCTGAACCGCTGTATAAAATTCATAAAATACGAACCCCAATAAAAAGACAGACGATGCTAATGATGTGACATTTATCTACCTCTAAAAAACCCAATATGTTGATGTTTCATTCTATCTCATTACTCATTACTGAGAGTGATAAACCTGCTGCTTGGAATAATTAACACTCTACAACCAGCTCCAGCACAGAAGGTATACAACAGCTGTCTGTGACAGGACCCTTTAAAGGAGAAAAATCTATTTTAATGGTGATGAAATCCTGAAATACATAGTGCTATGGGTGCTATGAATCAAAGACACAAAAGGTTGAAACAAATCAAATCCTGGTGTATCAGCACTATATAAGGTCAGAAAAGAAAATGCTGCTTTGGATTATGGCTCAGAGCAATGAGATCCATATACCCTCAGATATTATACTGGGTATGCTGGACAATACATGTTTAAATCTACATAATGAAAACATAGAAAGGAGAAAGAAATGTAATTAAGTTACAAAAATACAATTAAACCTCATTCATAAATTCACAATATGGCCAGAGGTTTGTGGACACCTGGCTATCACATCTACATCTAAAGTATAGTTGTTCCAAAAACTGTTGGCACGTACTGTAGTTGGACACACATACCCAAGTGTATAGGATATCTTTGTATAATAATGACTTCTTGCATTACAAATTCTCTTCACTGGAAACGAAGAGGCCCAAACCTGTTCCAGCATGACAATGTCCTGTAGTGAGGTCAACAAAGACACAAGTGGGAGTGGAAGAACTCTAGTGACCTGAACCGAACATTAACCTCAAGTCCACTGAAAACTGGAACACCTACTTCACCCTGAACATCAGTACCCATCCTCAATAATGCTCATGCTGCTTAATGGGAAAAGCCACATAGCGACACTCCAAAATCTACCATAAAGTCTGTCATTATTTCTATAGAATCCTTTCACCGTGTTTAATGTCCAGTAAGGCTACATAAGTCAGTTTGTTTGGCTTAACTGTCTAAAATATTTGACCTTAATAAAGGTTAGAAAACAGAAGACATAAAAATAAATATATGAAAACAAAACCTGCAGATGTCCATTACATGAAATCTGAAAAACATTGCACATTTGTAAAGTAGTCTCCTTTAGAGTATCTACACAACAGATACACTTCACCATTTAATGCATTTGTGTGGATTCACTTCTGCAAAATGAATGAATAAATCCAAACCCATAAGCAATTGAGGTTTAAGGGCCTTGCTCAGGGGCCCAGTAGTGGAAGCTTGGTGGACCTGGGATTTGAAATCATGCCCTTCCAATCAGAAGTCCAACACCTTAAACACTAGGCTACCACATCCTCAGTTCTGCTTTGGTTTGTAGCAACCTTGGGTGTCCCCATCCGCCATGATTTAAAGACACTGTTGTATACGGGAGCTTTATTTATTTTATTTATTTTTATTTTTTATATAAAAAAATAAAGTGCAGTAGTGAATGCATAATGCGTACAGTGTTGATCAGGCATTCACTAGGTGTCTCATGTGAATTCAGAGTAGAGATGTGCATCAGGACTGGGAAGATGCGAGACCCATGAGACCCAGCAAAAAAGATGTGGGATGCCAAATTATTTTATTATTATTTTTTATTTATGTGAGTCAGATATGAAGCACTTGTGACTGAAAAGGGCCATGTTAAATAAGA
The DNA here is from genome assembly GCF_022655615.1 of Tachysurus fulvidraco. Classification (NCBI taxonomy): domain Eukaryota; kingdom Metazoa; phylum Chordata; class Actinopteri; order Siluriformes; family Bagridae; genus Tachysurus; species Tachysurus fulvidraco. The sequence goes on from NC_062526.1 coordinate 9,436,100, forward strand.
TCGGAGTGTGCTCATGTGAAGCACTACAATACATTTACCACATTAATTCATCTTCAGTAAATTATTTAACCTGCCTTTGATCACTGTGGTTTAAAAGACTAATTGGTTTGCGCTTGGGAAATAGAACCAACTAAGTTCTAAAATACCTAAGGCAGGTTGCAGCGGATTGCTAAAACATTAGGAGCAGGCAGGCTGGAATTGAGAAACATCCTGTGGGAGTGGGTAAGAATGGCAAAACTTTTTGCAGAAGTGGGAAGGAGTGGTAAAATATCCGGTGGAAGTAGGCAGGAATGGTAAAACATTCTGCAAGGGCAGCAAGAATAGTAAAATATTCTGTGGGAGCAGCTTGGAATGATAAAATATTCTGTGGTTATTCAGGTTGGGGTGGAAAAATGTTCTGTGGGAGCATGTTGGGGTGGGAAAACGTTCTCTGGGAGCAAATTGGGGTGGGAAAATGTTCTGTGGGAGCAGGTTGGGGTGGGAAAATGTTTTGTGGGAGCAGGTTGGGGTGGGAAAATGTTCTGTGGGAGCAGGTTGGGGTGGGAAAATGTTCTGTGGGAGCAGGTTGGGGTGGGAAAATGTTCTGTGGGAGCAGGTTGGGTGGGAAAATGTTTTGTGGGAGCAGGTTGGGGTGGGAAAATGTTCTGTGGGAGCAGGTTGGGGTGGGAAAATGTTCTGTGGGAGCAGGTTGGGTGGGAAAATGTTCTGTGGGGGCAGGTTGGGGTGGAAAAATGTTCTGTGGGAGCAGGTTGGGGTAGTAAAATATTCTGTGGGAGCAGGTTGGGGTAGTAAAATATTCTGTGGGAGCAGGTTGGGGTGGGAAAATGTTCTGTGGGAGCAGGTTGGGTGGGAAAATGTTCTGTGGGAGCAGGTTGGGTGGGAAAATGTTCTGTGGGGGAGCAGGTTGGGGTAGTAAAATATTCTGTAGAAGTGGAAGGGACTGGTAACGTTTTGTGTTAAAATTTGGACTGGGGTTAAAATCAGTTCTGTGCAAACTCCAAATCTGAGTTACCATTAGGGATGTACCGATACCACTTTTTCTCTTCCGATCCGATTCCGATACCAGCGGTCGCCGGTATCGGCCGATACCGATCCGATATCTGTGTTCTTTTCTACAGTACCTTTAAAACTAAAGAATGTATACAACTCGCTTAGTTATTACAATTTATTTGTTTCAGGCAAAGTAATACAAAAATGCCCATATTACTGGATGAAAAATGAAAACACAAGAAACCGTAAAAAATATTGATGCAGTAGCAAACGGTACTTTTAACAGTTAGCGGTATAAGAAAACTAAACCATATATACTGCAATTATTAAATAAAATTATTTTTCTGAAAAAAGGGCAATACGTTAAAGTGAATCTTAAATTAGTCTTGAAACACAATGCAAAATGTATTAAACAGTAAAACTTGCAGCCAAATGAGCGACAGGTTTAACGCGCTGAGGTAAATGGAAAGGGTGCCTGCTAAACTTCCCTGTCTGTCGCAGGCAGTTGTGCAACATATTACCTATAAAATTTATTATATTTATTTTCATTAATGCAATTTAATATATAAGTGTATTTTTCTTATAAGTTTAAGCAACAATCTATGATGTTTGCTGTTCATTAATCAACCACCACAGGCATGGGCGTCGGAAGTAAATAAAAAAGTGGCTGTGTCCTGTCCCACCCACATATAATGGTACCGACCACAGATATATCCATGGTTTCTGATGCCCATGGATTTCAGAAAGCAGGAGTGTGGTCAATGCTTAAAAAAAAAAGGTAAAATGCAGAATGGATTCGACTGGCGGCGTAAAAAAAAGTAATAAAAAAGACATATGCACTGAATAGAGAAGGTAAAAGTGGGTGGGTTCAATATTATTGGTCTTAAAAAGTGGGTGGGTGGGTCCTGTCCAACCCACATATAATGGTTCCAACGCCCATGACCACGGGTATCAGATTTCGATCGGTCGCGCACCACCGATACCCGATCCACTCAAAATGCTTGGATCGGTGCCGATACCGATCCTAAATATCGGATCGGTACATCCCTAGTTACAATATCAGTGGCTTTTAGGGAACGGCTTCATTCTTGGAATTAGAGGATTACTGGTTCAGACCTCAAGTGGCACTTGATTATTTAACAGCAGTAGAATATATCGATCGGCTATAACATTAATACTGCTCACAAATGAAGTGTCTAACATTGATTTTCTTCTTAAAATTGTGTCTGTTAAGGGGTGGAATATACAGCATGTGTCAGAAACCGAAGAGTCAGTTCTTAAAGTTGATATGTTGGAAGAAGGAAAAATGGCAAAAGTGCTTGGACCTGAGCAACTATGATGAGGGCTAAATTATGATGGCTAAGTGACTGGGTTAGATTATCTCCAAAACTGCAGGTATTTTGGAGGGTTCCTGGGATGCATTGGTAAGTACCTACTAAAAGTCATCCAAAAAAGTACAGCCAGTGAACTGGAGACGTGGTCATGGGTATTAGGGTAAAATCAAGCCCATCTGGTCCTGTCCACAAAAGAGCTATACTATATAAGCATATAAAAACAAAAAGAAAGAAAAAAATATTAGCCTAAAAAGAATCTGTCAGTGTTCACAGTCAGAAAGCAACCACAATCTATACACATACTGTATGTGTGTGTGACACACCATTCACAACACAAAACATTACTGCTTGTAATTGTTCTTCATTTGACACACTGTACCTCTATTTTACTATCACAGTTAATTATATGGTCCATGCTGCCTAAGACACCTCTACTTTCCCAAAGGCAATTCTGGGATTGATTTAAATGAGATGAAAATTGCCAAACTTAAAATATTTTCCACACCTCTTCTCACTTGCAGAAGCACTCACCAGAAGTGCTTCATTGTTTTTCTATACTGCTTGACAGCAGCTAAATATAAAATCAGATGTTATTCTGTTTAACTATTCACTCACATTTCCTTTCTGAGATTTCTAGATCTCACATGTCTATTTCTGAACAATTTCGTGCCTTAAACTAATTCAAATAGTTTCAGTTATGCCCAAAACTAGTTAAAATACTCCAAAGCATTTGAGTTAGTCGTCCACGTCTCATGTGAATTAACGACATCTATGAATGCAACAGAAAGTTAAATCTGTAGCAAAGGCTGAGGCGAAAGGCATGGAAGCAATAGATTTAATACTAGAATATTGTCATTTATTTGCCAAGTTGTACCGTACCTTTGCATTAATAATCATGTGGTATCATGGATGTGCTTGTGTGCTGGTTGTGAATGGGACGAGGAATTGCAGAGAATGAGCAGGAATTGAAGGAGTGTTTACACCATGAATTTGACATTAACTATAAATTGTATCTAACCCGTAGTTTGTTGCCGTGACTACCTAAACTTTCCTGCATGGGAGAGTTGACGTGATTGCCGAGGAACAGCCAAACTACAATAGACACGTTTCTGTGTGTGCATTAATTTGGGGCTTGTTTACAGAATGGTTTCAGTATATTAATCAAAAAGAAATTTCCCCTCACTGCATACCACTATATCAGCATGTTACAAACTGCTTTAAAGTTTTTAGATAAACTAAAAAGCAACCAAAAAAAGTACTGAAGGTAAGGGATGTGTCTGTTTACTGAGTTATGAAAGCATTCATCTCAAATATTAATTAGTGGCATGGGGAATATTCTGATATGAATCCAGCATGTGCACGAAGCTGACATTCTGAGCAAGCAAACAGATGTACAGATGATACGGTCTGCACTAAATCATAGCTCACATGTTTGCTTTGGTTGAACAGCTCCAAAAAAATATTGTTAATGAGATAAAAAAACTTTTTTGAATATATGTTTTTGAGCATGTTCAGCACTGTGAGTGACTCTGATCACAGAAACATTGGGCTCCTGTTGTATAGCAAAATATGATGTGGCAGCTAACAGAAACAGCTTGTTTTTCACACTTGGGTGCATTTTACAGTCCTGGATAAATATTTACCTCACAGAATAAATGGATATTCACTGGCTGAAATGTGTTTCTCAGCCAGTGTTTTGGTTCAAAAAGAAACTCTTTGTCATGCATTACTTTACTTTATTTTTTTTTTTTTTATAGATTCAGGGATATGTTCTATATTAAAAGAAGAAAATCTCACATGGGATGCAACAGATATAGTCTTCTGGGCAACGAGGGCCTTATTTGTTCTAATCAAAGCCATATGGCTGAAAAGAACAACCCTCTATCACACTACATTGAAATGATTGAGGAAAGTGTGTGGAGGCAGCATCTTGCTAATTGGATACAGTAGCTGGAGGGATTTTGCATCTGGTGGCCCGAGGGAACATGGAGTGAAAATAAAACAAGCAGAGAGACTTGCTGCTGGAGGCAAACAATCCAATAAGGAGATGAAGAGAACATAGTCTCGGATAAGCTTGAGGCTTAAAGAAGCAGGCGTACATTAAGAAATGAGAGCATTTAATCATGAAAGGCAGGTTTGCTCTGATATAAGCCATTTCAGTTGGTAAGGGCATCTGACAACCCCAGAACCATATGTAAAGAACAGCCAGGAACATCTGAGTCCTTTTGAATTCAATTTAATTACAGTTGTATTTGTGTAATGCTTTTGACAATAGTTATTGTCACTAAGCAGTTGTGCAGAAATGGTTTTATATCCCTAATGAGCAAACCAGAGGCAACAATTATCAAAATAAACTCGGTGAAACCACATGAGGAGGAACCCTTGAGAGGAACCAGACTCAGAAGGGAACCTGTTCTCGTCAGGGCTAAACTCTATAGTGGGATAATAAATCCTTTACACAGCTGTATACACATAATGTGTGTTAAAGGCTGTATGAACATCGTTGTCTTTATGAATACAACAGCATTGTTTTGTAAACCATTTCTGGTTTTCAGTCCCCTGGTATTGGCAGCCATGCCAAGTGATAATGGGACAAAACATGGAGATGACAATAAGGTATTTGATGAAAATTGCTTCACTTACTGTATTTGAAAGCATTGTGCACCAGCAAGTAAATAATCCACACAAGTGACCTTTTGACATGTGTATGAAAAGAGCTTTATTCTTATATTTCTGACCAGCTAACCACCTTCAGACCTTCAAAAATAGTCTCACCACAGATTTTCTGTAAACCCAAGATTTCCATCAGTCACAATATGAATCCTTTCAGACACATAATCACATGAATCTTTCAGCTTGAGAGCCTCATAAGACATATTATTGACTGGTTTGACACCAAAGCAACCTCTTAATAACAGTTGTGTGGCTTGGCTCTGGTGAGTGTACGGTCTGCGGTTTCATTATTTGCCACTTTCTTCTCAGTTTCAGACATCTGGAGATCTAAAGAAGAAATGTGAAAAGTAAGACTTGGCAACCCAAGAGTTTTCCAAAAGACCCCCTATCTAAGTAAGACTGTCAACTGTTTTATTCCCTTTTTGATAAGTGCTTCCATTCAACCTGAAATACTTCCAAGCAAGCAACAATTCTGAACAGCTGCTCACTGTGGGGTAGAGACATTCGAATGCCTCCAGTGAGAAAACTCATTCATGTCATGTGTCAAGAACTGAAGGCTTGTGGATGTAAGTGCAAACTGTTTTAAGTCAGTAGGCAGAATAGTGGTCAAAAATAGGCAATGGACAAATTGTTTAGGAAAATAAAGCTCTAAAATAGACCGAAACATGAAGAAATCTAAAGGTCTAAAACCAGAGAAGCAACCAGGAAATAAGGCATGCTGAAGGGATAGCTAACCCCTGGATTGGCAGTCGATGTTTGATAGGAAGTGACAGAAATGCACCTTGCAAATGTTTATAAACCTGAACATGTTTCATTTTTTATATTTTATTTAAAATCACAGAATCCACGTGTATCACTATCCCTCAAACAATTGAGCAATTCCACATGCTGTAGAACGACTTCTATATCTTCAGAGATATAAAAGATGTCATGACTATAAGAACCACCCACTCCCCCGAGACAGAACATATCCTATGTTAAAACACAGAGGTCTTACACGTTGTTCTTCTTTTTCTAGCCAGGCAGATACCATAAAAATCTTAAACTAAACCAAGAACAGAACCTTGTAGATTCAAATACACAATGTTTCTCTGAAAACTTTCCCAAACTATCAAAAGACCTTCAGTCCTGCAGAGATTTGCCCTACAAGAAAATCCTGCAGAGTTAGTACCCTGGTGCCCCACTTAATCTGATCCATAAAACATGAACAAAGCTTTGAATACACACGTTTGAGCCTTTGGGTTTGAAGTAGAAGTCTTTTTTTTGTTTGTATCCAACTGCATTTCAGGGACCTAAAAAATTAATTAGGAATGGGTTGGAACATGGAGGCATTAAGGAAACATGGCTCATTAATGTCTGACTCTTTATGTTAACTTGTACTGCCTGATGATGTTTACATGTCACTAGTGAATGAGGACTGGGAATTATCTTGAAACGGAGAAACTTCTAATGTTCTCACTTTGGTTTTTGTGAGTTACACATGTCTAGGCCCAAATCAGTATTTTCAAGCCTGACAAAAAAAGGAAGCAGGGCACAAAGGCAAGGCATCAAATATTCAGAAAATCAGCCTCATTCGCTTTCAGTTCAGTATGAACTTTCTACTTATTAAAGATTGCAATGTGATTGCCATGATAGCTTCTTGGATCAAGGTATAATCTCCATTAACAGACTCATATCTTTTTGGTTTGGTTCGAGGGGGGATTTGAATAAATGCGGTTGGCCGGCAAACCACCTCTTACTGTGAAAATAGTTTGTTCTTGGCTATGTTTACTGGTCTTTTCAAGAAAAAGCAACAAGTCTGCTGAACACGAATATTCTTGGCAAGACATGTACTCGTTTCATTCATCTTTAGAAAGCATTTTATTCTGTCTGGGTACAGAGATTCTCCCAGAAAAACTAGCTATGAGATGAGGACACACCCTGAATGGGTTACCAGCCCACCGAAGGGCAACATGCAGAGATGCTTCATACTGTATATCATCACATAGTCAATCCATGTTGAATAAATAAAATATGTGGCCAGTCAGATTTAAGAGAACATTATTAGCACAGTCTTATTCATAGTTTGAAGTTTATGGTTTATGAAGTTTCTCATCAAAACAAGATTTAATTGCTTATACTAGACTTAAATTTAAAATGTTTTTAATTATTAGAAACAGCAGGAGTACCGGCTTTGAAATACATCATCAAATCACAATGGATTTACAAAAACAAATTGTGTTAATGCAACTCAGTTCAACTGAGGTATAAATTTGAATTAAATACATTCACTAAGCTTTTTTTTTTTTTTGAGCACCCACTAAAAGAAGGTAAAATAATACAAAGCCCCATATAAAAGTGCAAATGGAAATACAGTAAAACCCAGTGTTGCATTTATTATTGGGCTTTAAAGGAAATAAGCTGGCTCCAATGTAGAAGATAAACAGTATTAGCTCAATGATGCAGTTTATGGTAACGCTTGCTACTGATTTTAACACTTTATGGTATACTTCATGATGCATTTGTAATTTATCTTAAAGTAATGTGAAACCTGGGGAAGATAGATACTGAATGAATAATATGTGCGTCAACATAAACAGGCAACTCGTACTGTACAGTCTACCGAGGACTTCATTACATGTTTAAATGTACAATTATTGGAGTTACCATTAATTATGAGAAAATGCATACTAACACCTTATAACAATGGTTATAATCAATTACAGATTGTTAATGCATTACGACTAATGTGTGGTACACAATATTGCTCCAATATAAAACTAACCCAAGCTCAAATTCCACTGCATTGTATTTCACTAAAATTATAACCTGCATCTATACAATCAGTCGCAAGGGGAAATAAATAAATTCTAATATAATCTGTTAATAATCTACGCTATGACATGTATATACATTCAGTCCCTTTTAACAAAGAAGTGTTGTCTTATCGGGTATCATGATGCGATAAACAAACAATTTCCAGTTCCATATTTATTTGATATTGGTGATATGTGTTACAAAAACTACTAATGAATTCATAATGCACTAAAAACGTTCCTATGAAGTGTACATGCATTGTCCGAGTGATTGTACTGTAGGTGTAAAAAGCCTAAACACATTATGAATGTACATTCAGTATAGGACACTATATATATGGCCTTACTAGAAATTCTGTATTTGGAATGATGATATAGTTTACATTCTTCCAGGGTTGCGCATTGTTTTTTTTTTGTTTTGTTTTTTTATAATGACAGAAGATGCATCTAGACCTACTCAGCCAGCTGTCCATCACAGCTCCTTCCATCACCCACTTAAAGATGGCTGAGGATGCTAGCAGTCCCAGACACAGCATTTGAGGATGGCTCATCCTTCTGTAGAACGCTGTGCCAGCATGATCGATGTCTCAGATGCTAAGGTGTCTCTTGCCAACTCCAGCTCCCTTTTTCTCTCCACCCACCATGTCAGCCTTGGCTCAAGCTCAACAAAACATTTGCTCTTGTGAAGACATGTGAACCTGAGGCCTTTAAGATTTTACTGTTGCACCAGAGCAAGGTGTTAGACGATGAATGATAAAACGAATAATTCTCAAGTATTGTAAAGGCCACGACTTGATATGTGATAAGGGATGCAGCACACAGGCAGATGGCGGAAACGATTAGCCGTGATCAATAAGCCTGGTCTATGGCCCAATGAGACCATTCTTGCTGGACTCTACAACATACGCTCTGTGCTAACAGTCTGGAATGTTTGCAATTTTCAGACTCACTCAGTCTTAGAGCATTTTGAATCACTGGAACTCATTAAAACTAATACTCAAACTTATATTAAAACAATTATCCAAATCAGTAAAGAATGTCAGATATCAGACTGGGGGAAATGTGATTTTGGCACGGTTGTTGGTGCAAGGCTGACTGCTTTGAGATTTCAGGGAAAAAAAACATCTGATGAGCTTCAGTTCTGTGTGTAAAACCTGATACAGATTTCTACAACAACAGTTGTTGCTGAACACCACTCCTTTTACCCAAGAATGGGATTTTTCCATCTTCAACTGCCTTCAGTTCTGGTGAACCTACTATAAGTGACCATCCTTTATACTTTGTTCTTCTTCCACCTTATTGGTAAATAGGATAACTCAGTGGACTTACAGATATACAGATTTTCTTCTAAAAATGAGTGAGTGTGAATAACAATTTAGGTATTTATTTACCTAGCCCAGATCCCTTAAATCCGCTTTTGACCAAATCACAGTTCTGAGTTGCTGCTTACCCACTAGGCCAGTTAAAATTTGCCCATCCCTGCTATTACATAAATTGAGTAATCTTTCACAGTTTGGAAATGTTAGTTTTAGTAACTAATACTAAAATGCAGTTTTACTGGTTCACCTTCTAGTACAGTTCTACAGTTTGCCGACATAACCATAAATCAGATGGTTATTCTGTCTTTAGAAAAAAAATAGTGTGCTTCAGAGAGCATTCATTTAAACACACAAACACAAATCTCTCTCTCTTTCTCACACACACACACACACACACACACACACACACACACACACACACACTCACACTCACACTCACACTCACACACACACACACACACACACACTCTTTCTCACACACACAAACACACAATATATCCTGCTGAGAAACACATTTGAAGGTGATATGATATAATTAGAAATGTATCAGTGAGCATGTGATTAGTCTGAGTCTGGCAGGTCTGGGAATATGAGAGGACACCCATGGCAGCTGGGCTAGAACACTGAACTACTGAGCATGCTTCTGAATTATTCACAATGTGCTAAAGCAGTTGGGAGCTGCTCAGTGCTTAGCATCTTTTAAATGCCTGACTTACTTACTTGCTGGTTTAGTTTGACATGTTATTATTATTATTATTATTATTATTATTATTATTATTATTATTATTATTATTATTATTAGTTGTTGTATAGTAACATTTACAAAAAAAAGGAAGAAAAGCCAGATACCGTTACAAACAAAGAATAATGAATAATGGCAAGCATAAATATACACGTTTACCTTTCTGTCCTTTTACTAATGACATTATAATTATTACACTTATAATTCTATGCTACACCTACAGTAAAGCTAACTTTTTTCCAACCTTAAACCAATTAATAAACCAGTGAACTATTTTTTTTTTCCCTAAAACCAGCTGTTGATTTTCTTAAAAAAAAAAAAAGGTTTTCCTCGTGGGAACCAGACAAATGGGGCTCCATATCCTGTCAATAAGCATTAAAGCAAGTGCAGGTGGTTATATTTCAAAATGCAGTCCTGGTAACAAGCATCGACTTCCTCTCTCTTTCTCCGAATAAACAACTGAACCGCTTAACCTTGTAAAACCAATTATGGCAATTAAACACTGTGGCTAATTGCCATTAGCGGAGAACACTTATGCATCACCTTCTTTACAGGGTTCTTCCACTGACCTATTCTGTCTGGTTATTCTCTACCCCTCTTGAAAAGAGGTTATTAATTGTACATGAATGGGGTCTTAGCTATGGGTGAATCATATTAATCTCTAGAATATCTATTCACGGCCATCAATATGTCAGGAAATGCTAAGCCGTCGTGAAATGAGGTTTTTAAATGGAAATCCACTTCAAAACACACACACACACACACGTGTTTAGTTTAGGGCTTGTATATATTAATATATATTGAATGTTTAATTTTTCCCAATGTATACTGTAAACTGATCATTCGGTTCCCAATGACACATTAAGTACACTTATTTGACACTACTATTACTACTACTACTTGTCAATCATTTACTATATCAAAGATTATTGATTGGTGACGTGGTAATATAATTATCTCTAGGATTTTCATCCTCGTATCAGTCAGTTTTATGGATTTGTGTGTAAACATGTTTACATGTAACCGATACACTGTATGTTACAGGTAATGCATCCAAATTTACATGTTAACGAAGATGCTGTAGGGGTTTAAACCACCTTTCCAGCACTCTTCTTTCAGTGTCACTTATGATTAGAACCCTTTATGCATTTGTACCTCTACTTTCAAACGTATCAGAGGCCATAGCACAGATGGATGGCAAATTAAAGGAAAAACTTGACTAAATGACTGGAAAAGCATAATGAGTGCAGATGCTTCTGGACAGATGTACAGCATGATACAATTAAGCAATTAACATCCTGCCATGCTCTGTGGCATGCTTAAAAATGCTGCGTGATGAGCATGCCCAGATGACCTCAATTTCACAAGATGAAAAGACTGACTTTGAGACAGGGTTCATGATAGGGCGGCGATTGATGTAGCTTCGGTGACAGAGATTGCTAAGCTGAATTTGTTTCCATGACCGTGAAGCTTGTGCGATATAAAACTTTAAAAAAATAAAAAGAACAAAAACATACTGTAAGCACTGCTCTACAGACATACAGTATTTGGGTAAATGTTATATTTAGACGAGTCACTCTTTCAAGTGTACGAGTACTGTAAATACATGGTGTGCACCGAGAGAACAGTCTACGTCTCCATTTATAGAAAGGTTTCACTGTAAATCGATATAAAGTTCTTCTCACCTATGTTGAAGGTTCTATCCTGATGGGAGTGGAGTCACCCAGAATATCCCCACCACCATCTACAAGAACGGTTCGATGAGGATGAAAATAATGAAAATCATATGATTTGACCTTCACGGTCAACAGATCTCAACTTTAGAGATGACTGCGTTGATGGCTGTGTTCAAGCAAATACTTCAAATGAAGTTTCAAGAGTGACTAAAGACTGTACAGTCTCATAACACCAGATCATCCGTACCTGAAACAGCTTGCATCTCTATTCACTTTGACCTGTATCTACAGAATCACTCACAACTTTGTGCGTATTGTCAAATCAATGTTTGTATTTGAAAACATATTCTTACAGTTTGTGCAATTGTGAACCTTTCAATTCATTTGATTAATTCACTATTGGCCTATTTCTGAGTATAACTTCATCATCTTCATCAAGTTTTTAAAGTTATCTTCTTTCTAAGCTTATACAGTAGCTAGACTACCTTGAGCACACTAGTGAATGTGTATAGACTGTGTAATATTTACTGTTGCACTGCAGCTTACCATACTGCTTTTTGCTGGAATCAGGTGCAGCATCGTGTGCTGATATCGTATATCCTTTTACTTGATAAAAGAACCACACCAAGAGATCAAAATGTCAAACCATTTATATGCCATGGAAGCCTGAAGCGACAGACTACATAAATGTTTGTCTGGGGAGCAGACAAATGCAACTCAGACAGCTAAGAATGTAAATAGCAAAAAGATTAGAAAAATAGTTTAAGATTTGTAACGTGTTTAGCGGGTTTGGTGATATTATGTTGGTTTATGCTGCATTTGCATCACAGGGGAACGTTGCTAGAGAAGTTACAATGGTGTCTAGGTGTCTAGGTAGAATCACAAATATATAAGGGATAATGGTGAGGTTTCACTGTTACATCTTAAGAGCAGAAAAAAAACAAAAGCTTATTTGGTCACACACTGTTTTACAGTGACATTCAAGTTCATATTAATGACTAAGAGAAGTAGTACAGACAGCAAGTGTAGGCAGAATTCATGCAGTGCAGTGTTGATGGAGGTATTAGCATGAATGTTGAAGCCTTAGAACCTGCACTTAAAACACTCCACATTATATCTTACACTTACATAAGTGGCTTTATATTAAAAAGCCATTTTCAGTATCCGGGATTCTCTAATTATCATGAACTGCTGCAAGTGGTTAAAGCTGTAGAATCTTTTCAAGAAAACCCACCAGGCTTCAGAAGACAAACGATAACTAACTGCTTCCTTGTTCTATTTCTGATTTCAGTTTCCCTCAGAGCTCTGCTTTCTTCTTATAGCAAAAATCCTGCTGTAATGAAAAACATAAAGCAATCTTTTAACAAATTGCTGCACAGGTCTCAGAGGCTTGAACTTGCCTCGGTCTTACACTGGTGCCAACGTGACCTACAGTATTAATGACTTGATGACACTATTAATTATTTAATTGGTAGTCATCATAAACATAAACTGTAGCATGTAATAAATTTGAGATAGAGTGCAGAAAGACTATTGATTGGACAGTAGAAGACCTGCTGTCTGATCTCTCAGATAAGATGAGGTAAAATGGTTTGTTAAAGCTGTTGGGACAATGATGATGACGCTATGGCTATGGCTCATTCTCTCTGCTGATTCCTTTGTTTTTGGACCTAGCTGTGCTGAACCTTTCCCACAATCTGAAAGAAGAGATCTATATTGCTTGTCAAAAATCAACATATTATATTCAGACTATATTCATACAGCATGTGTCATATCTCACCATTATCCAGTGTATTGCCAAGCTAGGGGTTCTCCGGCTTCTCGTGCAATAGATGAGGCGCTGTTCTGATGACATTACTGATACGGCTGAAGATATACTTTAAACTAAAAAAAAAAAATAAAGCAAGAAAGGCTGTTTGGCTGGTGTTGTGGAATCGGCAGCTCAAACAACCTTGAGAGAAAACTCATATATATCTTCTCCATCATTTTTCTGCTTGACAAAACAAACTGAAACTGCAACTAATTTCTCTCTTCCCCGTTTCTGCCTCCGCACTATTTTTTGAATTTCATATAATAGCCAAACTTGCTTTATAATCCAAAATGGTCCGAATATCTAAAATAAGACTCCAAACTTCACACATTTTATATTCAATTCTAGCACAGTAGAATTGACGATATAAATAATCTATTGTAATATTTTAATGCGCATGGAAATCATTCCAACTCGCAGTGCTGTCAAAATCCTGTGTCAGGTCGTTATTTTGACTAAATCTCTTAATCACTTTATTATTTGACATAATAGGTGAATGTATAGTGTCATTATTTTAATTTAATATTGTATCATTTTGGGGGGGCACGGTGGCTTAGTGGGTAGCACGTTTGCCTCACAACTCCAGGGTTGGGGGTTCGATTCCCGCCTCCGTCTTGTGTGTGTGGAGTTTGCATGTTCTCCCCGTGCCTCGGGGGTTTCCTCCTGGTACTCCGGTTTCCTCCCCCGGTCCAAAGACATGCATGGTAGGTTGATTGGCATCTCTGGAAAAATTGTCCGTAGTGTGTGAGTGTGTGAGTGAATGACAGTGTGTGTGTGCCCTGTGATGGGTTGGCACTGCGTCCAGGGTGTATTCTGCCTCGATGCCCGATGACACCTGAGATAGGCACAGGCTCCCTGTGACCCGAGAAGTACGGATAAGTGGAAGAAAATGAATGAATGAATGAATGAATGAATGAATGAATGAATGAATGAATGAATGAATGAATCATTTTGACTGGATATTTCAATTTACCTTGAATTTTGACACACCTCATTATTTTGAGATATATACCTTCAATCTATCAATAAGACCAATTTACTGATTTGCCAGGCTGTACAGTACATCTAATTATTGGGAATTCACCGAAATAAATATTTTGGCTCATAATGGCTGACATTTTGTAATGGTCATAGTGGTCATTTTTAAATCTGGTTAGTTTTATATCTTTTTTGTCCTGTTTGACATACTGTACTAACTGAGTCAATCAGACCTATAACTAAACATCACAGTGAAATGGTCAAAATGGCCTTGATGAACATTTTAAACTGAAATCGATCATATTAGTTACAGGAAATGGCAGACTACTACCAAATGACATACTGCATACATGTCTGTATTCACTACAGTACAATAAATGAATCCACTTTGAATAAAAGCCAACATGCTGCATTTTAACCTCTAAGTCACTGCTTCATTTCACTCTTGGGATTGCTCTGTAATTCTTCTTACGAATTACACTGTAGCTACCAAACGATGCTGCATGCTAATTGCACTGAATTCTGAGCACCAAAAAATGTCTCTTATTTTCTGAAACGAAGCCTTTGTGATTAAGCAGATGTGAGTCTTCAATATGGGGACATCCGTCTAGGGATTAATTGAGCGTCAAGCGTTGAAGCACAGTGGCCTAGATTTAGGAGACGTTATTCTGCCGTTAAAAAAGATAATTATAATTGCTGTTTCTAAGTGTTCATATAACGGTAGTCTAGGTGTCATTAAACTAAACTGGAACAGTGGCTTAATGTAGTGGCTTCTTTACCCAACAGGCAGAAAAGTTCAGCCGTTTCCTATAAAATCGGTCTATAGGAGATTAGACAGCAAAGGCAAAAGACAATAAAAAGGCATTGGTAAAGATGTGTAATTATTCAGGGTTTTATCCATATAAATAAATGGGAAAGGGTATAATTAAACTCAACATCAGAAAATACCTAAAAAATGTTTTTAGCCATTGACAGGGTGAGACGTCTTCCAAAACCTGTGTCTAAAACTTTCCTCCTCATGCATATAAGAGTGTCCGAATCCTGGCAAACTTGGATCTGTGCCAAAGAATATGTTCAATTTAGAGTTCTACAAAGTGATCAGTGTGAAAATCATCGGTTCACTCTTTTACAAATAAAGATCTAGCTCGGGTTTGTCTGTTTTCTGCTTATCTCTGTCCGAAACGTGTTCTAACAGTGATATCACTGGAGACTCCAAACAGAAGTGAAGCTGTCAGCAAACAGGCAGGGAGTGTGTTATACTCATAGGTAGGAGTGAGTGGGTGGGTGGAGAATGTCACATGGGCTCTGGAGGCTCGCAAAGTTGCATGGAAAAGTTTCAGAGACTTTCCCCGACTCGTGAAGAAGTCCTTATTCATCAGATGACATTTCTAGGTTAGCTAGCTCTCAAAGCTTTTTGACTTTGGCAGACCCAGCAGCCTGTAACGAGCTCCTCCACAACTGCTCACCTTTTATTCCAGAACGTTCCTGAGTGTGCAGAGACAGATGAATTCTCTCGCCCATGTGCTCAATCCACTGCATAAAAATGCAATTTACAGTACGGGATAAATGCGCGCGCACACACACACACACACACACACACACACACACACACACACACACACACACACACACACACACACACACACACACATCTGATTGCCATGTAAACTGTAAATTACCTAAGAGTTAACAAAGCATGCTAAGTGCTGTTAACAGGCCACAGGATGATGAGGATAAGCATGGGCTGAGACAGGCAGAGCTGAATACTGGGATATTGTGTGTGTCTAATGCACTTAACAACCTACCCGTGTCCTGCTGTGAACTCTGGCTGATGAGGCAGCGGTACAGACCAAGAAGCTGAGATTTCAATCACATACACACACACACACACACACACACACACACACACACACACACACACACACACACACACACACACACACACACACACACTCACACACACAGGCATAAGGAACAGAAAAAAGGAAGCTTCTTTCTCCATTATGCTTTAAACTCAATATTAAGAATATTACCAGCTTTATTTTTTTTAATCCATGGTTAGTCTGAACACATAATGTGTCCATATAATAAAAACGTCTCAAACCAAATCCTTCTCTATGAAACAATCAGAGGCTATTTTTGCAATATCCAACATGGGCTAAAGTGTACATCTAACCCTAAACATCAATGCTGTGTCGAGTTTAGATCTGCGTTCCACAACCAAACTGCAGTCCAACCAGAGCCACCAGATAAGCAGCATAATCAGCCCAAATTCACTAGCACCTTCATGGATATGGAAAGCCTTCCATTTTATCATTCTTACCAAGTGACAAAAGAGAACAGACCATTTCATCACATAGAAGATCTTGAATCCACATAATGAAAACCGCTTTTTAAATATTGCTTAATAATTTAGGAATCAATTGGTGTAGAGACATATCACATTAGTAGAAAAAAAAAACACAATTCAATTGGATTATCTGTAGCTGTTATGTAACAAATTTCAAACAATACCCTTTGACCAGTTATATATTCTGTTATTCTGTCTCTACAGCAGTCAATAAGCAATAGAACTGTCCAGATTGGCCAACCTATCTGTGGTGACAATCACATATCTCTTTCTAATATGGATGTTTTTCCCATATTTTTCTCTTTTTTCTCTTTCTCTTATATCTTTACCATTTACCAATTCCCACCCAACCTCCAGCTCTCCCCTATCACACAACAGCTACCAGTTTGGGCGGGTAAATGCTATTGCTATTGAAATGCACTTGTAATGTGTGATTCCTGACTTTCAACAAAGAAAACGCTCTGTTACAACTTGCAGGTTCTACTCTGGAGCATAGGCAGGTTCTCCTTAACTGTAGGTTCCAGAGAAAAGCTGATCTCGAATGAAGAGACAACAGAAATTTTCATCCTTTTAAGATCTGAGTTCCCATAATGAAGTCTGTCAAATGCTGCATTATATAATCTTTCTTCCAGACATGTGAGGTCTAGCTTCTTTTTGAACTGCTGCTCATGTTTACATGGCAGAGTAACACACTGGGAAGAACGTGCTATCTGCCCTTTTCCTCATACATGAGCTCATAGATACTCACTGGCTAATGTCACAAAAGAGAAAGAAATGCCATACCTCCCACACAGAGCATGACACATTTTACTCCTCAAACCTCAAGCCAAGTTAGGCTGTAGATCTCCTTATGACTGGGGAGTTTTAATAAACTGTGTGTGTGAGAGTGTCTAATAAGACAGACAGACAGATAGACAGAAAGATAGATACAGAGAACTATTAACCTCAGAGGGAAATTGACTTAAATTCCAAGACGTTTTATACAAATTAAGCCTGTGTAGCATAAACAGAAATCATCTTCAGGCAGGCTTTTATTTCACTCCATGAGCAATTTGTAGCATTAGCTGCATTAGCAATTTCAAAGTGTGCATTGTTCCTAATTATTATAATCTTTAATTATAATCCCATAAGAAAACTAATTGTAGCAGCAGGAAAACAGGCCAATCATTTACAAAAGAACTTTAAACCAGACTGCTAATAAGTTTATAGCAATTGTAGATAGTCTCACAAAACTACTTAAAGTTTACCATTTAATGAAACACCTAACCTCAAAATTACTCAGGAACATGTTCTCCTGCTGTTCCTCATGGGGCTTTTTAAAAATGATTCAAGAGTCTAATCAAACCCAGACCCATAAGATTAGTGAGGCGTTAAGGTCAACTAGATGGATGGTGAGAATGTCAGTGTGATCTCTGACATTTTCCCAAAAGCATTAGGTCATGCTAACACAATCACAATCAATGTTAATTGTATAGGGCCTGTGCTGTCTAAAAACACAGAGAAAGGGACAGAGCAAAATAATTCACAATAATATGATATTCGGCACCCAACAGAGACCTGACCTCAGAGGGTTTTTTCATGTTGCTTCCTCGCCAATTGTGGAAGCACAATTTTTATTATGAATCGTACTGTACAAAATATGTGCAGAAAAGTTCCTACTAAAAAAGAAAGTAGTCATATTGCATCACTATAGTAGCCCAGAGGTACAATATTTCTGAAAATTGGCATTATGTAAATTATAATGCTGCAAAATTAAGTGACAACTCAAAAGTATAATCCAACAATGAAATAGCATTAAAATATTTGCAATTCAATTAGCAATATAATCTGCAAGTCAGAAATGAGACATTTGCAATTCAGGTTTGTCACAAAGAAGTGCACCAGATGCCTAGGGAAAAAAAAGTGGAATTTACAGACACAATTAACCTAAACTTAGCTTTCACACTCTCAATCAGCTGAAATAAAACAATTACTACTGTATGATCTAACAGCAGGTTATAAATGAAAAACATTTATTTCAGGATCTGTTGTTAATGTACACTCACCAGCCGCTTGAAGAGGAACACCTACTCATTCATGCCGCCATGGACATGTGAAGATTGGAAAGCATACACTGTTTTTATTTTTTGTTTTTTTTCCTCCCAACCTTCAAATGTCCTGTTTGGCTTTAGCAGTGTCCATGATAGCCTCAGAATCCTGTTCATGGTCTCCTGGTGTTTTGTACATTCTGAGATTCTTTTCTATTCACCACAGGTGTAAACAGTGTATATTAGAGTTACTGCAGACTTCCTGCAACCTTGAAACAGTTCTTTTTTTCTCTTCTTACCTCTCATCAGAAAGGCATTTCTGCCTGCAAAACATTTATATCTTCTAAAATACTCATACCTGGTCACCTGGCGCTAAAAATCAAGTCGCTTAGATCTTTTTCTCCATTAACTGATGCTCTTGCCCTGTATCTGCACCCACATTACTGGATGATTGGATAATTACATGGATGATCAAAGGTACAGGCGTTCTTATTAAAGTGGCTGGTCAATCTACAGATCAGGTAAAAAAAATAGTTAATTTTACTTTTGAACACATTTATTGACAGATATTCTTGTTACTCTTTGGCTCCCTGTAGAACAATTAACAAACTCAAGCTGGACATTTGTGTCATCCTTCAAAATCCAATTACTTGTTGAATATGAAGGAAAACAAGACAAACCAAATAATGAGCAAACCACTCCAACACTGAAGGAATACTGCTTTATAATTAGTTATTATAAATAGCTCATTTAAAATAAAATAAACTGCAAGTATGACACTGTGCTCTGATATGCAAAACTGTTCCATTTCTCAAGCAAGGAAGGCCAGATATCCTGCTGTATAGTTTACTGTGTAAACAAAGGCCTTTTTTAGTGTAGAAAATGCTCAAATCTGGTATCTGTACAGGAAAACTAACAATAAAAATTTTACTGATATATGCATTGGCCTTTGCATAAGCAGGTTGTAAGTTGCATAAAATGAGAGATATAAGCTGCTTTGGTACAGGAATCTGTCATAGGTGTTGTAGCTGATTTTCAATTTGACACCGACTTCATCTGCCAACATTATTTGATGTACAGTATAATTTGTCTATAGTATATCATTGTCCTGACTGCTAAGTTCCGATGGCCCAAATCCTTTACACAATTAGATACCACTTGATATCCTCTGACAAGTAAAAAAATGGACTCTTCTATTCTTTCATATTCATGATTGTAGACAGATTGCCAAAAAGCTATAAATAATTTGTCAATCTGAACTGTTGCCTGGAAGTGTTTCTGGTATTAGACAAATCCTGGCTATAAACATGGACTGACAGTATTAAGATTCTTTCTTCCACTTGGCCAGGAAATCTTGTTCACACCATTCCTGTGCACAAATTTGTTCACTTTCGACTGCCAGTGTAAAGCCAGGATATGTGTTCATTGTAATTCACAATACACCATTGACCACAGTGAAGAAATTCAGTGCCTCCAGGTCGATTAAGATCCTGGTCATTCAGGAAAAAAAAAAAAACACGGTAAACCAGACATATTCAAACAGACATAGTTTTGCTTTTATCCTAGAATACATTTACTGACCTCGAGACACATTCACCTTCATGTTCACTGTCTGGAGTTGATATCGGGGTCAGCCCTGTCATTCTTAATCACAATGTCTCCCTCCATCTGCAGCACAGATATTTGTAGCCCTGCTTTCTTTCTTTTATTATCTATGCATTAATAGCATCTATATATTTCTGCTAAAGATATGCTGCGCTGCATCAGAGCTGGCAATGCTGTGCTGTCTGTACAGCCTCTGTCTCTACTTTTACTATACCATGCATGACCAAATTAAATGAAAAAAGAACAAAAAGCACACTCTAACACCATTAAGTTAAAGTCAAAAGCTTTATCAAAAGATCATAAACCATTGGTGTTATCGATGTCAACCTTTTTGTGCCTAACATCCAGGTCAGTTGTGTAGACAAGCTTCATCAGAACCGCAGGTAATTCACTAGCACCTATTCCATCTAGTGCTCCTCTATTAGTGTTTTTAGCCTTTTTTACAGGGCTCTCTGTTGATCAGATATTAATTTCTTTTTGTAGTGTACTGAGTGGCCAGGCCATTAGTGGAAACTGCAATTTCACCACGTCTATGACAAAGTTTGCCTAAACTGTTGTAGCACCATGGCTTCGGCTTAGGGAGATGGAAGCATGGATCCTTCACAAAGAGAACCATGTGGGGTCACTTACTTACTTACCACAGCATGGATTCCAATCATCACTGAAGTCTGTGTTTAAGGCAATCAGTAGAAGATTATCTACAGTAGTAGCAGTTATTGCTGTACCCAATTTTAAAGACGTACTTCCTAATGGTGTAAATATTGTAATGAAATTGGAAAATAAGTCAGACTGTTTATTTATCAAGCAAAAGCTAATTCTCTTCACCTAACTTTATGCAAGGAATCTTTTCTAGATACCACTCAGTTATCTCAGTAACTTCTGCAGCTGATTCTGATTTAGCAAGTATGTAGGTTGTGCAGTGTGGAATCTGTGAGTCTGTAGACTCTCCGTCTTGGTCGTGTTTTACGTTGGCAGGTTTCTCCGTCACATTTACTTGGTGCTACAACCCAAAAAACCCCTCCCTGAAGAAATTGGCACAACATACCACTTTCTGCTATGAAACACTGGTAGAGAGTCAATAAGGACAGGGTTGTTTAAGGTCATGATAATATATTTTTATATTCTGGATGGTCAGTCTGTCCATTGTCCACTGTCCACTGTCCATCTTATAAAATACTCTCTTCTTTTTCTTCTTTGTAATAACAAAGCATGTTTATTGCTTTTACTTGTATTTTAATCTTGGCATCCTTTGTATGAAAATACAATACACTGCTGGCACAATTTTGTGTATTTAGTTGATTCATGGGCTTGATTTGCATTTTGCTTTCAAATCCCACAGAAAAGAAAACTGTAAGTTCAGATTGTTTTTTTACTAGAAGGTAAATACAGCACCGTTCCACAGAGGTTCTGGTCTATTCTGTGCTTTGAGTTTTAAACATTTAATCCTGAGAAACTCAGTACAGTTTCTTTACTTCTTGCCAAAACCTCCAGTTTCCCCAGTTTTCCAATTACTTTGACATATTTCTCCTGATCAGAACAACACACAGATATTAACACATTTTGTGTATTAAGTAATAGAAAACGGAAAAAAAGAAGGCAGACATGAAGGAAATGGTTTTGGGTGAAGTTACTTGCTTTAATTATTTGTACAGTAAGTATATTCAAAAACTGATTAATATAAAGAATAAAAAAGTGTGCCGGTGTGACAAGCAATAATTACCAGTGATTGGAACAATGGTTATAAGTAAGAGTTACACTTGCATAAGCCAGTGTTCACAATGACCGCTCTCTCATCTCATGTACAAGTTTGAGAGTGATGTGAAGTCCAGGACAGCTGCTAATGTCTCATTAGATTTGATGCTACTCTTTTTAAAATAAAGACCTTGCAAAATCTTATGAGAAAGTAGCTCAATCGGCAGCACTAGATAAACTGACTAACAACAATGACAAACTCAACCACACAATTTAAGACATAGTGATAGCCCCACTTATTTATGACAACATCAAGACATGAGCATTAGGAGCTTTTGCCTTACAGTATAAACATAATCACAAACATTTATCAAAGCTGTAAATCCGGAGGACAGGTTTTACCCCATTTCCATAGGCGCACTTGTTACATCATGGGTGTACTGCTGCTGAGTGTCATCATGCATAATGATTTAAACCAATAATCTCAGACGCATTCGATTGTAGAGTTAAGGTTAGATTTAGTGCAGCCGCAGAGAACTACACAGTCATTATACAATATTTCAGCCTCTATGACACTTTATCACATGAATTTGATTACTCACCAAACAATGACAGCACTTTAAAGGTGAGAACAAGACAAAAGATAAGTCGCTGAAATCGAGATAGAGTGAGTGCTAAGTGGGTGAAGAGTGTCTAGTACACTAGACTTTGTGTAGTGTCTTGATTTCTCACATGTTTTTATACTGGCTCTTTTTGTTATACCATGTATTGTGTTACTAAGTAAAGTGTTCAACAACATAAAGTGTACAAAAGGCAAAAACATGTAGATGAGTTGTGTAGAGAAAAATGCAAGAATGACAGCATGTTCAAAGTAGGGAAAGAATAAATTAGGTTTTGCAGGTGTTGTTCATTTTTGAATACTGTTATTTTACATCTACAGTATAAGTGACTCCCAGAAGAGTATAATCACAAAACAATAATGAACTGCAGCTTCCACGAATTGTCAGTTTTACTATTTTGCAAAGACAATTGGCATTTCTGAAGGGACTCGTGCTTAGTAAATTCAACTAAATAGTAGGTAAAATTTAGGTAGATACACCTGAAATTGCAAGACAGGATTTTCACACATACCGACCTTTTGTAAATGAGGGCACACGTGATGTTTGTTATCGTTCTGAATTCTCTTGTGTCAGCTAGGCAAAACATAGTAGTTAGTCACCTGCATCTGTGGATGTGGTACTGTAGCCTACTGGTTAAGGTGTGGAATTACAAATCAGAAGGTTGTGAGTTCAAATCCCATGTCCACCAGACAGCCCTTGCTGGGCCACTGGGCAAGGCCCTTAGCTCTCAGTTACATAAAATGTAAGTCTCTCTGGATAAGGCCGCATGCTACAAATGTAAATGTACATAAATAAAAGGCTAAAGAGCTTGTCCATGAATGCTAGCTAGGTTTCTATTGATCTAACCATAGCAGCTAGCCAGAAAACTTTTATCCATAGTTTGCAAGTAAATATTCTCTGTAGATGTCTAGATAAATTTATGCATCCATTAATTTCATTTAGAATAATTCATAGAATTTTAATAAAATTTTTATACTCCTAATAAACCTCAACATGTAAAGACTTTCATCTCATTTATTTTATAAGAGCAATTACATACTGTATCATAAATTATTCTTTCAGTTGAATATACAGTACAGTGTTGTGCTTGAAAACTGCTTCGCTCCAACATCCTAAATAAGTCTTACATTCAGTGTAGGAGCTCTCTGAACTCTTAGAAAAACATTATGAAACACTGTTGGTTCAACATTACCAGGGCTTCTGTTTACCCAGAGGAGTCTGTGAAAGAAGACATAGGGAAATATAGAGTACAGACTATAATATAAGTTATAACATTGGGACAAACTCTACATTCCTCCCAGCTAGATAGGTCGGTCTGGCCCTTGTTCCCTGCATACAATTAAGCTCAGTGTTATTAAAGAAACTGTGCAGTCTATCTCTGTGGCATTTTCAGCTGCACCCATCAGCACACCCTGTCTACCAAAATGTATCCGAAAGTCTTCAATTCTAACTCCATTGTACTGTATTCTCATAAAATTCAGACAAGCCCTAGTTTTGCACTTCAGAGAAAAGGGAGTACAATGACTAACATAGGCTTTCCTGTCAAAACTCTTCAGTACTAATACAATTAAACAGTCTGGGGCCAGAGATCGAATACACTCACACAATCACACATCAGGATACATGACGAAAAAAGGAATAATAAGACAAAGCCAGTGGCACTCAATCAGAAGAGGAGGTCATTTTGTCAATTTAAATTGCTTTCTGTTTGTGGCATTTGGCATGTGGTTAAGGGCAATATTCAGAGATGGTGACTTAAGTCCAAAAGTTCTGTCAATATTTATGTGCATTTTGAGCTGAGTTATGCTAAGTCGATTTTCAGGGCTCACTGTTCGGATTATGCAAATGACCTGTGTGTATTTCACGCCTCTGATGATGCCAGATTTTTCTTGTTTAGAAGCATCTGAGACTGGGTTTTTCGCAAGCATCTAGACTACCACCTTTTAACGCTAGCATTTTGCCGTAGATAAATCAAGGCTAGAAAATGTGAACCGGAGAAGGAGTTTTGTTTATCTTCCCTGGTGTATCTAATACAGTGTACAACAAAAGCAACAGACGATTTAAAAATGAAACATAAGCAAGACTAACAAGATAAATGGCAAGCTAGCAAACACTGAAATGGCAATCTAATAGGAATTTATTATTATTAATATAAGTATAATGCAAGTATATTGCCATATTGTTCTTAATTTTAGCCAATAATAAATAATTTGGTCAAGATAAGAAAAACATTTGATTAAAATGCTATCTCCTCTGTTAGAACTTTAATCAATACTATTTATGACTGAATAGTAGATGTTTACATCTTTGTTATTGATTCTTTACGGTATTCCGTAGTTATTTAAGTGTATATTTATAGTATTTACAGTGCATTTCAGTGTGACATATTGTGGTTACATCAAACTGTCAACCAGTGTCACTGCTCTTAATACTGTTCCTCTCTTAACATATTATGAAAGAAATTCGGCCAGAATCAGCCGTAACTGAGACCCCACCGACCAAATAATCTGCAGACTTGTCAGAGGTCTGAATACAAATGTGTGCGATTTCAATTTTTAAATCCTCACTCCGAGATTTAACTCTACTCTGAATATAGCCCTAAATGACATAATGAGGTAGTTCTGTTCATGTAGCCTGTAATGTAGGGGTTACAATATATTATATTATAGAGTTAATAATGCTAAATAAACATCAGATAAACAGAAATCTATCACATTGTTGCACTGAAACTGCCCACATGTCCTGTCTCTTTAGTTTAGAAGCGTGAAGATTGTAATTACACACGCAAATGATTTTGGTTGACTTTAATCTTATTGAATGTTTAATATGAGCTACTAAATTCTGTGGAACACTGTGGAAATTGTGATCCAGCATCCTTCAACCTTAACAATCTTTAAATGTTTTGTTTTGTTTTGAATAGTAGCCTGCTCACCATTCACCAATAGACTTTTTTTTCCTGAACAAAGCGTCTCTTGTCATCACGCATTGTTATTTCATGGTCTGCTTCAAGCATCTGGTGAGCCAACACAATGCAATTGAATCAGAAGCACAGACGGCAAGCTGAGTTCTTGATATATTGCATAATGGCATGTTCTAAAGCAACCAATGCAGTAAGCGCTGTCTTAAAAGTGATAGGCAGGAATCTGTTTGTTCAAACCAACAGATGAACAGTTGCATTGTTGTGAGAGTCAATAACAGGACTGGAGGCACTGAACTTGTTCAAGCAGAGGGCAGAAGAGGAAAGATCATTGCTTCAATCAGCTTTACTGTTCACGTTCAGCCCAAAAATCACATGACACATCAGGCATGGTTTTTTTATAGTCTATTAAAGTCCCTTTTTTGCAGCTGAATAAGTATCAAACTTCCTTACACACCCGAATGGGAGAGAACGCGAGAGCAGCTGCGTCTTCCTATTCAAGTACGCTTTCATTAGCTGTGATCCAAAAGCATCAGCTAAATTTACATCATTTGTGCTGAATTACACGGATGAAAAAGTACTAGTAATCTTGAAACGGATTCATAAAAAATGTTCCAATCTTTCCACTAAGCTGCTTTATCACTAGATAGAAAGTTCCTTTCTCAAACCAACTAGGAAAACTGCTGAAAGGAGATTTTTGGTAAAGAAAAGAAAGGATACAGAGTAACAGATGAATACAGATAAACTATTTAATGAATACATTTTCTCAGAAAATTTCTATAATTTCTGATTGTTAAAATCTAGAAAAATAAATGAATTAAGTCTTAATTTAAATTAAGCTCTTGGTTATTTTATATATAAAAAAAAGTTGTACCATGTTCATGCTAAACTGCTCCTGGTTACATGTGGCTGTTGCAGCTAATTAGCCTTAAGATCATTTTTGGAGTACAGACTGGTTTGTTATCGTTCCACTTCACACATCCACTCATTGACACCAGAGCAATTCATTTGACTTTCGAATGTCTTCTAATATCCTGCAGTTAATTGAAGAACATTCACTGTCAGTTTCACTTCTGCCCCCAGACCTCAGAAAGCAAAGCATCTCAAGCTAACATGTGCCCAAAATTCATTAAGCTTAGAGAGAGTGAGCTCAAAGTGGCAGAGACATGAGAAGCCTGGGGACCAAGTTCTATAGTTATTATAACTCCCAACACTGGCAGCCTAGGGATAGTGGGCACATTTTCTGAATCAGTGATGTGTCAATCATACAATGCTGGGGAAAAAAAAGGATTATATATATATATATATATAAAAAGAAGGGAAAAACGGTTTCGGCGAATACTCAATTGCTGCCAGTGTTTCTGCAAGAGAATGACTTCAGAGAAACACAGCAGCTGCAGATTTACACGTGGGAAAAAAATCATCAGGGACATGAACAGAAATAAAAAAGTAGTTGATCAGCAGGCTCAGAAACGTCAACAGCACTTTTGCTTGTGTTCCCGTCTGTTCAGATGCAAAAATTGAAAAATGTGCTGAATAGTACTCACTATTGATTGATCAGTTGATTCATTGTATTCATGCATAATTTAACATTAGTCTAATGATTTCTAATGCACCGGGGTTGAAAGGGCTTGAAAAATTCATGATAACCCTACAAGCTTTGCACTGGTATCTGGTGACAACTTTACTTTGGAAAGGAGAAAGGCATCCTCTGGAATAGCTCTGCATCTGCAGAACCAGTTTTAAAGTATTTGGAATTTGAAAATTTGCTGAAAGAATTGATCTTAGCCCTTAGGTAGATTACAAGAAAACTGCAGAAACTATGTAGAGGTGTGTTGGTATAGTCTAGCCTATCATAAGCCCAAAAGCTGACGTCAGATTTAGAGACATAAATAAATAAAGCTCAGTGGTGTCAATGTAGTGCAAGGAAAGATGTAATGCGAAATGGTTGCAAGCCTGAATGTTGAAGGTTCAGCTGTAGGTTATAGTGGAAGTCAGGATGCAACTCCACTGAGAGACGTTTGCAGCGCAGGAGCGCGCACACACACACACACACACACACACACACACACCGCCCCGGTGTTAAAACACGACCGTCCCACATCATCCTCTCCAAACTCACAGCGGAAATCAAGTGCATACGCAGTGTCTAATCAAGCTGCTGAGCATTTATTCCCTGCAAACTAACGGAGGAATTTGGAGATTAAGATAGCGCGCTGTGTCTTTATCAAAACGGAGCATCATCCGTATCCCTGAAAATACAAAACCTTACAGAGGAACATTGGAGCAATGATGAATTCGTGTCCAAAAAAACACACCTCAAAGCTTTTTATTGCGTGGTAGCTGGTCGAAATAGCAAGGAAGCTTGATATGCCATAGCGCGCGCGTGGGAATGTGTGGCTGAATTGGTGTGTGTGTGTGTGTGTGTGTGTGTGTGTGTGTGTGTGTGTGTGTGTGTGTGTGTGTGTGTGTGTGTGTGTGTGTGTGAGTGAGAGTGAGAGTGTGTGTTTGAGTGTGTGTGTGCGTGTGTGAGTGTGAGTGAGTGATGCTCGTCGCCTTCGGTTAACGGACAGCGCGAGGAAGAACAGTGCGTCTTTGCGCCTTACCTTTCGCCAGATGCGGGACAGCGAGACTCGCGCAGAGGACGAAGAAGACAAGAATCGCTCCCATTGTAACAGAGACAAAAAAGCAAGAAAGAAAGAAATAACGTCCCACAGGGTCACGAGCCTGAGACAGACGGAGACGGTAGAACTTGTGTTCTGATGCAAAGTGTGTATCACCTCAGGCAGGTGTCCGTTAAAGCTCTCTCTCTCTCTCTCTCTCTCTCTCTCTCTCTCTCTCTCTCTCTCTCTCTCTCTCTCTCTCACTCACACACACACACACACACACACACACTCTCACACACACACACACACACACACACTGTGTCTCTCTGTACCGGTCTCTCTCTCTCTCTCTCTCTCTCTCTCTCTCTCTCTCTCTCTCTCTCTCTCTCTCTCTCTCTCTTCTGGAAAAAAAAGATGGGAAGATTCGGATGAGATTGTTTTGTTGTTTTTAAATAATAAGAAACATCAAACGATCCCAGGCTGTATCAGGCTTTGCAGAACGGAGACTTCTAGGGCGTGCGCGAGACTACAGAGGCGGACGGTTTAAACTGAGATCCAGCGCGAGAGCGTACGAGAAGAAGCACCGGAGCGCTCGAGCAGCGGCGCTGTGTGTCTGATACAAAAACACACAAAAAAAAACAAAAAGAAAAGAAACAGGCGGCGCTCTTTCTCGCTCCACCTCCGCGCACGTGCTGCTGCGTGTTGGGACCGTCAAAGAAGGGCGTCGGTTTACCGCGTGTTCAAGAGGTGAGTCGTTTACCGCGCGATGCAAAGCGACTCAGTTATTTAATGCATTGGTCAGTGTTCAGTGATAAGGCTTCTTTAAGGCTTCTATTAACTTCTTTAATAAGGTATTTTTGGATATAGGTTGCAAAGGATAAAGCTGACTCCATGTGACCCAAATCAAAATCCACTGGTACTCTTATATACACTCCATTGCGTATACACTCTATTGCTCATACACTCTATTGCTCATACACTTTATTACTCATACACTCCATTGCATATACACTCTATTGCTCATACACTCCTTTGCATATACACTCCTGACCCTAAGCTTACTTGGTGACTTGATAATACAGTGACACATACATAGTTTGGTGTCTATGAAGACAATCAGAGATAAGATGCAATATCTTGAGATATGGCCTCACGTCCTGTTTTCCACCTTCCTCATTCAGCATGTCAGCATGCTTTTTATTGTCACAACCGTCAGGATACCTACCCGATACCATCGACTTAAAAAAAAACTGACTGGTCGTGTGTTTAAGCCGTAGCTCCAAACCAGTTGATGAGAGACATCTGAAGTAAAAATGTATGAAACAATTGTATGCAAAGTGGTTAAATGTTTAGTTTGTAGTTTAATTAAAGGTCATACTAGTAGGGAAATGATGTAATATCTCATGGTACATGTAGGACATCTTTTTAGGACACCCAGGCACCCCAACCCTCACCACCACTCCCCACAGCCCACACACACACAGACACACGCACACACTCACACACACACACACACACACACACCACACACACACACACACACACACACACACACACACACACACACACACACACACACACACACACACACACACCCCCTCCCTTAGTAGATCCAGAAAGGACATGTAGAAGTATTATCTTAAAAAAATGCTTACAAAGTCTGTAGCTTCTCAGCATGTCAGTATGGTATCATATGGGTCTGTATGCACTGTGATGGTATAGGCTGGGCTTTTATTCAATCATTTTACATTGATTTGATTTTGCAAACAGTTGGTAAACGAAAATGCAAATGAATCTCTTTCCGTTAACAACAGCTATGTAAGAACCTGAAAGGGGACTTCAAACCGATTAGGGAGAAAATACTACAATAAGTTGTTTTCACCTGTGTTAGAAAATAAAAGGTCACCAAAGCAGCAGTGTAACTGATAGATTTGACATTTGATGTTCATTCATTCATCTTCTGTAACTGTTTTTTTTTCTTGATTAGGTTTGAGGTGACATTTTATGTTATCTTTCTTAATAATTCAACAAAAACCTGTTTGCTCCAATGTTCAAACAGCACAAGAGTTTCCTTTGTGGCAGCATCCTTTATGTCATATGTTTCAAGACAACCACCATTGTCCCCGTCCCAAAGAAGTCTACAGAGTCCTGCCTCAAGGACTATCGTCTGGTCACACTCACACCCATCGTTATGAAGTGCTTCGAGAAGCTCATCATAAGGCACATCAAGACCCCGTTACCCAGTTACCACCCTCAATGGACCCCCTACAGTTCGTGTATCATCCAAACCGCTCCACGGACGATGCCATGGCCACGGCTCCTCATTTAGCCCTCACCCACCAAATGCTGTTCATAGACTTTTGTGTATTGTCTTGTATTTTTTGTTTGCACTGTCTTTCTGTATTTTTGTCTTGTCCTGCTCTGTTTGCACCAGGTTGCAAAGATGCACTTTATGCATCTAGGACTAACTTACTAAGTCCTTATAGCTCTGTCTTTGTTCTATGTAGCACCATGGTCCTGGAGAAACGTTGTCTTATTTCACTGTGTACTGCAACAGCTATATATGGTTGAAATAACAATAAACGCTTCTTGACCTGACTTCATTTTAGTGACAGAGCAACTTT
Source organism: Tachysurus fulvidraco (assembly GCF_022655615.1). Classification (NCBI taxonomy): domain Eukaryota; kingdom Metazoa; phylum Chordata; class Actinopteri; order Siluriformes; family Bagridae; genus Tachysurus; species Tachysurus fulvidraco. Next base: position 9,466,858 of record NC_062526.1, read on the forward strand.
TCTATTTTAGCCAAGCACCAAACTTTTTTGGTGATAATTGTCAGGTTTTTTTTTTTGTTTGTTTGTTTTTGTTTGTTTGATTACTTAATAAGCCTTTCTTATTCATATATTCACATACTGTATAATAGCTGGGTGGAAAATTACACTGGCTCACTTTTGGGTCTTTGCCATCATCTCTGTGATTAATGAATTGTTCTGAACATCAACTTTTTTTTTTTGCTTTTCTGCAATTCAGTCTCAACATAATCAGATTCATGTTTGATGAAGATTGAACAAAATTTGTACGTGGAAAAACAAAAAAAAGATTAAATCACGAATGGTGTCATCCAAACAGTGCTCCCCTGGTGTATGCATAATAGTTTTATGGCAAGTCCATGTCCTAAAAGGTTCAACCATAAGGAATTTGCATTTTTTGCTCCCCATTTAACATCATGACCAGCCACCACTTGAATATAACATTATAAAGTGAGCTGAACCAATAAGGTACTTTAAACCAGGAATTGTAATTGGAGGAGAGGCACATAAGTTGAAAAATAAGAAAATTTATAAGTTGTCATTACACACAGATGATGTCCTACTCTGTCCATATGGGTATTACCTTGGATATGAAGTGAATATGTGGTAAAACTAAGGTCGTATATGTTAATGGTCAAAGTTCAAATTAAAAGTAGGTTTAAATGGCCCAAGAATGGGTTTAAATATCTGGGCATCTTTATTCCGTCTTCATTGGACCAGTTACAGTATATAACACAAACATGCATTACATCTAGTGTATGATAAAATGAAATAATCTGTGAATATATTAAGAGAGAAGTGATAAAGAGACACAGTCTGCTTTGTGCTCGAGTCTTCATCAGCTATCATTTGAAGACTGGAAGGAATGAGTGTTGGATAAATGGTGAACTTGAAAATCATGCTGACCACAGCCATGTGATGACAACTTGTAAAGAGGCCATTTGGAATACCCAAAATCCATTGCTGCACAGAATTCTGGGTTCTGAGTTCTTATGAAGTTGAGGTGTGAACACGAAAGGGTCTGAGATCACTTCAATACTAAAGAGGACCAAAAAGCGAACTGGGTTCTCTTTTGAGTCCACTATATTGTGAACACCAAACGGACTGAGGTCACATTCGGCTAGTTCCTTTTCTGGTTCACTTTAAGTGAACTGGGTTTGGTTCTTTTAAAACGAACTATACACCCTAAGGAGCTAAGGAGGCAGAAGACAAGAAGAAAAACTGTGAGACAAATCACAAGTAAAGGAAAGCATCTGGAAAAACTTAAGAGGAAAAGGATAGCATCTAAAAAGTAACTTTTTTTCCAACACTATCAACAACTGAAAACAGAAGAAATACTTTTATGTTTTTATGTATTGAGAATAGTTGGTGTTTAATGCCATCCTCTTTCCAAATATCAGTAAGTGCACAGCTTTCTTCATAAGACCACACGACTCCACAACCTGCCATGGAGAAAGGTTTTGTGTTTTCAGCAGTCACAGTGATGGAACACGGCTGCAGGTATGGCAAGCTTCCAGGGACATTTGGCGAAACGAAACGCAAAGCAGACCGGGACCTCATTGCTTTCACATGTCACACACAAATCGAACCACAAACGAACCGACAAACGAACCGTACTCATACCACCTCCGGAGATGGTCTGAGTTCGGTTCGCTTCTGGGTCCTTTTAAGGGGTCTCAGATCACATGGTTTGTTCACATACTATATACACACTGAACCACTCTGAGAGCATTTGGAGGGCTCAAACGAACTAGGTGTGAAAACACCCTTAGTTGCACAATTTCTACTCAATTACAAGCTGTTGAAGAAAGGACATTATTTACATTTACACTATTTACTGTCCATTATCATGCAAATAAAGATGGGTTCCCTTCTGTGTCTTGTTCCTCTCAAGGTTTCTTCCTCATATCATCTCAGAGAGTTTGTCCTTACCATCGTCACCTCCATTTACTCATTAGGGAAAACCGTTAGATATAGTAACTTAAATTTAAAATGAAAACCTATGTATATAATTTGCTTTGAGGCAATGTGAATGGGTAAACACGCTATACAAATAAATAGAATTAAATTGAATTCATTTTTTTGTTTGGGATCATTTCTTTATGAAAATAAATATATAAATAAGAATTGCACAGGTTTATATTTATTGGGTTTTTTTTATGTACAGTGACTCATAGGGTTGTAGGCCTACCTCCCATTTTTTATTTTTAGCTTAGGTGGTCACCCACCCTACTGTTGTCTTTATATCCTCCTCAAGGCTGGTTTATACTTCAGCATCCAAGCATGTCTGCTTATCTGCAATGGGCCACATAGCAAGGGTTTTTTAGGGTATGTGTGACAGACTAAGATGCACACATCTAAAATCGCATTTGGCTGAGGAAGAAGGTATGGACCTTTGATTTCCCAGACAAATATTTGTCACTTATCTTTTTTTTCTATGATTTTTTTCCCCTGCCACAATTTTCTAGTGTGAGATCAGTCCCACCATCCAGTTATGTCCCCCCATCATATGACACCTACCAACCAGGAAGGGTCAAAGGCTATCATATTCTTCCTCCATGTGAAGCATGGCATGTGAAGCCACCTTTCTGCTCACAGCCCCAGTCATACATTATTATTATCAACATACTCCTGCATACATGAGCTCGCATGATTGGTTTGCCCATGATTGGATAGTGTCACTGTGATTGATAGAGACTATGGCACTCTTGGACTCCCAGCTGCAGATCTCATCATTCTGATTCGTATTTCATAAAAATATAAAATGAATTTGAAAATGAGAACCTTTCAGATATTACTGTGGAAAGAAGAGAATAAGCAAAGTACTGATAGACACTATGAATCATTACTTCCCTCCTCTAAACTCAAAGACACGTGTGTGTGTGTGTGTGTATCACACGCTTTTAAAGCACTCATGAGTTCACTGGATGTCTCTTTTGTTTCTTTTCAAAAAGCATTTCTGTATTTTGTTTATTTTTTAGATTTAGCCAACTTGTCACTTACAAATTCCAGCACAAATTACCAATAACACGCTGCTTCTCCTGATTCAACACAGCAGTAATGTGTATTAAAGACTTTTCTCTTCAACTACAGACCACCTCCTATTTTAGTTACACAGCATCCACAAAGAGCTGGTATATATATAACAGCCAGAAAATAAAAACTATTGAGAGAGAGAGAGAGAGAGAGAGAGAGAGAGAGAGAGAGAGAGAGAGAGAGAGAGAGAGAGAGAGAGAGAGAGAGAGAGAGAGAGAGAGAGAGAATATGTTATAACCCGTCATACTTGGGGGCAGTCGTGGGGGCCTCTAATGGTTAGAGAGTCTGACTCATAACCCAAAGGTTGTGGGTTCGAGTCTCGGGCCGGCCACAACTGAGGTTGCCCTTGAGCAAGGCACCGAATCCCCCCCCCCCCCCCCCCAAACTGCTCCCCAGGCGCCGCAGCATAAATGGCTGTTCACGGTGTGTGTGTTCACTGCTGTGTGTGTGCACTTTGGATGGGTTAAATGCAGAGAAGGAATTCTGAGTACTTAGCCGTATGTCACGTCGCTATTTGATTTTTTATACTTCATACGTGCTTCATACATAGCAAAATAGCATGTGCCCTTTAACAGACAATATCCACACTTGTCCTTGACTTTGTTGCCTTTAACCCAATAGCATTGGTATTGGTGATCTTTCAATCCTTCGTTTCTTCTATTCTTTTTCCCCACAGTGATTTCCCAAGACTAAGCATGCACACGTTCTCAGGTTTTCTCACATGATCACACCAACATGGATGCAGAAGTATAAAGCAGGCATTAAGCATCACTAGGAGAAGGACATGGAATTACTCCTGCATATGTGATGGAGCTTGGTGTGAGTAATTTGCTCCCTTTGCAAGCTGTTAAATATGGACTTCTATTAATCCTTTAAACCCCTCGGCCCTGTCAGTGGTTTCAGATTTATATTCTTCACACTTGTAGTACACTTTGATCGCAGACTACTGAAACTGGAAAGTTATTAAGGACCGCCAAAAGCTAATGAAAGTGCCCCTCTCTCTCTCTCTCTCTCTCTCTCTCTCTCTCTCTCTCTCTCTCTCTCTCTCTCTCTCTCTCTCTCTCTCTCGCTCTCTCAATAGTTTTTGTTTTCTGGCTGTTCAGTGAACTTCATTTTTCCATTCAGTGTAACAAAGCACAGACGTCTGTTTAAGATCACTCAACACTTCGATGTAGTTTGAGGCAAGCGTGTAATGATTTCATCTTGCATTTTGCATGATGCCAATTCAGAGTCGGCATCAGAACAAATCTAATGGGAGGCAATACGTTTCCCCCAGGGAGGAGCAATGACTGTTGGTTAACAAATAAATCAGGGGAGGAAAATTGCATTGAGTAATGAACTGTCTGAACACTTCATACGCACTTTAACGCATCTCATTGTGTCCAGATATGTATTTGTGAGCTCATTCTGTCTCTGTCGCAGTGCATTAATGTAGCACAATCATATGCAACTGCCTCCATCACGATCACCATCAATATTCACACCAAAAAAAACCTTACATTTATCTCATTTATGCAACTATACAATACCTTACAATAGAGGTTTAAGGGGCATGCTCAAGGTCCAGTGCTGGATTTCAACTCACGTGCTGTAGAACAGCATTTTAACCACTGAGCTACCAATCCAAGATACCGTCTAGGTTATAGATGTGGTGATGATGGCAGCAGACATATTTAATCCTGCACAATGTTGTGATGTATCGATGTGTCTTGAATTGCTTGCTGGTACTAAAACCCTCCTCCAATCAAAGGTTCTTCTAATGAAATCTGTTGGAGCTTTAAGCTTTTTTTTATTTTTTTTTTCTCAGCAAAAAGATCCAGAAGTCAGCTGTACTCTTCCATCTCCGAAGGATTCAAAGAGGTTGTCTGTGCTGGATTAAATAATAAACACACACACACACACACACACACACACACACACACACACACACACACACACACACACACACACACACACACACAATCACAAAATCCTCCTCACAGATCCTGACAACGTGTTGCAGACAAACATGAGTCTGTAAAGATTGCTATCAGTTAGGACTGCATGACAATCACCAGTCTGTGCTTAGAACACTCTGACCCACAATAGACCCATAAAAAATAAATGGATGTATTACATATATAAATATTTACAATGCTATTTACAACAACTATTTATACATGTGAAGATATAAAATATCTAAAAAAATGACATGGCTGATCCTAGAAGGACCTGAAAGCATTAATTTAGCCCAATTCAAAATAATATAAAATGTGTTTTGTGTAGGGAAGCATGGTGGCTTAGTGGTTAGCATGTTCTCCTCACACCTCCAGGGTCGGGGTTTGACTCCCGCGTCCGCCTTGTGTGTGTGTGTGTGTGGAGTTTGCATGTTCTCCCCGTGCTTCGGGGGTTTCCTCCTGGTACTCCGGTTTCCTCCCCCGGTCCAAAGACATGCATGGTAGGTTGATTGGCATCTCTGGAAAATTGTCCGTAGTGTGTGAGTGTGTGAGTGAATGAGAGTGTGTGTGTGCCCTGCTATGGGTTGGTACTCCGTCCAGGGTGTATCCTGCCTTGATGCCCGATGACGCCTGAGATCACAGGCTCCCCGTGACCCGAGGTAGTTCGGATAAGCGGTAGAAAATGAATGAATGAATGTTTTGTCTATGCTTTATAATGCTGCTGAATTATTGATTCTGATTGCTCAGAGGAGTTTCATTTCCTGAGACAGCATGGCTCAGGCAGTAGTGCAAGCTGTAGTTCAACTCACAGGTTTATATTAATGCACTCGTTCTAATACGTTATTGTTTCTATAGTAACCGTTAATCCTCAATTTGTTTTTTCAATGTCTAACTGAATTAAAGCCTTTCGTAATCATATTAAGAGTCATGTGATTTAACAAACAAAAACATACAGCATATTTGTTGATATAAAGGTTTTCAGTAAGAACCCATTTGATTGTCATATTTAAAATGTAGGAAAGGAGTCTCAAGTGTCAGCACTTTCTGACACTCAGTAAGATATTTTCTTCTGTGAGAGAGTTTTCAGCACAGAGGACTTTACCTAAGGAGCTTTGCAATCGCTCAGTAACGTGACAAGCTGCGCATTCTTTTTTTGAAGGAAAAAAGAGAGGCTTGTGACGAAATGACTTTACGGCTGCTATAAAATATGAGTGAGCACAGGAACATTTTGTAGTCGTTAGATGTGGTTAGAAATGGATAACGAACACAGTGTACATTAATAAAATAAAAATTGTAATCATTGCATATTGTGTCTAGCAGAGTTTTTTTTTATTCATCATTTTTATTACATCCATTTTGTTTTATAGTTGCATGTGGCACCTTTGGAATTTTTTCTTTTGCAATTTTGGAGAAACATTTTTTTCGACTCAATGTTATGTAATTTCTTTGTATTAAGTTACATGTAATGGGTTCATTAAAATAAAGTTAATTGTAATATAACATTGTGGTACATACACCGTATTTACAAACTTGACAATTTATAAATAAGCTACTAATCTAATGTGTTAAATAACGATAAATAACGCAAAAAAATCAAAATCTTTGTTGGATGACATGTCCTTAAGCTCAGATTCAATCACTGCGGTGTTTACATAGAAAACAATAAAAAAAAAATTCTAAATGTCATTTGGTGTTATTGCATAAGTTTGAGGAGTAGAAGGATGGAACAATCCATGGGGCTTTGGCAGAAATTCTCTTAGATAAAAGTTCTTAAAAAGCTTTTCTTCATGGAATGCACAACATACACACGTTCTTCATTCTTTCTGACCGCATAATTATACAGTATGTCTGTTAGTTCCTTTACTGGACTCCTGACCTCTCCATTAGCCCTAGTTTACATACTGCAGAACAGTTAGCTAGCAAACACCCCGCCTTCTCACTGACCCATTCAGTGTTGACTTTGATTTATTAGCATGAGTATTGGGATCTCCTGCTGTTTAAACAAAGCTCAGAACCCAGCAGAAGCTCAGAACCCAGCATCTCTCATTTTCTGATGTAAACAAACCAACCTGCTTGGCTGAGTTTATGCCCCCAAGACTACGGCTTAAAAAAGCACCTGCACTATTTACACGTCTTTTCTTTATTACTTTTTGATTATCCAAAAGCAATATATTTTCTCCCTGCCTTCATGCGTGGTTTTAGTGCTACATGTAGTGCTATGTTAATGCAGTACATGTTAAAAATGTTAACAATGTAAAGGTCATAAAACTGTCCATGAATGTGTGTCAGAGAGAGAGGGAGAGAGAGAGAGAGAGAGAGAGAGAGAGAGAGAGAGAGAGAGAGAGAGAGAGAGATTAAGCAAGTGATGAGTAGACTGATCGTGTGAGAAAATTCTGGAAAGATTCGAATTAGACGTTTTGTTTCAGAACGAAATAAAGAGGCATCGCAGGCCAATTTGCGGATTATTTACCAATGTGGTGTTGTTTTTGTTTCTAAAAAAGTGAACATTTTAGAGAATCTGAGATACTGAAGATATCTAAACAGAGTCTGTAATGCTTTATACAGCATAGAGATTATTATTATTATTATTATTATTATTATTTTTTTTTTATTTATTTTTTTTATTATTTATTTATTTTTTTTTTTTAACAGAAGCTTAAAAGCTGTTTTTGAGCTTAAGCAGTCCATAAACACAATCGACATCAGGAGTGGAAGCAATCGGCTTGTCATTTACATGTATACTTGTGTTCATATTATAACAATGTCAGAGTTATACTGTATGGTTGTTGTTATAGGTCTAAGTGTAAACCTGTAACACCTAAACTACCGCACTAATAAAAACCAAAGACAGAAATAGGCAATAGGTGAAGATTAAATACACTATTAAATGTAAGGGATTGTTAGAGGCATCGGATGTAACTGCAGACTTATTGTGTAGTGTGCTAAAGAACAGAAACAGGGAGTACAAAACAGCAAAACATACATTACAGACTATGAACACGGTTATGGAAGGCCATGTGAATAACAAGACATGACACCAACTGTAACGTGTCTGTCTGTTTCCCCTTGTTTCTGTCTGCTGTCTCTCCCTGATGTTAATTGTTGACCCCGCCCACCTATCTGTTACCATGGACACTAATTACATTCAATCTCTTCCCCAGGTGTTTTGTCTTAGTCCTTGTCTGTCTCTGTTTTGTGATTGGTTCTCGTTCACCATATATACTCTGTCTGTTCACTTCAATGTTGTAGGTGTTTGGTTCGTGTTGTTCTCTGTTCCTGTTCCGTGTCCTGATCTGTTTTGCCTGCCTGCCTGTATGTTTGTTTCTCGTTTTTGTCCAGTAAAGTCCTATCTGCATTTGGATCCTATCTTGCCTTTTGTTTCACCGTGTCACAGCGTGACAGAACGACCAACCGCCAATGGATCCAGCAGAACTCCTGTTTTGTCTACGTCAGGAGGATGCCCCAGTTGAGGAGTATACTGAGGTATTCGTGGACCTATGCAATGAGGTCAACTTTGGGGAGAAGGCCCTAAAAGACATTTTTAAGCATGGACTAAGGGACATACTGCGGTATCTGATGACGTCTACCCGGGATATCAAAACATTCTCGGAGTTCGTCAACCTGGCGTTGCTCCTGGACGGGTCCACGCTAACCTTGAGCAGTGTAGAGACGGAAGCCGGCCGTAAGTATTTTTTGGGGGGGGCCGCAAGCATCGGGATCCGTGGGCCACAGAGTGGAATCAGCCACGGACGCCCGAATGCTCCACAGTGCCTCCGCCCAGACCAGTCCCGTGCACACCCGTGATTGAGCCAGTTCCCATGGCTACCGTACCGGCGAGCTCGGCTGAGGTCCGTGCTAACCGGCTGGTCTCCAAACTGGCGGATACCCCAATGAGCTCGGCTCGGGCGGCCGGCATCCCTAAGCCGCCAGCTGGACCAGCTGGGTTGACAGAACCGACCGGGTCGACAGAACCGACCGGGTCGACGGAACCTGCCGAACCGACCGGGTCGACGGAACCGACCGGGTCGACGGAACCTGCCGAACCGACCGGGTCGACGGAACCGACCGGGTCGACGGAACCTGCCGAACCGACCGGGTCGACGGAACCTGCCGAACCGACCGGGTCGACGGAACCGACCGGGTCGACGGAACCGACCGGGTCGACGGAACCTGCCGAACCGACCGGGTCGACGGAACCGACCGGGTCGACGGAACCGACCGGGTCGACGGAACCTGCCGAACCGACCGGGTCGACGGAACCTGCCGAACCGACCGGGTCGACGGAACCGACCGGGTCGATGGAGCCTGCCGAACCGACCGGGTCGACGGAACCGACCGGGTCGACGGAACCGACCGGGTCGACGGAACCTGCCGAACCGACTGGGTCGACGGAACCGGCCGAGCTGACGGAACCAGCCGAATCGGCCGGATCGACCGAAATGACTGAGTCAGAGAGCGCGGTCGACATCATGACACCCAAACTACCTGAACTCTCTGCCTGGCCTGAACCTATGCATGTTTCTGTTTTCCTGTGTTTTGCTTCGCTGGACTTGCCAGCCCTTCTACCTCCTGTCCCTGTTCATAGGCCCAAAGCACCACCCTGGCTGCCAACTCCGTTCCGGTCTCTGGCTCCGCCTCCAGCACCACCCTGGTCTCCGGTCCTGCTCTGGTCTCTGGCTCCGCCTCCGGCACCACCCTGGTCTCCGGTCCTGCTCTGGTCTCTGGCTCTGCCTCTGGCACCACCCTGGTCTCCGGTCCTGCTCTGCCTCCGGCGCCGCCCTGGCCTCCTGTTCTCCCGGCGCCGCCCTGGCCTCCTGTTCTCCTGGCGCCGCCCTGGCCTCCTGTTCTCCCGGCGCCGCCCTGGCCTCCTGTTCTCCCGGCGCCGCCCTGGCCTCCTGATCTGCCGGCGCCGCCCTGGCCTCCGGCTCGACTGGCGCCACCCCGGCCTCCTGCTCGGCGGGCGCCACAACTACACGAACCCGACCCGCCCTCCCACCCTGGTTGCGCCTTCGCTCCACCCGCCTGAACTGGGTTTTGTGGACTTGGGAACGTCTGGAAGCCGCTCGTAGGGGGGGGGGTTCTGTAACGTGTCTGTCTGTTTCCCCTTGTTTCTGTCTGCCGTCTCTCCCTGATGTTAATTGTTGACCCCGCCCACCTATCTGTTACCATGGACACTAATTACATTCAATCTCTTCCCCAGGTGTTTTGTCTTAGTCCTTGTCTGTCTCTGTTTTGTGATTGGTTCTCGTTCACCATATATACTCTGTCTGTTCACTTCAATGTTGTAGGTGTTTGGTTCGTGTTGTTCTCTGTTCCTGTTCCGTGTCCTGATCTGTTTTGCCTGCCTGCCTGTATGTTTGTTTCTCGTTTTTGTCCAGTAAAGTCCTATCTGCATTTAGATCCTATCTTGCCTTTTATTTCACCGTGTCACAGCGTGACACCAACAGAAGCATGATATAGAGGGGCACAGAAAGCAGAACTGAAATATTGGCAAAGAGACTAATGGGTAATGAAATCAAGAGCTAATTCAGCATAACCATGACGAACTATATTACTTAACCTCCTACAAACTGGTGTCCACATACGGTACGTGGACATCACATTGCATCTAAAGCAAGGCCAAACCAAAGGAGTCTTAGAAGGTTAAATATCTGACTCCAAACTTCTCCAGTAATAGTTAACTTCATTATCCACATCCAATATATGAGGATTACTTAGCCCTTGTTTTATGTTGACCCAGGGGGGTTTAAAAGCACTACAGAAAAAAAAAATAAAAAAAATAAATATATATATATATTTTTTTTCTGTAGTGCTTTTAAACCCCCCTATATATATGTGTGTATATATATATATATACACAAGTTCTTCATTTCAATCCTAAACAATATAGATTGCTATTAATGTTTGCTGCCATGAAATGGATGCTTCCACAGGGGAAAAAAAATCAGCCCCAAATGCAGGGATAGCAGTTGAACCAGGGTTTTATTAAAGGCCGCATAAGGCCGACCAAACACAGGAAAAACTAAGCAAAAATACATAAAAACAGCATACTACAGTCTACAATTTTATGCGGATAATTTACAACAAATGCAAAACACTCGTAGTAACTATATAAAATGAAATCAAGTTGACCTGAACACCACACAAGGGTTACTGACTCCAAAGTATACCCTTTACCTTAGTGTTGGAAGGGTTTAATTACACGTTTCTTCATCCCAGCTTACTGTAATACTAAGCTTTTATTTAAATTTGACACTACTACATTAGATACTTTTACTAAGCATTTAATATACAGTTTCTAAGCTGTTATTCTGTTGGCTCAAAGATCTGATCCACTTTCAAGCACAGGTCTTTCCATTTACTTGTCAAAGGTTTGGTTTATACTTGCAGGTATTCGCCTTTATATTAGCTTGTCAGAGGAAAGTTTCAAACTTGTCTAACATACTATAATATTAAACATTCAACTCTAGACATCCGTGTAAAACTTTTCAGAACTACCTTAAAGTACTTAAAGACAATGCAGTTCAAATGTTTATGACAGATTACAACAGTAATTAAACATGGAAATCAAAAATGCAGACTCCTACAGAGATCTGGAAAGGCCATGAGTTTATTTATTTATTTATTTATTTATTTATTTATTTATTTACTTATTTACTTATTTATTTTCATTTTGATATCAGTTATGGAAATCGCATTTGTTTTCACAAGATCATAAGAAAAATAGGTTGTTTTCTGAGATCATGCAGCAGAAGCGTTCCAGCCTGTAGTACACTGTCATCAGTAATTGTATACTATCTCTCAAGATTTTGATCACCGTTTGTATTTTGAGCCATAAATATTTTAAGTGCCATTTGTGAAAAATCAGGAGATAACCAAGAAGACAGCCCGGCCCCTTAAACTGGCTGGCAAGGAGACTGACCCCACTGTTCAGTCTAACTTGCACAGTATTAGTCGAATTCTCGAGTGGCAGACACTAACATGAAAACTGTCTAGCACTGACAAACATACAGATAGATAGCTAGATAGATGTACATTATTGTTCCCAATGTAGAAATTTGGGAAAAGTAAAGTGAAACTCCACACTGTCATTGAAGATGCAGGATTGAAACCTAGAGCTGGAGCTCTACACTACAGCAGATAAATCATACATCATGTACAACACATATGGCCAAGATTTCATTTTGATATCATCAAAAAATAAGCTGTGTCAGAAAATAAAATCTAAAATAATATACCATTATTCAAACAATGTAAAAAATGCTGATACTGTACTGTATATACACTCCTGAACAAAATCTTAAGACTAGGGAAACATTCCAAGTATGTGCATTTTGCTTTGCCCGGATCAACACCAGGTTGTAGGAACTGCTTCAAAATGTCAAAAGAAGAAAAAATGCAAGAGACAAAAAAACGAACAAAAAAAAAAAAAAAAAAAAAAAATACAGAGATCGGACATTTTTTGAAAATTGCATTGCTCAGCTGATGAAAAGTCCTGACAGCAGCACTAGGTAATGCTGAAAATAAATACATCTCACAGGGGTAAAATTTATGTCGTTCATTTAAAAAATTCGAGTAAAATGTAAAAGAAAATTGATAGTTTAATTTCTTAAATATATTAAGAGGGTCTAACTATTGTTGCCATGTAAACCTGATTAAAAAGCATTAGTTCAATTTGCTTATATATGTGTTGTTGTTGTTTTTTAGAAAATGTTACAAAATTTTTCTTCCTTTTTTATTTGTTTGGTTTAAATTGACTTATTATATTTTGCTTTGTTTAATTCCATACCATCTAACACCAAAACTAAAAGCAAAACTAACTTCTTCATATTTGTAGGCTTTTCTTATTTCTTTTTTATTTTTTTCAACTTTCTCTCATTTCTGGCAGCTCGTATCCACGTGCATTACGTTTCAAACAGCCCGAGGCTTAGCACAATGCTAATCAAGACTAAATGAAAGAAAATTAATTCACAGTAAACATGAAATATAGTTTCCATATTAACTCTGATTCCATTGGAATATGTCTGGACATTTGAGTTCAAAGATATGAGCTACTCATCTACTCAAACTCATTGTAGATTGTGACACATTTCTGCTACTGAGTCTCACAGGCTTGGAATCTTTTGGCATGTCTGCACTGCCTGGACTGAAAATCCGTACTATCACAACCACAGGAGCTTCGCTATTGCTCTGTGCACTTTCCATCTGTTTATGATACAGCAAACCAAAATGAAGTCTTTTTTTCGGTCTCTTGGGATGTTTGGCCCTGATTTACACAATTCTGAGGGCTGCGTTTTCAATTCAGTGTGTAGATGGAAAGAGTGTATGTGTGATTTCTTGCTGGGGTATTCAGATCCGTTGTCTGGTGTCAGGGTCTAAGTCGATTTGTCAGTGTATGTCACTTTATGCATAGAAAATAAAAATCTTTATTTTCATTCTTTGATAGTAGACAAGACACGATATGTCATGTGTTATATGTATTTGAATAGTTCTCCGAAGAATAATTTGTGTTTCTTTTGATGTTTTTATGTCCTTCGAAGTTTTTTAAATCATATTATTTTTTAAAGATTCAGGGGAAAAAATGGCCCTTAGCAACTGTACTGTGACTGATTGCATCACATCAAGCATCTGCTCAATTAAATATCTAATTATACTAATTATACATTTATAATATTACATAGAATGTTTGCTACTTAACTCAGTCACCGGAGTGTACAGTATATATAATCTGACGTGATTGCTATGATTTTACCATTAATAATTTTAATGGCATTAATCCAACCATAACTTTTTTCATGGGAGGCAAATGAGGAAAACAGACAGGAGTGCTGCATGTTTGTTGTGTTGATGAGAAAATGTTCTTTGTTTTTAAAGATCTTTGTACTGTTTCTTGCTGCACAAACGATGTTCCTCCAGAGATCTGCCAGGCTGTTAGTTTATTGCTCCCACCGGGTTTGACCGCCTACACACACACACACACACACACACACACACACACACACACACCTCTGTCTCAAGTCTCCCAAGTACTCTGTTTACATTTCCTTGGCCTATTTACCCAGCATGCACCGCACATGTTAGATGGAGACTAGTGCTTGATATGTCAGTTAACATGTATCTTTATTTGTTTGTTTGTTTGTTTCTTACTTTAGTTCCATCCTTCTTTCACTTGTTTCATTCAACTGGTACAAACTTACTGCCCATATGCTTGAATTCACGCTATCTTTCTTTCTACAAAGTAAACAGCATCAACAGTAACTTTGCATATATAATGTTTGCTTGTCATGTTTTCTGCCCTAAAACCAACCGTCATTTCATACAACATTTAATACATTGTATTTGTGCTTTTAATTTGTACAATTTCTATTTCTGCTATTTGTCCATCCATTTCTATTAATGTGCTGCACTGCTGTGGGTGGAATGCCTCAAAAGGTGGTGACATTTATTTATTTATTTATTACATTTTTTAGTTATATTGTTTATACTCTACTGACATCCAAGATCCCCTTAGTGCAAAATTAAAAAAAAAAAAAAACATTATTCCTGCATTTCAAATTACTCGCTTTTTTCCCTATAACAAATAAGAACACACTATTTAAAGCCAGTTCTGAAAACTTTTATGACCTCTATTTACACCAGGATTTAATTCCACAACAAGTTATAATAATCCAAAACCTACTGTATTAATAGTAAAAAAAAAAATAACATTATTAAAATACCCAACTTAATGACCAATAGCAGTGTTGTTTTTTTGCTTGAACATCTTCTGTTGCTTATTTAGGTTATTTAGGAAACATATTGCAAAATTCAATACAATATGTGCCTACATATTGAATTATATATCAGTTTAAAAGTATGAAATTGTTTGTACAGTTGTTAAGGACACCTGTAGAATGACCTGATAAGTTCTGTACACAGGATCGAGAAATCGATTTGGTAGAGTGCTGTTTTACACCCAAAATGTGTGCACACTTTTGCAACTAATGCATTGTAAGTTGTTCTTTTTTCTCTCTCCATTTTTTCTTTTGAGTTTTCACTTGAATTTTCTTGATCTGCAGTTTCACCACTGTGTAGAATTTTATATCAACCTTTTTACTAGTACATGTAATTGACTAGAAATGAAAATTTTCATTCAGTATAAACAAATGAATGTACAGTAATTTCAAGTGTGATAGAAATTGAATCAGGATGCTGTTGGCCTTCAGTGTGACACAGTATGTCACATTTTTACCACTGTTTGTTAAATATACACAGAATTTTAGTGGTTAAATATCACATCACATTTTTAATGCTCGGAAATAAGACATAGACATATGTGTGTGTTTTTTTGGAACTTTTTTTATGAATTTCTTGCCTCTAGTAGTCTACTTAAAACAATATTACTAAATACAATTTTTAGAGTGCAGAGTTTTTACTTTCACAAGCCATTTACCACCATCTAAGGAAAAGAATTAATGTGCAAAAAAATGGGCAGCCTAGAGTTAAAAAATAAATATCAAGAAATAAAACTAATAAATGTCTTTTCAAGATGAAGTCATACTACTACTATTGTTGTAGTTGAACACAACAGATGTTCAAAATGGCCTGGAGGTTTGAAAAGCTTAACAAGTCCTACTCCCCCATAACCATGCAACCCCCCCAACCCTCAGCACACCAACACACACATGTTTGACACCTCTGTGACTCATTTACAATCTCGCGTGGCTGTATATCAGCAGAGGTGAAACCAGAAAGGAAAGCTATATTCCTCCTAACTCACAGATCAATAAGTCGTGCACCTAGCTTCAAGTGAGATTTACTACCCAGTGGTGTAAGTTATGTTATCACCCAGTTCCTTCTTTCCTTGCCTTGGTCTGTGAAGTGAATAGTATCCAAGCGACAGAACTCTTCTTGTGCTCACAAGAATGACAAAGGAAAAAGCGCATTACTCTATTTTAGTGTCCTTTAGTTAGCAATAATATCTCTAATAAGACCTTGAGAAAAGGATTATTAGATAATATGGTATTGGGCAGGTTGCAGGAAAGTTTTTTTTAAATAGAGTCTTTATCTAGTTATACACATTTTTATTCATAACAAGTACTCGTTTTAAAAAAGTTGCACACAAATGAAGTTATTCACATACAGTAAATAGATCAGACATTCACTATAGTTAAGTTAAAAAGTGAATCTGATCTTGCCATTTTGCTTTTCTGACTAAAAATGACATTAAATTATTATTAATTGTAATCCTATTTAGTAGAGCAGTTGCCTTAATTTGGCTGCTTTCAGAATTTCATTTAGAAATCAATGGATCTGTTGGCAGTTCAGACTTTTCCATTTACTTGAAATCTAATGGATCGATCCAAGGCAAGTTCACTGTCAAAATGTTGCTTTCTTTTCCTACAAACCATTGCTTTAGGTTGGTTACAAGAGACAGTAATTTTCTGTTAATACTTACTGAGAAAGGTTTATGTGCTCAGAAAAGAAAAGGAAAGCATAGAAATCCAGAAAGGAGGCCAAAGACAGTCTAGACGTTGGTGCTAAACCATACTGTGGAAAGGGTCGTGGCTAGAAAATGGGCTCTCAAGCAAAAAATCAAAAGAATTGGTCATTTGTAATACCAAAGGATAACAGTAATAACCGGGGCTGGAAGAATTTTCTGACTCAGACTGTTTGATGTGGTTTAACCATGAATATACAAAGCTTAGCTGAGGGAAATACCACATCTTGAGAACATATTTCGAAGAAAAGGGAACGTCTGACTCCGATTGTCTCCGATTAACTCATAGTCGTAGCTGACAACCGGTTTCAAGGTCAGCATTTTTCCCACATTTGCACCCAGTGTATGTGGCAGCAAGACTTGCTTCCCTTGCATCAGTCATAATTATCCCATTAGACAGATAAACAGAAGCGCTGCCTTCTGTGCTTAAGATAAGTATTAGTATTGGCATCAGCATAACACATTTGTCTTTATCAGTTTGGTGCTTTGCAGTTGCCAAATCTGTCATGACTTTTCCTCAGCCAGGCAAAGACAAGGGCAAACACTATGAGCCATGTCTCAGCACTGACAATGACTCACTCATCAAAAACCATTAGGCAATCGATAAAAGAAAGAACAACCAAAATAACAGCAGATGTGCAAGTTAGCATGGACTCTGGGAAATATCCATATATCAGTATCATAAGCTGGCTGTATTCCACGCTGGGCCATAACCACACATTCATTCCGGGAATAATGCTAGATCTTTCTTGCCAAGTTAGACCCCATTCTTATTAAATAGGCCATAAATAAGCTGCTTGTGTCCATACTGCAATGTCAGACATGTAACTACTTCAAGGTACAAAAAAAGCCAGGCAATATATAACCTTGTCTTCTAGACGATCGAGCAAGCAATATCAATTTCCTGTGTCTTCTCACAAACCTGAACTCTTGACATTTTTCCAAGTCAGTCCATGAAGGTCTGGTTATATTTCACATTGATTGGGAAAATAGGAGCTATACAAAAAATGCTTAATTATTATTATTATTTTTAATAGTGTGTTATGGACAAAAAACTAGAACAATGCTATAGCATAATATTATGGAAAATAAATGAGCATTATATGATTGTGTGTGTGTGTGTATATATATATATATATATATATATATATATATATATATATATATATATATATATATATATATATATATATATTTCATTTTACCTAAGTATGAGACTGGGTTGTGAATAATAGCCTGATCCAGACCTGACCTGATCTCTCCATGACCCCAAAACATCCCCATCTCCATGTAATCAACACCCTGCCCCTACTGTACATGGGCCAAAACCATCTCTAACCGATCCCTGCATGTTCTTACATTTTCCTCTACCTATTCCTGCATGCTCCAAGACAATTTCCACATTATCTCTAGATCCCTTAAATTAATCCACAACTTTATCCACACCTCAACCCCACATGCATTACCATTATTCCCATTCAGTCTCAACAAGCCGGCCTGTCTCCTTTTGCTCAAACACAATTCAAATCATGTCACATCCCCACATGACCAGACATTATCCCTATTCCAGCCCTTGCTCTCATACTGCCCCACCCTTCCCCACATGCTCTAGTATGTATCATCCTAGACATCATTTAAACATTTCTCAAAACAAAAAAGTGTACCAATAAGTTGCATACAAAATCTAAGTATTTTGTAAATATTTCACATAGTTTCAGTATAACCTATATTATTATATAGAGGCACCAGGGGATATAAACCAGGCAATATGAGGCATAAGGTAGGGGACAGGGTCAGGGGCACTTTTGCAACACACTCACACTCATTTACACACTAGAGATGATCTTTAGATTCCGAACAAACTATGATATATGTCTTTTGGTGGCATTATATTGGTATATAGCCTAATGCCAATAGAATAAGCATCCCCAAAGCTGTTTTTCTAAATTGTCCTGCTCTGTTTTCTAAATAATACAAGTGTCAAAACTAATCAAGAATTAATTCCTGTTGTGATTCTGTGCATTTATACCAAAACTGCAGGAGTCAAACATTTTAACCTGAAGGGAAACTTATATTTCAGTTCCATAAGTGTGTTCAACTGCCTGTGAATATGGCCAGTAAAGGCAAAGCAATATTCCTCTCTAAGAGCTAAAAGAGCTTTTCTTTTCCTTACTCTTTTTTTTTTTTTTTTTTTTTTTTGACCCTCTGGGTCCATGTCATCTAACAAATGAAAACCCAGAACAAAATGTTTTTTTTACATACTGTTATTGGAATAGTTAATTGCACAAGCAAGAAATGATTCCTCCATATGTTTACACAAAGCTAACAGCAACTTCTTATTTACAATATTCCATGGCAGTTTTTGCATTTTGAGTACACAGAGTAAACACATATTTGAGAAACACATTTTTAATGTATAGTCACACACATTTAAATTCAGTTCACTAGCATTAAAATTGAGCTGTCATAGCATTATTCTCCCTTTGCTTATTCCTCTGTCCATTTATTTCTACCTGCAATTCCTTGGCATTCTCACCACTTATCAAATGACACATTAACAAGCATAATATCATCTGCCCCCGACAACCTTGAATGGTGATCGCTTCCACTGTACAGTACAGTACAGCATACTGGATACTTAACATACAGTATGAACTATTAAAGAACCGTCCATCACACATTACACCTAAATCTATTAATCAAATCTCATTAGCTCAACTAGAACCAGTCCTTCCCCCAACACTTATTATCACCAACCTTGAGGAAGAACAAAGAAAAGAGATCGAATCAATCAACTTTTGATAAATGCTATATTATATGTTTCAATGTCACACATTTCATGAATGATGACTATGCAGCCTTCCATTGTCAAGGTGCCTGATGGAACATGATTTCTTGTCCTGAAGAGCGTGGTTAGAATGGAAATCTCAAGAATAAGAGCATAAGACATTAATGTAAAATATATAAAGAAGTACAAAGATCAACAGCTACAAAGCAGAACACATTGAGCAAAACTACAGATTGTGGATGTGGAGGGGTTTCTTGGCAAAGGGCAGTTTAGCTAGAGGCACAAAATGGGCAGCTTTGGAGAATTTGTCAACAACTCCAAGAATGCTGGTATTATCTTGTGAGGTGGTTACTGCTGTGTCAAAGTCAGTGGTAAAAATGTGTGATAAAAAAATGACGGTGTCAGTAACATGAAAAATGCCATGTTGTTTGAGCCATAGAAACTGAATATACTCTTATTTTCCCTGCTATGTGTAACTACAGTGCTAGAAGCAAAGTCTTACAGAAAACGTAAATACTGTATTCATCTGTAACTGACTATTTGTGAACTAAATTGTTTTGTAAATAGTAAAAACGCTCCCTTTAAGGGAACTATACTGTAAAGCAAAGGGATATTTTTTCTGCAAATATCTTCTGTCCAAAACAATTACGACAGAGCCTCCCACCATAGTCTAGGATCTAGATCTACAGTAGGTCCATGGGGAAGGGAAGAATGTGGACTGGGCTGATGAATCAGCCATGCTCACGTGCAGCCTTAACCTGGAAAAGAGGCACTGTGATGCTCTTCGTTATGTTCTGCTCGGAATCCTTGGTCCCGGCATTCACATGGATGATACTTTGACATGTACCACTTACCTAAACAATGTTGCAGTACTCTCCTTCATGGCAACAGTACAGTATGCTTTAATGGTAGTGGCCTCTTTCATCAGGTTAATGCACACAAAGGGTTCAAGGTGTCGACTTAGCCTCTAAATTCCCCAGATCTCAATCTGATCAAGCATTTTGGGATGTGCTGGATGAAAATGTTTGAACCATGGAGGCCCCATTTTACAACTTCAAGGATTTAAAGGATCTGCTGCTAACATCTTGGTACCAGATACCACATCACACCTTCAGCACAGTCTTGTGGAGACTAAAGGGTCAGAGCTATTTGGGTGGCAAAAGGGGGACATCCAAAATTTTAGGCAGGTGGTCTTAATGTTGTTACTGATCAGTATACATACTGTATATGTCAGTATACATATACTATATATCAGTAATGTTTCTATTATACCCTGACAGAGTAGGTTTTGTGTTATTGCTTCAGGAAAAGACAATGAAAGTACAATGGCCGTGTTTCAAAAATGAATCACAAAATTAACGATGTTCAAAAGGACTAGCACAGGTATAGCTTACATAATGTATATGATGTGATGTGCACTTGTAACCTATTAATGCTCCACTTGCACTGACACCCTCCTTATACAAGAGCTTATAATAAAGAAAAAAGAAATCAGCCTGTATTAAAGACATGTGTTTGTGTAGGATTACAGCATGACTTGTAAATGAGGTACTTACATTACATAACAGACATGCAGCTTGTCTAGTAATCCTATCCTGTTCGGATTGTACTTGTAAGTACTGAAATTAAGTAAAAATCTGGATTAGCCGCAAATGAAATTGAATTTTCACTTACACTTGTATGCCTACTTAATGGGCAAGATATTATTCTAGCATTATAGGGTTATAATTCTAAATTATTTAAATCAGTTTATCTACCAGCACCACAATTGATTCTTTTTTACTATAATAGTTAACACGTCTTGCATCTTGTCACCTCCTGAGCTTTTCATCGATCAAGCCACGCTAATAAAGTCACTGAACCCAAATGAAATATACAGTGTGGGTGACCTTTTGGTTGTGATATTAAACCGTAGCAGCCAGTGATGTAAAGAATAATCCATAATGATAAATGACTGTGTCAGAGGGGCTACAGGTTTTACGAAGAACTTCACAGGATTCTCAGCTTTTAAATATGACTGACTGTAACTACGATCATTATAACAGAATTGCATATTCATAATGTGCAGCACTTCGATTTTCACATGAGCTATCCAGTATGAGAATTACTGTTAAAGGCTAGTTAGAAGCCCAGGTTAGAAGCAATAACTTGGTACAAATTTAATTCCTCTCATTTTAGGGTCTCTCTTAATTTTGTATGATAATAATTTACCATTAATCACACATATTCACATCATTTTTGAAGAAGTTGATATTTTTATTCAAGTACATTAATCTTTTTTTTCCCCTCTCATTTTTCTCTTTCCCAGCATTCAGTTATGTACCAAAACCTTGCAGTCATCTTCAGCATCTCAGTTCCCAGAGAGCACTTACAAAGATATATCAATATATACACATGTTTAAGACATTCCAGATACAGTATATCACTTTTTTTTTTTTTAATGAAAATACCATTTATTCTGTTCAAAGTAAAAAAAAAAGAAGAAGAAAGAAATCACCAAAAGTGCTGATATGGCTGAAACTTACTTTTGGCAGCAAGTTCAGCTGTTGTTCTTTTTGCTTACTCTGACAGTTTATTTGTGTATGATATTTATTCAAAAGAGCTCGGATGAGAAGCGCCCTTTATTTACTGCATTTTGATTTCCTCTTTTCTCATATTTAATTTGCTCTTGATTAATATTACAGTAAAAGGAAAACTCATCCATAAAGTTGTCCAACATGATAAATGACCAAGCTCTAACATGAGATATGGAATATGCAAATGATCGATTTATTTGGTGTGCAGGTCTCTGGATTGGGATGCGTAACTGCATGTATGGAGTGAATAACCACAGCTTTTATAGACAAAAAATAGTATTCTGTGTGAGAAATGATGCTCATAAAGACATGCTTCATTGGGAATTAGATCTACGACTACCTGAAGTGATAGCCTTGACCATTCAGATAGTATATCCACGATATGATTTTGAGTGAGGTTATAGCATTGTTCTGCTTAATCCAGATCCTTATTTAGCAAGGAAAATTAAATCTCATCAATTTCAATAATAGTCTATATCTATTTCTATAATCAACTTATAAGAAATTATATGCAATGTTATAACTATTTATAAAAATTAATTCCACTTTATAGCTATCTTTTAACTAGTCTTTTACATGTTATAACACCAATACCACAAAATCCCTGTCATATACTGTATTTTTCCCTTTAGGAAATCATGCTAACAAACCCATTCTATAGAACCCACAAGCAAGCAAGAGCTGAATTCACAATTTCCTTATGAATGCATTATAAAATGTTAGGAATCTATTAAGAGTTAAATATAAATAAGACTTTTATAGAGCGTGTTGCCAAATTCAGTCAATGCACTGTTAGTTTTATGATAGTCTTTTGATGGTAGATTCTTGTATTGTTCCCCAGCCCTTTATTCAGCTTTGTGGCTGCAAGCCATCGTAATTCGTACAAGATCACCCTTGTGAAAATGTAATTTCCTCTAGCAGTTCAGCCATGACACGTTTATGTTGATCGTGCCACTCCTTGAAGGCTTTGGCTCATACCTGTGCAGAAATGAACACACATGACTCTCAGTCTATGGTCTATTAAAAGGCTTTGGAACATTTTTTCCAAGATCACAAAGTCCCTTTCCTCTTTTTATTTTGATGGATGTTTCACCTTGAAATAGCACAGACAAAAGTGTAAGGGTATGCATTAAGGTTGATCTTGGCTAATAGAAATAATATTATTTGTTTATTTATTTGTTTATTTATGTATTTATTGCGCCATCATATCATTTAGCATTAGTATTTAAAAAGCAAGAAATAATTAAACACAATAAATTGAACATTCCTATTCATTGGTGGTTGGTTACTATTAGAAGATAATATCTATCAACAGATTACAAATGAAATATTAAATCTTGTGCAATCAGTTTTAACTTGTAAACCAGGATTAGTCGATCGCTTTATTAATCTCAGTGGAAAATTCAGCTATGCCATGTTTATGTGATTTGTGCCACAAGGCTCTACACTCATACAGTATCTGTAGCTTGAGAATAAACCCTTTTTTTTTTTTTTTTTTTTTGTTTGTTGCCAGACCAAATTTGCAAATTCTGGAGAATCATTCTGGGCAATAGATTACAGGGTTCCACAAGTAGTTTTATTGGCGACATGCAAACCACCAATATTTGTTCAAAAGGACTCCAGTTTCAAAATAGGTCTTTTTTCTAAAAATCTGTAGCATATTATATTAAAATTATATTACAAATTAACCATCACATCACATACTAACCTATGTTTAACTATATGGACTGTATTGATGACTGTAACTGCCCTGACCCTTACGAGCTGATTTCACTGTTACTCTTCCAAGTCTAATGATGCTCTGTCTCTTGGGAACCTTGGGTTGTAAAACACATTTTATGAGGGAACAGCCCGATCATCAACAAGCCGATATTCATGTATAATGTTTGGTGCCTGTTATTAATTTTCTTCTTTTGACAGTAACAGTTCATGATAGAGAAACTATCATTGGATCACATCATGTGCCTGGAATAGCCCATAATCTCAAGCTATTACAACATATACTCCCAACAGTAGATGTTGGCCTGCCACGGTAATGTTAATGGCTAAAAAAGGTGTTGACCTTTGAGCAGTGTAAATTAACCAACTACAGGTTGATATTATGTTACCGCTGCTTGTGTTTGTACTCCGATAAAACAAAATAGCTACAGCAATGGCACACATTATATAACAATGTTTAACAAATGGAACTAGCTGCTCAAGCAATGCAAAGCACTGAATTTCTTTCATGAATGCCTTGGATTTCAGATGTCATTCTTATGCCTTTTAGGCCATAAGAAAAGAGCTCTTTATTTCAGTTGTTTGCTGTGTGTTATATTTAATTTCATCAAGTATTATACTAACCATCTCATTTTGGTTGAAATCTTGAAATCCCTATATTAGAAATCTCTATGCAGAATTTCTTCCTGTGGTGTATAAGCAGATTACAGACATTTAAGGACACCTACTGATTAAAACTTCAGCAACGATACAGGATGGTTATACATTTCTAATTCACAGCCAGTGTAATCAGTTAATTGTAGAAGTATGAGGTAGTAAATATTGTGATTTTCAACTGGGTTGAATCATTATGTGAACAGGTTTTATGAAAGGCTGAGATACGTCACTGAGTGTTACTGGTCTGGTAGCCTAACCTTTAGCGGGCCGTATTTCATGCAGTCGTATAGCTGACGTACACATAGCCATGTGAATATGTTTCCATTAAAGCAGAAGTATGGATCTGTCAGAGTGCTGCAATTGCAAAGGGAGTCAGGCGGGTCATGGATTTGCTGTCTGTGGATGAAAAATGAAAACTAGAGATCATTTGAAATGGCTGATCAGAGCTTCTATTAGCATTGACTTACCTGTTATATCACTACTGAAACAGGCTTGTTATTCTTCATAAGAGCTGATTCAGAAAGTCCTTGGCATGAATAGTGTTTCAGTAGATTGAGAGGACTAAAGCTAACCAGAGAAGGCATGATATGTGAAAAGACATTTTATTGTTTATATCCCATTATTTAGACACTGGATATTGCTCCTCATATAAAACCCAAGCAAAACACTGTAACATCGCAGTTGTATTATGCAGAATTTTATTATCTAATGGTAAAAATGATCATGATTTGAAGTTTTCTGAACTTCGCTCAGGGCTTAATTAAAACTAAAAGTATTTTAAACTCATTTTACAGTGTAGTTAAGTCCCTAAATGCTGATTCTGCATAAACAGCTCCATTGTGCTGACTTGAAAGTGACTCTAACCAAATATGTTTGACTATTTTAATGAGTACGTCACTTCATTCTCTATGTTCATCCATCAGATTAATAAAATTAAGAAAACAAAAGCTGCATCGTTTGTCTTTCATACCTGGTCGGTTTCACTTCCGCTTGAGAAATTCAGTTATATTCAGTAGAATCAATAAGCACATTTTAGAAGAGGGTGTATAACAAACTGTCAGAGGTCCCAATGATTTCAGCACACTTTGTACAGTCTTACTTTACATCTATATACTGTAATGATTTATAATATGGGTTTAACCCACAGGATGAGTTCCCTGTTATGTTGTTTTCTCAGGGAGCCTTTCTTCCATCATTTCTGACTTGTTCATTAGGGATACAACTGAAAATCTACATCTGGATTACTGAAAAGCTGCTTTGTGATGACATTTTCAAAGCAATATTGTTGGGAGATTTGTTTCCTAAAGCCAAGGAAGCAAATTTGGTCAGGGCGGAAGTGGATGGCCAGTCATGGTTCACAGATAGCTTGTTCTGCAAAGTGTGTTATGCTTTGCGTTGTTACGGCTGTTCCATCCTCATTCTCCTTCCTCATCAGAAGATAAGAGAGAGCTGGCTGATAGTTAAGAAGTAAAAAATGAACAAATTGTGGAAAAATTACAATAAAAATAGAGTACAAAAGAGATTTGGCGAATGAGATCCTGCCTAAATCAGAAACATTTAAGTCTTGTTTAAGAGTGGATTGAGACTGACAGAGGGATCAGTGCAGAATCAGCAGTTATGCAGACTATGTACTGTTCTGTTGTGATTTGTGATTTACCAGCCAATCGGGAGAAGACCTTGGGGCAAACCAAGGACTAGATGGATAGGTTATCTTTCTCATCTGGCCTGAGAGTGCTTGGGTATCTCTGAGGAGGAATTGACGTAGGTAGCTATGAATGAATGAATGATGATGAATGAATAATATCCATGGGGTCTCTACTAGCCGATCAATAGCCACTAGTAGCCAATCAAAGTGGAGATGGGTGGGAAGTTTGGATGTCTCTGTTTGACAGACCAAATGCACTGAAGTGGATGTCTAATGTTCCAAAGCCTTTTTGAATAGAAGTATCACCAACTGCTTAACACAAGATCGAACTAGCCTTAGATAAAGAGATGAATCAGCCAGTGTCTGTGTGTTTTTAGTAAAGAGATTTTTAATCATTATATTGAATCTTTTTTTCTTCTTAGTGGCTGTTTGTGTGTAATGGATGAGAGCTCATATTTAAATGTGGTTGCATTTTAAAATTAAAAAACTAAAATCCAAGAGCAGTGTGTTTTGGTAATGGTCCTTGAGAATGAAGACTCGTGAAATAAAGCATGGATGTGTATATTTATCATTTTGAAAGAGATCAGCTAGGGTCTGAAGTTTTGAAAAGATGAATAAAGAAATAAACAAGTGTAAATAAAATGTGTGCTGTTGTGTTTACCAAAATGCATAAACTGTTTAAAAGCTTTAACGGGTGCAATATGACTCATTAGTTTACAGTGGCAACTTTGACAAGTCCAAATTACCCACAGGGGAAAAAAGTTAGTCACACGATTTTATTTCTTTATTTTAACCCCCACACTCTATATATCTGTATAAATCACACCACCACACACACTTGGATACAAATAAAAACTTCATAATCCCTAATCAGAGATGTGTTCATGTGTACTTGTGTCATTGGAGAGCTGGCTATCATCATCAATTACTTATGATAGAAAACGCTCCCTGAGGATCCATAAAGCAGTCATCTTCCTTAATGCATGATTTAACTAGCATGACAGAAACATCACAGGATGAAAATCTAGGTCCCCAATGCTTTATACACAATCCTTTGTTTGAATGAAAGATAAAAGTGGAAGCAAGCTACAGGCTCGTGAAAAAGAAATGAATAACCGGTGGCCCAATGAATATTAAATAGCATGTAAAATGTTCCAAACTTGCTGCCATAAGGTTTGCTTTGGACACCTGGGCCTTCTCAGCCAGCACTAGATGTCAGGGTCTGTCTTCACAGGTCGTACTTAATACCGATTTTACACACCGTCCACACTGAGTGTTTGTTCAATGCTTCAGCCTCTTTTTCATCAAAAATCTCCAGGGGTGAAAATTCAATATCCATTTCAGAATCCATTCCAGGACGCCCCACAGTAAACGATCAGAAGGAGACGGCGCAGGATAATGAACAGGAGGGGTGGATGTACAGGCAAGTCATTTAGCAGGATTGTTTCTCAGGTGTTATAACAGAGATTCTGAAGGTAATGATGTGCGCTCCAGTTCCTGCAGCGGAGGTCACAGAGAGAGAGAAAACAAGGCGATGCTTATGGAAGGTGACAGCGTGTTGTGAAATGTGCATTTTCACTCGCATACAGCACACCAAAGCACATGCAACAAGGGAACATGTGTGTAATATGTGCCTTGTTTGTTTCACAGACTCACACTTCATTTTGCGTGAAGAGAAAGGTTTTATCAACTTGGACACATTTTTACCAATTATAATACCATTAGCAACTTTATGCAGCTTTACTATATGCTTATTAGACCAGCATGTATTGCAGTTGGGTTTAAAAATAACACCAGAGCCACTAAATGTCACAATGAATGTTTAGGGTTTATTGTACCTCATTATTTCTCTACAAATATGTACTGTATTCATTTCAATAGATATGTTTCCATTTTCAAGCTATTTTCAGTTACCTTTTTCAGCCTTGGCAGCCCTTAATATAAAAGTGGATGGTGTGTACTGCATAATATCTTTTTTATTTATGGTATTTATAATTTTATATAGTGTCTGAGTGGCACAAGAAGGGCTTATTTATGCCCTCAGCGGTGCCATTTTTGCATCTACTTCCATGTGGTGCAAGTAATTCAGTTTTGTTTTTTTTTGTTTTTTTTTCAGTCTAAGCAGTTTACCAATCTTGGATGACTAGAGTAAAAAACTACTACTTTAACAGAAAGAGACCAATTGGCTGACATTTCAAGCAACTAATCATAAGCGTCATGTCAGGGTCATGCTCATTTGCTTATTCTTTTAAATAAATCTCGAACATTTCACAGACACGGCACTGTGAACGTGTTTTCGGTCCAGTGACACAGAGAGATCAACAAGGCACAGAGTTCAAATGTTTAATTGTCTATCAGACATTGATGCACATACAAGCACATGCACATGCAACAAACTAATCAGATTACAGTCTTCCCGGTTGTGAAGCTTGTGGCCAGAAATGTGTACAATAAGTATCAGATTCTCCATAGCCTGTCTGTAGACTGTCTGAAACCCAGATGGAATTTAATTACGTTATTGATTCATTTATTCATCTTCATTAACTGCTTTGTCTTGGTCAGGGTTGCAGTGGATCCAATGTATATTCTGGAAATTTCCTAGCCTGCATTATTTGATTAGTCACACAGGATGTATAAATAAATGCCAACATATAGGTGTCTAAGACATGTTAGGTAATTAAAGTACACTCATCTGATTTCTTTCTAGTAAAGTTATACGCATATTGTATATTTTTATTGTAGATTATTGTAGCATCACACCTTGCTTTATAAACAGACTTTCAGTTTGGGGCTGCTAATTTTGGATCTTAAAGCCAATACAAACCTTTACTTTTTTAAATATACATCACAGCACAGTGAAATTATTTCTTCTCATTTCCTATCTTGGGAAGTTGGGGTCAGTGTGCATGGTCAGCTATGATACAGTACAGTGGCCCCTGGAGCAGAGCGGGTTAAGGGCCTTGCACAATGGCAACATGGCTGTGCTGGGGCTTGAACCCTGATCCACCGATCAACATAACAGAGCCTTAACAGCTTGAGCAACAGGTGCCCTAAAGTTAGAAATAACAATAAAGGGTTTATAAATCATATGTATTTTCTTTTAAACCTGGTTTTGTACTGAATCAATGAATCAATGAATTTACTGTCTTAATGTCTGTAACATCTGCACAGCCTTACAGTCTTAGGGAACACATCCTTGCATAGCACCTTGAAGAAAGTTGATTCTTAAAGAAGTTACTCATCTACTGTGACAAGGTAGGTCTAAAAATGTAAACGCTGACTAAATCTATTACCTGAAAACATGTGAAAACTGACATTTGCTTCTCTCTGTAAACTTTGAATAGGGCTAGTGAAATGAGTGCAGCGGGGTTGGGAATGTGGTGTGGAATAAGTAAGTGGTCAGAGTAGTTAGAATGGTGTGTGTGTGTGTGTGTGTGTGTGTGTGTGTGTGTGTGTGTGTGTGTGTGTGTGTGTGTGTGTAAGGGGTGAATATTTGGCACCCGGTGTCTGAGCAAAGTCTGCTTTTCCACTTTACCCAAGTATTTTTATGTCATTTAAGATACTTTAGCTTCATTATTTTTCCAGGACCCAAATGAATACTTTCTTTTCATACTGTACCAGGGTTTCTTTATTTAAGGTCAGATCATCCCAGAGACAAGGCTAAACTGATTTAGCTAAAGGAAAATGAACATACTATATGGTAACCATTTTTTTAGTAAGTTTATCGGTAAATTCTTAAAATTCTAACTTTTTAATGCAAAATCATAACCATTTGAAACGGTCATTTCCCATATCAGCATTCATAGCTCACATCCGAAGCTGAAAATGTATGAAACTGCCCTGTGTGCATTGAGCTCACAAACGCCCACTATTAACTAGCATCAGCACGGGAGAAAGGAATGACGTCCTTCTCAGCTGGCGAGCAGACAAATTATGCCATCTTGGACTCTCTTTTTTTTTTGGCTTGACATTCTTTTTAAACTATTTGAGTCACATGACTTCCTTTTCTCCTGCACCCCACCTCTCTTTCTAGAGCCCCCTTCTCATCTTCTCTCTCTCCCTCCTACTCATGCTGTATGATATCAGCCTCCACCTCCTAAGTTTCCTAAACACTTCTTTTTTTTCCTCTTTTATAGATGAGTGGTTGCTATGCAAGTTTAAATTAGCATGTTTATTGCTTATTGTTGCCTCGCTCCTCTCATTTACATATCAAGCTGCCAGGCCTCAGGCTCTGTACTCCAGTCTTAAGTTTAGGAAACAGGCTATTTATTATTAATAAGAACCGCCCTCTCTCTCTCTCTCTCTCTCTCTCTCTCTCTCTCTCTCTCTCTCTCTCTCTCTCTCTCTCTCTCTCTCTCTCTCATACACAGAAAAATAATCTCTGGGCCATGATCCTGGTATCATGCTTCAATAGCCTCTGTACACAGTTAGGTCCGCTAGAGTGCCCCAATGACTGTGCTTAATGCATACACCAAAGCATATATTCTCAGGGTTTAAGATGTCCTCTCACTGAATTACCCTGGAGCATGATATGTGCCAGAATTCATTCCTTGTTTAGAAAAATGTCTGAAATCATAGTTTCTGGGAATGCTCATTTAGTAAAGGTCATTCTTTTAAGATGAGATTCTTTTCTCTGCTTGAGGCAAAATGTGTAGAAATTCTTGAGAGGGTTTTAAAGACTGCTGCTTCAGCCATATACTGTATATATATATATATATATATATATATATATATATATATATATATATATATATATATATATATATATATACAACATTTTCAATAACCTACTGGTAAATGGGTTGCAGGGAAATTGCAGTAAATCTAATAGATTAGAACTCTAGCCTGGGGTGATATGCACTATACGATATGCTTTCAATGATTTCACTATCGTGATTAATTGTGTCATAATATACTGCTGCGACTTCATAGAGATTATTATGATATTTTTCTAATAATATCGGTCGGTGTCACGTTGGACCACTGAGTGTATCTCAGGAAGGCTGGCCACAAGAAAGGAGAATTTTCCTTAGGTAGGACACCAGATCATGATCAGTAAGGTTATTGATGGTGGGAGGAATCATGAGAACTGTACACGAGGAAAGCCCCGTGTACAGTACGCTGGAAGAATGTTCATCGAGTCTCCACAGCCATGTCAGTGCAACCTACTGTGCCATTGTGTATTTACAGACAAAAAAAAACTTTTTGCAGTTACATGTTGTATTATGTAGGATATAAATGACTTCATTATCATATTATGCTTTTGTCAAAATACCCATTCCTAGTTCTGTAATGATGCTGAAGATTTATATGTCACATACACACATTACAGTTTCTAGCTTGTTAGGTAGGATGTTGAGGTCAGACCACAGGGACAATCACATTACAGTACTGAAATAGAGAGGGTTAAGGGCCTTGCTTAAAAGCCTAACAGTGGCAACTTCAACCCCTGACCTTCTGATCAGTAACCCAGAGCTTTTAACCCAGAGAGCCATTATAAAATGTCATTAATGCAATTTACTCTAAATATACAAAACTGCAGTTTCTCCATCGCCGTATGAATTCGTCATGTTTTATCCATGAGAGAAGTGTAATGATTGTCAGTATTATGAGGACAACATCTTGTTAATCACTTTAATGAAGGTTTCGAGCACATTTCTGCCAGATGGGATTAAAATATTTTGCAAATGAGCATAAAATTCATTTGTCTCTCCATTTGACTGTCATGCTAGTCTGAGCCAAAATTATTCTTGCATGCGCAGTGTGCATGAGACTTGTATAATAATGATGCATTATTATTCCTAATAGTGAAATGCCTAGCCCACATGTATAAAGCTTCTCTAAATACATTTTTATTCCTAGCAATTTTTATTATTAGCACGGTCAGCTCTGTAAAAACACCTGATCTTTTCACTTTTTTTTTGCAGTCTAATAAAGACTTGACCTAATCTGAACTAAATCCTGTTTACACTCTGAGCTTATTTTGTACTTTGCCCTGTGAACTATCTACCCATTACCGAGCTGGATTTGGACCTTTTTGTTTTCCCCTCAGTTGTGCTTCTAGTTATTGCCTGTTTGGTTTCACTCTCTCTGCTCCATTAGCACCAGGCCTACAAACTATGACTCGTACCGTTTAAAAAATGTTTTTGGCAAACTGAATCATCTTTGTTCATTTGGAAAGTTAGTTTGGATTTCACGTTAGCATTTGTAATTAAATATAGAGATTGTGTAAAGCTGAACAGAATACATTTTAAGTTAAAAAGGAAAAAACTGGTCAAAGATTCTACGGTGTCACATTTTATATCCTAGCAAGCCTTTAATTATGCATACATTTGATCTATACAAAATAATATCCATAAACACACACACACACACACACACACGAGTACCATATAGTACTAGTTACCTAGCATGCATGAGTGCAACATGGTGTTGTTAAACATGCCCAAACAATTTCCCTCTGAGTGATATAGGGGTCATAGCTGTACATCCTAAAGCATCCATCACTTGCCGTGATCCTCAGACTAGAACCTTATCACATGACCTCCAGTAAAGTCCCAATCTCCTCCTCTCAGTCATCCCATTACTAATGACACTAACCTGTTTGCAGTCACACTGCTCCTGTTAAATAATGCATCCACACAGTGTAGTCTTACTATTATTACATCTGGGGCTATTCCAAGCTTTTGTTACCTGCACATTTTGATTAGCTTGCTTTATAATAAAAGTTGTATCTTGCTAATTTATATCTGTTTGCTGTTCGCCGGACCACTGCACTGCCTCATGGTTTGGAGTGTTGCCTAGATCTTTGGTTTATCTGTCACACTGGTTTAAGCCAATTAAGGACAACATACAGTATAGAGGTCAGTCATCAACATACTGCGTAAACCTGTATGATATTTCCTCATGTTCCTACCACAACTCGCAGGAACCCGGAAAATCTTTGTCAGAAGAGCCACTGACCTTTTCTTTCTCATCCTGACAGATCCAAGTGTAAAAAGAAAGACCCTTGAACTTTTACCAATTGGACATTTTTAACAGTGAGAGCTGTCTGTATGGGTCAGGTTTGATGTACTGTACTGTGTGAGCTCTCATGTTGTTGTATGTCAGTTGGAATAAATGGAATTATTTTGTCTAATGTGAACATACTTGAACATGACAGGTGATTCGAACATGCAGCATAGTGCTGTCAAAGAATAATATTTGATTAATGATGAAAAAAATATCATACGGTCTTTGCATGGTTTAAATCTCAGCAGATTTTTCTAAACAAATGTTTACGCCCAAGCTTAGGCAATGTTGGGAGTATTTCAAAAATGTAGTACAAACATGTTTACAGCTTCACAAGATAATACTCCAGGAAATCGATTTTACTCCAGGCCACACACACACACACACACACACACACACACACACACACACACACACACACACACACACACACACACACACACACACACACACACACACACACACACACACACACACACACACACACAGGTTTTCTTAAAACTTGTGAAATCATGTATCCAGGGCTCTCAAGTTTTGAAGACAGGAAAGAGTGACATCTCTGACCCTCCACCCAAACATAACAATGGGGGTGCCCCCTACTTGCCCCCCCCCCAATTAAAACATTCCAAAACTTAATATTTGAATTAAACAAAACACATTACACTATAAAATGTAGTGCTGTTGGTTAGTAGCCTTATATTTCTAAGATTTGATTACACAGAATTTATGATAAATTCGTTATGTCATAAAACCGGGGCCCCATGGTACCATCTCAGGGCCCCCAGTTTGAGAACCACTGGCCTAGACTTGTTCTGAGCAGGTGTTGTCAGTGAACATGCTGTAAAACTGTTGGAAAGTTACAGACACTCATGAAAAACTCATGCTGATTATCTGGGAAACTTTCTCTAACAGCAGTCAAAGTGTCATTGTTTGTGTCAAACAAGTTGTGAATTTGTTGTAACATTACAACAGGAGATCATGACTTACACTGTGCTCAAAGTGATGCTCGCAGCTCCAGTGGTTTTCTCTGTGGGTGAACGAGGAAGATGCTGAACAATTCCAGGATATGTTTTTTTTTTTTCATTGTTTGTTGTGTTAAATCTTACCCATATACAATAGTGCTGATTTTCTGATTGGCTATTGTGTAGCCTTTTTTTGACTGGCTGATAAGAACTCCAGGTGAGACGCGCTTGATTCCTGCCCGGTTCCATAGAGACAGCGTTGCGGAGAGATACATTTTGGGTGCTGCGGCATATTAAATTTATGATAAATAGTACGTTTTTCTGGGTGATAAATACAATGTGTGGCGACCCAAATGAGTGCTCAATGCGTGATACTTGAGAGCCCTGTGTATTTGATTCTCCAGTCCATAAAATTCACATTGCACTTGTCCACTTAGTTGCTTTACACAAAGACCACAGCATGTTTTTAGCATCGTTTGCAAACTTTTCCAAAGGGATCACTGTAAGTACAGTGATCATAAACGACCTACAATGATACTTTAGCAGAATACATAGTACATCAGATGTTTACAGCTTAGTTCAGACCATAAACTAGAGGAACGTGACATATCCCGCCAAACAGCGAGATATATTTCCCTTCTTGTGGCAGTGCAGATACACAAATAGCAAATGAAATGACGATGCCTGTTTGTGGGAAGATGAAAATCACTTGTAATGGATTCCGTTTACTGCTGCATACAAATATAATAGTGAGCACAAAAAAGTGCTTCACGCCTGTGTGTAAGTTAATACATTTTGCTTAGGAAAAAAAGCAAAAGCTCTTTTGCCAAGAAGAGGAATAGGCAGAGTGCATCATTTTAGAGTTTAGATTACTTTCTCCGTAACACAGCTGGGATCACTTTTCGAATAAAACATGAGGGATGGTCATGCAAATGCAGGGTCAAGCTTAAATCCTGTGAAGAGTTTTATACCATATTCAATATCTCTCTCCACAGTTAAGCAGATGTACCGTGTTTTATGGAATTTAATTATATGGAAGAACAAGCAGAGGCGCATACATCAGGACCTGTGTGCTTTGGCCTGCGGCTGGCCATGACATTTTTGATCGCACATCAGGGATCAACAATAAGCAGTTTCTCTGACCCAAAGCACACATCATCTTTTCAAACTGAGACTCAGGCGTTTTCACACTTGGCTTGAATCCACACCCAGGATTGATATTGGGCTTGTTTTAGGGAGTGGCTCACAATCTCAGGTTTGCATTCACCCGATGTACTGTAGAACAATTCATTTCTAACCATAGACCGATAAGATTTAATAACCTTTCGTGCACACACTTGCACAATGACATGCATTAGGTTTATCTGTTTATTACTAATAGTATAATTTTTCCAATGATCAAAAATTTCTTACAGGTTGCAAGGCTGCGTTATGTCAGGCATGATAGAAATAGTGACACAACCAGAGCATGAGGAAACTGATAGATTTGTTGGAGATCAGCCAGCTGAAGACACAGACAAGCCTCATTCATTTTTACCAGGGAAGGTGGAAGTGATAACGGCACAAAACCCAGGGCTCGGACTCGACTCCTCCTTCCCAAGAAGTAATGTAATGTGTGCATTTGAGAGTAGGTTAAACTTGGCTGCTTACTTCAGTTCTCCCAAGCGATCACCCTAACATCACTCCTTCCTGACATGGTGATGTGGTCCTCCTCAGCCAAAGCAGGATTCCACATTGAGCTAAATGTCCCAAGGGAGGAGGAAGTGGAAAATACCTATGAGCTGAAGATGGCCAAGTACTCATAACTGGATGTTGAGTACAGGGAGGCTGGATGGAGGGATGTCATCTATCCTTAGGAGGTCAAATGCTGAAGCTTCAAATACACATCACGTCTCCTCGGGGTACATGGGAGTTCTGCAAGCTAAGCTAAGCTGTAGAGATCTGGACAAGAGCTGGCCTTTTTAAAACATATAGCAATATATAATGCCATATAAATTCATACTAACAGGATTTAAATGCATTAGTAGATCATTATTGGTGTCGTCTTTTCAGAAAGTCTTACCAACATTCATTTTCAAGTGTTTGCCACCTTCTTCACCCAGTCTAGCTGTCTCAAAAGGTTTACATAGATCTTCTTTTGTGTTTCCAAATTCTCAGTATTAAAATGTTGAGGGCTGTGTGTGGAGTACTTTAAGAGCAGCAGTATATTTTGATTTTAATGCAGCGTTATTGAGTCAGTGTTGCAAAAATGCATCTGCATATTGCTGAGTGAGCAGAAAAAAATCCACAATGAGGCTCTCTAGAGTGCCTTACTTCCTCTAAACACACACACACACACACACACACACACACACACACACACACACACACACACACACACACACACACACACACACACACACACACACACACACACACACACACACAGGGTGGGTGTGCAAGAGAGAAAAAATGATTAGTACTGATATATAAAGAAGATAATGTGAATAAATAAGTGAAAATCAGTGCACAAAGTGGCAGCCTAACTGAGTTTTATTGCAGTTTGGATTATACTAACTGTTAAAGGTTATAAAGTTATACCCAAGTGAAAAAGTACCAAATTCCATCTTGAATCTCATGGTGCATCAAATTAAGTTATAATAAGTCATATATCTTTTTTTTTCTGACCAGTCAGCATTCTTCCATTAATTCTGGACTCTGTGTACGGTGATGCCTTAGAGTCCTTCTCTTGTAACTGTGGTTT
Source organism: Tachysurus fulvidraco (assembly GCF_022655615.1). Classification (NCBI taxonomy): domain Eukaryota; kingdom Metazoa; phylum Chordata; class Actinopteri; order Siluriformes; family Bagridae; genus Tachysurus; species Tachysurus fulvidraco. Next base: position 9,503,426 of record NC_062526.1, read on the forward strand.
TAACATTATCTAAGCAGTCAGAGTCTTTAAGGCCGCCTAAAACCCCCTGTTATGCAAGTACACAGCCAAGATATCGCAATTTGCTTCTCTACTTGATCCCAAATTTGCTGTTCAAAGCAGCTTATGTACCTTGGAAAGTGAGGATAAATGGCAGAAAATAAGAGCATCTCCTCTGCGTGTGGAAAGGAGGAAAGGATTAGGGTGAACAATGCATCTCCAGGCTCAGAGCTGCAAACTCATTTTCACATATTGCTATCAACTGGCACTGAGCCAGGATGAAATTAATCCCTCGTTCCAGCAGCCTGTAGTGTACAGATTTTGGCTGTGTCTTTACTGTAAATGAAAGTATAGGGTTGAAGGTTTTCATTTCTAAATGCAGTGAAGGGATAAATAGCTTGAATTGTATCGTAAGGCACTCAACCAAAGACAGATCTGCTCAAGGCTACACAGATGCATCCAGATAAACCTGGATCAGTGTATGGGACAAAACTGGAGTGTGGAGCCACTCAGTACAAGCCAATTATACATGTGCCAAGGAGCTTTTGTTTACTGCATAATTCCACTGGTTTATTTATTCAGTCGTCCTTTATACTCCATAATGCATTTGAAAAGAAACTCAGTGTAGACAAACTAAGTGCATTTCATCCAATCACTGTAACTGCCTAATGGACAGATTTCAGAACTTTAAGTTGAGATTTTTTTCTTCTAAGTTTATTTTGAGGTAAAACTTTCTTGTATACCATGTTCGTGTTTGAGGTTTGGGGTTTGGGGGATCAAAGGAATCACAAATGCATTTGCCTATTTAAAATGTAAGTGTTCCTATAATAGTGCCTACATTCGTTTTATTATACAGAATAACACAGATGAAACTTTAACCTATAACCCATTGCACAACACTAATCGATTTTTTGGAAGTTTTTTATGTTAAATAAATGTAAATGTTGTGCTGTAAAGTTCAGTGCATCAATATCAGCACATCAACACAGCAGAATTCTGATGTGAACCGAGTACCAACTCTGGCAAACACGTGGCCACATGCACAGGCTTTAACCACAGCCCCTGCAGCAGGCCACACCTCTATATACTGTAAATCTCCGAACAGCTCATCCTTAGCGTAGGTGTAGTGCTGAGAAAGGTAACAGAGCAGCACAACTATTCCAAGGCCTTGAAAGAAAAATGACTTGGAGTTAGTAAAGAAATATTGAGGGATAGAAAGTAAGGGTGCCCAGGAGTAAAGAGAACATGTTGAGGAAAAAGAAAAGGAGCTCAAGCTTATGAAGTAAGTAAGTTGCTGCATTTACTTTCAACCAGAGAGAAGGACATTTTTTGTTATTTTATGTATTGTATTGAGATGAATGTACCAAAGCTCCCACGTATCCGACCTCTCTGTGCTCCCACGTATCCGACCTCTCACAGGCCCCATTTTTCCTCACGTGCACTGCTTCGGTATTCAGCTTTGTAGTTCATGCTACTGAATGGTGTAGCAAATCTGATGGCAAATCTGAGCTGATCTGATGGTCGGTGGCCAATGTGCACTTCCTTGTCCATCCCACTTTTGCACATGGTTCCCTTAATTGTTAATCATCTTTTCAGAGGAAAAAAAAAAACCTATACTGTGCCTTTACTCTATATGAAATGGTTTAAAAACCAGCACGAGCAGTGGATTGCAGACAAAAAGTGATCTAAGCAAATAAAAAGGTAAATAAATAAGCACAAATAAATGGCATGTGTGGTAATGATAGTGTTAAGCTACTGATTTCAACCCTCCCATCTAATATCACCACCAACTGTCACTGAATTACACCAATTAGTATTATTAGCAGACATTACATGTATTTACTACAGTCCTCAAACCATTTGAGAGCAGTGTTTACACTAAGTAGGGGTCAATCAACATATAACAGGACCCAAACATTATGGTAGACAAACCCTTTATTAAATGCTGACATTTGGCAGAGAAAATATTCATTACCCCAAAATAGTGTGCAGTTATGCCTTAGAACTATTAATGTGACCATATACAGTACAGTACATGTCACTGACTACCGTATCCAAATTAGTTTACTAGTAAACTAGTTTACTTCACAGATTAAACTAGTAGCTGGTTGGTTAGTCTTTATGTGTATGTCTCTAGTATATTTATTTCATAATAATATTAGCCAGCTTTTTTTTTAATTATTATCGTGAAAATGCAGGCACCTTATGATTATTCTCACACGCTTGTAAATCATAATGTAAATGGCATTAATTTACACTGATGGTGTTTCTACATTTATATCAGAGAGGATCTCAATTAAGTTCGATCAGCTTAGCTCTGTCTAATAGAAGGAAAAAAAATAAGAATTCTTATTGATTAGTTAGAACAGTAGGAGTTTTAAGTAGTAAGACAGCCAATAAAGCACGTATACCAAATGATGTAGTGGTGATTACTTTATGCGGTTTGTTAGGAACATTTAAATGAATATACCATCATTTGTGCAATTTAAGGAATCTTGATGTTTACACTGCTTTATTGTAGTTACTTTCTCCACGGCATAGTGGTATTTCAAGCTCTGATTAATTACAACAAAGCAGTCTATTACGGTTTTAGTTTTCGTCTCTCAACCCTCCTGTTCCATGTCAGTGACCATATTATAGAAGTTGCTTGCAGACAAAAGATTTTAATGATTTGCTCAATGGCTTTAAACCTTTTTCAGTAGAGTGATGTAACGGCATATTCAGGACCCAAGACTCTCCAAACAATGGGAGTTCTTCCTATGTCTTTAGTTGAGGTCAGTAGGTAGTAGGCTGGAAACATCACTGCTAATTCAAATAGAAGTACAGATTTTTTTAAAAAAAACAACCCCAAACTACTTTGAGTATACTGGGCTTTTTTTTTTTTTTTTTTTTAACGAAAAGAAAGAACTGAAGATTATGGGCATACAGTAGATGAAAAGAATGAGGCAAGATGAGCTGATGCAAGACATCTTGTATCCTCTACACTTGGAAAGACTGAGATTTTTTATTTTTTTAATTCAATTTATTTGAATAGTGCTTTTAACAATTGCAGTTTTAAAGTTTAAAATGAAATTGCTATTCATTTCTAACGTCTATCCCTAATGAGCAAGCCTGAGGCGGTGAGGAACGGAAAAACGGTGGTAAGGAAAAACTCCCTGAGATGATATGAGGAAGAAACCTTGAGAGGAACCAGGCTCAGAAGCGGAAGGGAACCTCATCCTCATTTCGGTGACACTGGACAGTAAATAATGTAAATGTAAATAACATACTTTCTACAACAGCTTGTGGTTGAGTAGAATTGTGTAACCAAGAGCTCCCGAGGAATTAACAAGTCAGCGCAATTTGTGAGTTCATTACAGATTTAACAATAATTCCTTCTTGCCGAAATCCTCAAACGTTCACAAAGCTGACAGGCGCAATGGCAGTTCAAAGAGGGTTTGATCATCTCCAAGTGATTCTATACAAGAAATGAATCCACATTTGAATGCTTTTAAACCTGCATCATTCAATGTTCAACCATCAACAACCTTATCACCACTTTGTTGCACTGTACCTGATTAATGCTGCAAATGAATCAGTATTTTTTTCAGTCAAATCGTGAAGCTTTTATTGTCATTTCAATCACATATAGCTGACGCAGTACTTACTGAAATGAGACAGAGTTTCTCCAGGACCGTTGTGCTATACAGAACAACGCAGTGCTAAATAAAACTACACAGAGCTAAGGACTTATAGGAAATTGTCCTAGCTACTGTACATAAAGTGCATGGTGTGCAAACTAGTGCAAGACAAAAGACAATGCAAAACACTACAAGACAGATAGCACCGACCAGTGTATATACAGTATATTATACTGTACATTGGGCAAAAATAGAGGACTCTGAACAAAGAGGGTGCTGGTAAACATATACACAGAGCAGTTGGATGAGGTATTTAAATATAGTGTTCAAACAGCAATTGAGTGAGTGTGCAAGACAGCTAGCAAAAACAGCATGCAATCAGTTTGATACTGTATGTGTGGTGCTGTAGACATGGATGTACTGTATACTGAATGAGTGTTCGAGTGTGTTTTTGATTTGGTGAGTTTTACACATGTGGTGATAAGAAATTAGATAAAGCTGAAAGGAAATTTCTTACTTTGAAATCAGACATTGCCTATCAGACTCCAATGAATTAATGCTTTCATGGTGGTAATTGTGCTCACCATGATGAATAAATCATGACTGGTTTGGGTTATTGGATAAGGAAAACATTGTGGTAGCCTAGTGGTTAAGTCGTTGGACTACTTATTGGAAGGTCATCAGGTCAAATCCCAGGTCCACCAAGCTGCCATTGCTGGGCCCCTGAGCAAGGCCCTCAATTGGTTATTTGTATAAACTGAAATAAAATGTAAGTCACTCTGGATAAGGGTGTCTGCTAAATGGAAAACATTGTGGTACATGCTGTTGTAGGAATGGTCTGATAAGGTCCGGTGCAAGGCAGGTAGTGTTTTACATTTAGGGGTGGTGATAGCTCAGTGGTTAAGGTGTTGGTCTACTGATTGGAAGGTCATGGGTTTGAGCCCCAGGTCCTGAGCAAGGCCCTTAACCCTCATTTGCTCAGTTGTAAGTCACTCTGGATAAGGGTGTCTGGTAAATGCTGTAAATGTAGTGGAACAACAAGAAAAGAATTTCCAGTTATTCGTTTAGCTATAGCAAGTATAAATAGTCACATCTCCAGCAGCCTTAATGCATTTATTGTTTTGTTGAGAAACCTCAGACATTCATTCTGTCAGAAAAAGAATTCGCTTAACTTTTGACTTTTACAAAGCGCTAAGACAAGAGATTTATAAATCTACAAAAAAATACTAAACAGAATATCAGTGATTATACACTTTATGTATTAATATACTTGGTATATCATCTATACAAGTCTGTGCATAGCTTTCTGTAGAAGCAGTTACTATAAAAAAAAAAACATTAATGTATTAGATTAAGAGCTTTAATACTTATAAATATAGAAAATGAACTGCATCTTCTGACAAATAAGAATCAAGAATTCAACACTGTTATGATACTATGAACATTAATACATTGTGTAAATTGATTTAGAGAACATGCATAGAGCATAGAGCAGATGCCAAGCGGCTTCGGCATGTCAGTACGGTACAAGCTAAAGGTTGCTGTTCTTGTTTTTATATAATAATAATAATAATAATAATAATAATAATAATAATAATAATAATAATAATAATAATAATAATAATAATAATAATAATAATAATAATTTGATTATATGGTTGAGAATCACTTCCTGTAATGCGTTAAACTGGCCCACTAAAATACATATCCCTTGCCAGCGGGAATAAAAACAACAGACGCATCACATTTGGCCAAAGTATTCTCACTGGATATCACTCTAAATAAACACTGAAGTCAAATCCAAGATGAAATTGCACAACCAAACATTAAACATTTAAATAGGCCAACTTTATTAGAAACATGTTGAAGATTCCTCTTGACTATCAATCATGTTTTACCATTTTTTCTGGTTTCTCTGTATACAGGTATAATTACAATTTATCTGTATACTGTATGTTTGACCTATGTTACTGTTGGCATGTTTTAAACTGAGCTGAACAAAAAATGGTGTAACAGTCAGTGTAAAGGTATAAACTGTAGGGAAAAATCAGTCATTATGTACTTGATAGCAGAGAGTATGCGACATGAAATATTGCTTAGTCTGCGTATTGTGTCTGCCAACAGGTCAAGAATATAAACACAGCATTTGTAATATAAAAAATATGAAAATACATCTATAACTATTGCTTTATTGCTTTTGTTTACGCTTACCTGGATGAATGAAATGATTTTTCCTCATGGGAAAATTGCTCATACGCCTCAAGTGAATTTATGAAATTGTCCCTCTGTCTGAAGTTGCTTAATGACTTATAAAATTAGACCACGCTAATTCTGTCTCCTCCTAACCTGAATGTCCAAGTAGCTCCCATTAATTCTCTTCCATTTCCAAATGGCAACGTATGAAAATCTTCTATTTAAAAACACGGTCATTTGCATGATTGATGCCCAGTTTAAATAGTCATATCAATTTTATACCTTGCTGTGCAGCCTATTTTCGGCATGATCCACATTTTTATAGGTGAATTTCATCCATCAAAAAAACAAACAAACAAACAAACAAACAAACAAATAAATAAAGAGACATTAGTGCATACACAGTTAGGGTAGAAATCACAGATTTGACAATAAAAAAAACAGCAGAACATTTTTTTCCGCCTCCGCCTTGTGTGTGTGGGGGTTTCCTCCGGGTACTCTGGTCTCCTCCCCCGGTTCAAAAACATGCTTGGTAGGTTGATTGGCACATCTGGAAAATTGTCCGTAGTGTGTGTGTGTGTGAGTGAATGAGAGTGTGTGTGCCCTGCGATCGGTTGGCACTCCGTCCAGGGTGTATCCTGCCTTGATGCCCGATGACGCCTGAGATAGGCACAGGCTCCCCGTGACCCGAGAAGTTCAGATAAGCGGTAGAAAATGAATGAATGAATGAATGAATGAATGAATGAATATCCTAGGTAAAAAGGTAAATGAACTTTTTTCTGGGAGTAGATTTTTCAGCTGTTTTCAGGAGTTAAAACTAAATGCCTCTGGAGTTAAAATTCTAACATATAGAGTAAAATTTCACTCTTAACTAGAGTTTATTTAAATAATTAGCCCTTTCATAGTCTTTACAAATCTTCTTCTTCTTCTTCTTCTTCTTCTTCTTCTTCTTCTTCTTCTTCTTCTTCTTCTTCTTCTTCTTCTTCTACTGCTTATCCCTAAAACACTAAAATCGTTTCAGGTGAAAAAAATTTGAAAAAATACATTTCCGACAGTTGATAGATCCCATCATCCAGAGTGACTTACATTTATCTGACAAATTGAGGGTTAAGGCACAAGGAGAGGCAGCTTGGGAGGTGGAGCTGGGAGTCAAACTCACAACCTTTTGATTAATAGTCCGACATCTTAACCCCTCATCTACAACTTACAAAATAATTTCATTCTCCGAAAATCCCTCACAGCATTGAAAATAGTTTAATAAAGTAAACTGTCATTTTTACCTTCTTCAGAAGGTAAGTTAATGCATCTGTATGCAGGCAACACCAGTGGGAGTTGATTAACACCAAAACATTACACCAGTTCCCTTAATCACCAGCTGTAGTCTAAGTTAGAAAATAACCTCCCAAAATCAGACTCTTTCCCAAGTTTATGTCTAACTCCAGAATATTCAACTCCAGAAATTTGTTGTGTATCATTAGTGTGAAATCACAAGAAATTCTGTTTTATTCTCTAGATTATAAGTAGTTCAATTTTCAACAGGTTTCGATTTTCCCCATGAAGGTATTAAACACACAGGTATCTCTGAGCACCACTATAAAATAATCCACACACAAAGTTTAGAGGCAAAGTAATCTTGTTTCTGTTGCATGAAAGAGTTAATTTCAGGTAATCTTCAAGCATGTGACAATTTTTCACTGTAATTATTGACTTTCTAATTCTCAACGAGCTTCTGCTGTACAACACAAAATCAGTGAAACCAATTCTTCATTAATAGACTTTCAATGGCAGACGGGACGTGACTTGGAAATGAGCCAAGAGTTCATTTAAAAAAATATATATATATACATATAAAGACATGATAACATGAGGGGGGGCACGGTGGCTTAGTGGTTGGCACGTTTGCCTCACACCTCCAGGGTTGGGGGTTCGAATCCCGCCTCCGCCTTGTGTGTGTGGAGTTTGCATGTTCTCCCGTGCCTCGGGGGTTTCCTCCGGGTACTCCGGTTTCCTCCCCTGGTCCAAAGACATGCATGGTAGGTTGATTGGCATCTCTGAAAAATTGTCTGTAGTGTGTGTGTGTGTGTGTGTGTGTGTGTGTGTGTGTGTGTGTGTGTGTGTGTGTGTGTGTGTGTGTGTGTGTGTGTGTGTGAGTGAGTGAATTAGAGTGTGTGTGTGCCCTGTGATGGGTTGGCACTCCGTCCAGGGTGTATCCTGCCTCGATGCCCGATGACGCCTGAGATAGGCACAGGCTCCCCGTGACCCGAGAAGTTCGGATAAAGCGGTAAAAAATTAATGAATGAATGAATGAACGAATGCATGAATGAATGAATGAATGAATGAATGAATGATAACATGAACATTTCTACTCACAATAAAGTGTGCCAATGAAATCAACGATATGTGTTATTTGTAAAGAAAGGAAAGTCATTCATAAGTTAATGTGGCACATAGATGCAGTATTATTGCTAAGGCAAGGATGTAGCTTCAAAACAGTTTTTCAGCCTAAATGAAGGCTTTCTTGTGAAAACGCTTTTGTTCCACCCACATGCGCCTTTTCTATTCAGTACCACAACAGACTGGGAAATTTATTCACAAAAAGAAAGAAAGCTTTAAATGATAGACACAGAAAAGTGAAGCACAAAGAAGCAGCGCCCGTGATTACTTCCCCTATGTATTGCTCCTGAATAGTGTTTTATAGTAAATTTACCTTTTTTGTTGTCTTAGCTGATCCCTTTACCCGCTATGTCAATGTCTGTACTACTTCTGATTTGACTTAGAAAGCAGTGCAAATCTGTGGTATATTTGAAGTGGATTGATCTATTGCACGAGACTCAAGCTAATCTGTAATTCTGGTAAATAAAAAATGGTTAGAAAGCGAATTGCTAACAACCGTTCTGTGACCTAAGCTAGTCTCAACAAGAGTGCAGAAACCCAAACAACGTCACACCACCGGGGATGAGGATATGATTTAATTGTGTTGGATAATTAAACTCTGCTGATGAAACTGTTTTTAAATGAATAGATGGGAAGAAGATGGGAAGAGAAAAGAGATGAGGTAAACGACACTCTTGGCTATTAGTGCTTTTCATAAACAGGATTTCACAGTACCCCTTAAAAGATAATTGGTTTGATTACAAGAGGATTTTTGTGAGATTTCACTAAATAATTGGTTTACATTAACACTATGTGAATCGATCACACTCTCTTTACTTCACTACAGAAGTGAGAAAGTTACTTCAATTAAAGTTACTTCAATAACCAATGAAATCGTGTTTGGGTTTTTAGGTAAACTATATATAATGATTTTCTTAAATCGGAATGCCTATTTCTTTTTTCAGCGCATTTCTTTATGCTTTATAGACCTTCATAGTCTTCTCAGTAAGACAGCTGCATTAAAGCATTGAAGATGCCTAAACATCCCAAATGTACAGAGACAAACATAATGTAACTTCTGCAAAAGTCGATGATGGACATGAACTTTATCAAGCTCAAATGTTTTGTATTATCTGTATTCTTTTGAATGTATTACTCAAAATGTTGTTAAATTCATTTTCTTGCAGATAAGCAAGACATGGAATGTAGTGTGTGAGTATGTGTGTGTGAATAAGTGTGTGAGTATGTGTGTGTATATGTGTGTGTGTGTGTGTGTGTGTGTGTGTGTGTGTGTGTGTGTGTGTGTGTGTGTGTGTGTGTGTGTGTGTGTGTGTGTGTGTGTGTGTTTGTGTGGGTGTGTGTTTTCATCAGCCTTACATCATTGGTGTAAGCAAATATAATATAGTTCTAAGATAGTAAATCCATCATTCGTTTATCTTCAGTAATCAGATTATCTTGGTCAGAGTCGCACTCTACAGCCAATTTCTCACAGCCAGTCTACAACTACAAGCTTGTTTTTGTCTAGTGGAAGAAAACCAGAGAACCTGGAAGAAACTTTGAAGTGCAGAAAGTTTGTAAATGCTGTCTTGGTGACATTTATTTCAAAAGTCTGGAGATTTTGGAAATATTAAATGATAATTGCGGAGAGCAACAGTGATGATCTACTGCAAGATGAAAACCATTTTGAACTTTAAATGTCAAAATGTGGCACTGGCAACATAATCACTTCTCCTGCAATTTTCCTCAGTGTAATTCATGTTTCTAAATGCACCCTGCAAAGAAAAAAAGTTTAATTGAACTTGTTTTTTAGCAGATTAGTGGACACCTGCGGTGCAACTAAATCAGTCATTCATCACGTCCAAATCACACTGACAATTAAACAGGAAGAGCAGGTTAGGATGCTATCATTGTTCCTGACCTTTTTTTGTGCCAGTTTAAATCAGGTGCCATTCATCAAGTGCTGAATTATGTCATTACCATTAAAACAGGTTTCCCGAAATGTCACGGCACATCCGCTCATTTCTCAGTTGGGGATTGTGATTTCATATTCTATTACGCATGTACATAAAACAAGGACTGTCTCTTCTGAAATAAATGTTCTTGACTTTTAGAAAAGCTGGACAGGACAAGCTCATCAATACGGTTGAGCTGCAATTATAAATAGGTCTTCGTCAGAATCGATAGGTCCCCACTGCCATGGAATCCAAATTAACACTGTAAATCATAGGAGACGCACAGGACATAGACGACTTGCTATTGGATGACGATTAGATGTTTTGCATTTGGTAAAATGTCACTCGCTGTCTACTTTGGGTGATGCTAATGAGGTTGTCTGTCATATTTTTTTCTTTCTTGTTTCTTAAATAATCAAGCTGCATACCGTTAGATTTTGGTTAGCCACAGTGTGGACCTGGACCATCTGTCTGTGACATGGCTTATCACAGTGCAAGCACATGGCTGCTGTCTGCAAATTTTTGTCTTCTGGTGGCCCCCAAGCTACACTGCCAGAAGATCCTCAGGGCTTTGGTGTCTGAGAGCAACAACTCCTCAGCTCCAGATGCCATCCACAGCATCTTATCTTGTGCAAAAAGATGGGGCAGATGCCTTTTTCCATCATTAGAGGCTGCCTGGAACATCTGAGCTAAAAAAAGCAGCACATGTGGTCTTGCACATATTAACCATGTTATACTGCCTGCGAATAAGACTAACTAGTAAATTATGACTCATTTTAAAATATACATTTTAAAGTATGTTTACCGCCAAATGTATTTAATAGACATTTATATATATATATTAAAAAATTGCATATACATATACATAATTTGTAAAGTTATGCTTTTTAAAGACATTTGAATTACTGGGTTCTTCTCTAACATTTTTAGGCTGTAATTCTTTAGGATATTGACTATAGAGACAATAATGTGAGGATAATAACTCTCGGCTAGCAAGCATTATGCAGACTTGACTACATTTATGTGTAGATTTGGTAGCTTAATGTTTAAGGTGTTGGACTATTGATCGGAAGTTTGTGAGTCTGAATACCAAGCTGCCACTGATGGGCCCATGAGCAAGGTCCTTAACCCTCAACTGCTCAGTTGTATATATATATATATATATATATATATATATATATATATATATATATATATATATATATATATATATATATATATATATATATATATATATATATCGAATTAATTATTTGGATAAGGCAGCCAAATTCTGTAAACATTTACAAAGGTGTTTTTTTAATGTGACTCATTTATGTAAGTATGATTTTTGTGTACAGACACCAAGGCAAGAGTCGTTTTTTTTCATGTTAGTAAAATATATTTAAGTAATAAAATTGAGATCATCATAATTTTTGCTCTTTTACAGAATTTATCTGCAAAGAATCCGTACCTAATTTCCCAAGCTGAATGACATACACACTCACATCTGTATAAACCTCAAACGCATTTAGACCGGACCCCATGTCGACTGATTAGATAAGATGTTGTCACCACAGATGCAGTACAGAGCTGTTATTTACCTCCCAGTCTGTTTGACAAATAAATTACACCATTAAAAGAAGCTCCATTCTCTTGCTGTGCTGTTTGTCTCCTCTACAATTAAACAAAGCGAGGCAAAGTTGTGTGTGTTGAAATTTCAGATCTGATCTGGCTGAATGATATACAGGGGAGTTTAATTAAAGATAGATGTGTCACTCATGTTCAGTGTTATTTAACCATTAAGCAATCATTGAGATAACCTAAATTTAATAATAATAACCAGAAAAAAAATAATTCTGGTTGGAGCCCAAAGCATGTAAAGTACCCAAAAAAGGTTTGCTAGGGTTCATTAACCCTTTAATGAAAGGGTTTGAGACACAAGTTAAGATAATTAAAATAAACCTTAATAAAAACTAAGCTGTGCTCAATTAATGTACCACATTCTTCCAAAAAATATGGTCCAGTGGTCCAAAATCGACTGTAGGACTTCAGTTAGATTGAGATCTGGTGATTGTGAGGGTCAAATTATATGAGTTACTCCATTTTTATCCCCATCAAACCATTCATTGTAGAAGTCACTCCTATCAAAAGAGACGTGTTTCATCATGGGGTGGAGATGATCAGTCAGAATAACTATACAGGCCAAACATGTCCCATACAGCATAACAGAACCATATTTACTGTATATGTTTCCTTACTTTATTACCTCTTTACTACTTTAGTAAAGTGTAAAGCATGACAGAATATTAAGAATTAACGGCACTATATTACGATCGTATTGCTCCTTAACTTCATTTAACCAACAGCCAGCTTCTTTATAAAAGAACAGAAAATGCACAGTAGGGAGGAAAGTGACTTATCATTTGGCAGGAATAAATGATGCAATAAGAGCAACAGACTGTTAATGAAAAAGTCTGGGGTGGGAGCTCTGTTCGCGATTTCCCGCAATATCTGTTATCACAAAAGACATCTAATAAAGCCCCTGAAACAGAAAAGCAATAATGATCTCTGCCTCATTTACATACGAAATCTACATATTACATCTACTCCTTTCCGTGACAGATTTCGGGGTAGTTTCTGTCTCCTGAGCAAATTATACTGCTGAAGAAGTATACAGTAATTAAATGATTGTGAACATGATAAGCAAGTTCTGAGTCATTTGAGAAAGAGCAACAATATCTCACTTCACTGACAAGGACTGTCAATGGCAGTAAAGCAGAAATGTGCCGCATACATTAGAGAGCTGTTTATCTACAGTATGTGTGTAACATCTCTCATCTCTGAACGAAGAAATTGGGCTTGATATTCTTTAGCTGAGCAAGAAAAAACAACTTTGTCTGATTACTAATACACAAGTCATGATAAAATCAGTATATACTGTTTGGAAACGGTGCCACGAGAAACTTATGCATCAATCTTTTTTTTCCACTCACTTTTAGTTTACAAAATCTATCGCAAATCAATTTTCTTCAATGAAAAAGAAATGAAAAATGTTCAAGATAAAATCAAAACTGCACAATAGATTAGCCTTGATTTGTAGTAAGGTTAAGGGCAGGGTGGAAAATGTTAGCTTTTCTAGATTCATTGATGCCCAGTGTTTGCACGACAGTGAATTTACTGCTGTATGTTCTCACAACATTTTCAGATATAAGTGTATTCATTTTTCTAATATTTTTAATTTACTTAAATCAATGATTTGTGTACCATCACCTCTGTTACTAACTCTCCCTTTGGTAATATTGCCAATGAATGAACTAGCTAAGAGCTTTTAGGTAAATTACACTCACACCATTCAAAGGCTTACTCAGTCCTGGAGTCTCTCAGCAGTGCACAGCTGAAAGTCTGCCTACATACTGTATGCTGGATCAGGCCAGGGCAAATCTGAAACTGTACAGCGGCGTCTCTGGGACTGGAGTTCAGCATTTATTCATATGGCAGATGCTTTCTATCGCTGTCTTTCTCAAAGGCCCAACTCTCTAGCAGTCCACGCATTTGAACTTGCAGGCTTCCAGAATCTTGGAAAGAACTTTAATAAATGATATACCCTGGTAGCCTGACATTGCCCACTGCTGTTCTATACTGATCCATGATATGAAATGGATTTTCATGGAGAAATGTTCCCCTGACAAGTCCTATGCTCAAAGTGAAGTACCCGGTTGCTTAAACTGAAGTTTCTCTTCAGCTAGTTAAAGCAGTCACTAGGCTGAACGCGTCGGATGCTGACAACCTGTAATTATTTGCACCGAGTGTACTTGGAGCAGAAGCGCTTATTCACAATCGACTTCTCGTTTGGGTGAGTGGCAGTGCTGGAGATGAGCTCATTCTCTGATTAATGGCCAGAGCAGAAAGAACGGGACCAGAGGGCTCGTTCAGGCCAGCTAGCTATTTGAAGAACAAATTCCTGCACCATTGAATCCATCATGGCTGAGTAACCTTTTTCACCTCCTTTTTTTATTCCTTTTTTTGTGTTCAGTTTGGCTGAAAATAATGCATGAATTAAGAAAAATAACACAAAACAAAAGGAACCTTATAAAAGGAAGAAGAGTTAGACTGTGCCTACCCTGACGGTGACTCGCTGATGGCTGAGCTGTATAAGTGGAAGATTTAGTACACCTTGTGCTCTTTCACCATTTAGTTGTCATTTTGACATTCTCAGTTGGTTCTTTGCCTTTTATGGAGTTTTGCATCAGTAAATAAAAAGCTGCATAACCAACACAAGGTATTTTGTTAGTGAGTTTTTATGTAAATATAGTGAGTATTGTTGATAAATGTGGGGTGAAAGAATGGATGTATGAAAAAAATGAATGAAAATATGTTAAAAAAAAGTTAATTTATAAATAAAATATATTAAAATAACTATTTTAATGGCATAAGGTATCAGTTGCTAACACTTGTTTTACCAAATCACATAACACTGCAATAGTGAAGGGTCAGTAGTTAAGGCTTTGGGCTAACGATTGGCAGTGCTAGAGAGCTCACAACCTTTCAGTCAACCACTGCTGGGTTTGTGCACAAGGCAAGTGCTACCTCACAAGGGTAAACTGCTTTGGTTAAAAATCAATCAATTATAATACTGTACATGGCCAAAGGTTTGTGGACACATGACCATCATGCGTATGTGGGATATGTGTGTCGTCCCCAAACTTTTTCCTCACAGTTGTAAAAACAGTTGTCTCTTAAGATTTCCACAACTGAATCATTAAGCCTGCGATCAGGAGGAAACAGCGGCGGTGCAGCACCATGGCCAGCGCTGCCGATAGAAGCCCAAGATCACTCAGCACCAAGGTCAGCACCACTGGAACAGAGTGCAATGCGGGGCAACCAAACTCCCACCAAAATTCCACAGGCCACTGTGCTGCTGTGACACTCACAAGGCATCAAGGCAGAGAGCCAGGCTCAGCAGCTAGAGTGCTGCTGTGGCACTCACACTAAGGCAGACGATCAAGGCAGAGAGCCAGGCTCAGCAGCTAGACCGAGGTAAAGTTGGCAAACCCTTGGATGGAACTAATGTGCTGTTCTCCTTCTGCTGTTCTACAGAGTCGTCTGGATGATCAACGCTTCTTCAGCCTGCTGAACCTGCACCACGCTACTGGGAAGCTGCTTCTACCCTGCTGCTGCTGGCTAGACTCCCTAGACTGGAGGTTATATAAACAACAAAAGGGAGACTAAATCTAGAATGGCATGTTCAACAAGCATAAACACGCTTAAATACTTTAAAATACTTTTAGCTATATAGTGTACATCACTGACCCACTACTCGAATAACTAGTGCAACGTATCACCTTCCTATATATTCTCTTTCTACAAACTAATGTTTCCTTAGTTTTTCAGTGACATTTTTCATCTTTACTATGAGCGTGTGATTAATAATTCATGGAGGAGTCAAGATGGAAGAAGGCATGTCAAAACCTGTACCTTCCCTCAGGCAGCATAATGGGTCAAGCAGAGGGAAGAAAGAATTGCCCAACCACTTGTTCAGCTACACTTACTATCTGCAATCCACACATACAGAGTCAGTGGTGGTGGTTAAAAATAACACTATATGGTGTTAAATAATTCATGAATGTATATAGATGCAAGCTTAGTAACTGGGACATATCTTGAAGATTATACTGTATTATGGTTTAAGCTTGAACAAAATAACAAACAAATTTTAAAGTTAAAGCATCTTCTCACAGGTAATCACTGATGTGTTTAATTGGGTTAGTTCAGGTGCAACTGGACAATTGGAGTGTTTTTTTTTAAATTATTTTTAAGATACACATCTTTATGAAACTGCATTTTTATAATTACTACATGATATTCACACACAAGACAAGGATTTTAAGCGCAAGGATTGTAAGAACATCGTCTCCACACACACACACACACACACACACACACACACACACACACACACACACACACACACACACACACACACACACACACACACACACCATCACCACGTCAGAGGGAACCCTCAGCGGAATACTACACTTTCGTGTCGTGAGTGGTTACACAGTTAAGTTTGGGTGCATCGGGAGCCGTGCCTTTGGGGGTGGGGTGGTGGTTCTGTCAGGAACGTCTGGGATTATTTCAGGCCACGTGATTTCCCACCTGTGTTTTATTATCCCTAATGTGTTCCTCTATTTATACCTGGCCATTTGTATCAGTCTTTGTTCATCATCATTGTTTGTCACAATTCTTTTTGTCTGTCATTGTACCGGATTATGTTGTGTATAGTTTATCTATTTGTTTTATGATAAACATACATTAAAAAAGTGCATTTGGGTCTGGTTTGTAATCAGGAAGATTTGACCTTCATTTTGTTTTGTTGTGTTTATGATTTGTTTAAAAATAATTAAAACCATAGGTATGCTAATAGCACACAAAAACCCTGCAATGCCAGATGGCACAGAGTCACTAAATTCACTCACAAACTACCTACAGTATATGGCATACAAACATGTTTAAGCTACACAAAGAAAAAATAATAATAAGAAAGCCCTTGTGCAGAAATCACATAATGACTGGGGGCTTTTTATTCATTTAGACTATTGGGGTCAGGTTCATATTCAGCTTATTGCATTTCAGCATTTTGGGAGCTGCTGAAAAGCCATAATTAAAAGGCATTTTTTTTTATTAATTATTATCTCCTGCACATCTATTAATGCAAAGAACTGGCTCTAATAGTTAAAATAGTTTTCCCAAATATCAAAAACATAAATGTAAAAAATGTTTCTGCATACTATGTCCCTTTATTTGTCATACTTCATATCTTTGCTCTCCACCATCTTTTTCCATCACATTTGTAGGTTTCTGTCCTGCATGATACATTTTTTGTTCTTTGGAATCCATTACTGAATCACGCTGACGGCAAACACCAGACACGTTTCTGAATCGGTTTTAGATGCGAGTCTGACTTCGAGAACAGCAGAAAGGGTCGATTTTACTCAGCATTTCATCTCTGTGAGGTGGCTGTGAGAGGCACTCTATGTGTGCAGTTGCAAAACTGCAAAAAAAAAAAATAAAATTCAGAATCTGATTATTGTTTGCAAGATATGAACGAAGAACGAAGTTGATCAACAGCAATACACAAAATGCATACTATATATAATACAAATAAAACATACAGTATATAATATGTACTATATATATATATATATATATATATATATATATATATATATATATATATATATATATATATATAATGCATCTGCATGATGTAATTTTTCCAATATTTCTTATTAAAGTAATCAGTTAATAAACAATAATGGCACTTCAGTTTCCAAATACTGGATATTGCAGATTTGTTATTTTTTATATATTTTTATATTTTTATATATTTTTTATTCAGATTTATATATTTTGTTATGGACTGTTCTGTGCTCAGCCAGGACTCATAGTATGCTTATTGTGACAATTCTTTCAGCACACTTCATGCGTTAAGTATACAGTACTTTAATCAAATCAACCAGAAGATAAAGAGTTCCTTTTCAAGTCAGGTTCATCTCAAGTTTTCTTCTTGAAAGAGATTTTTCTTGCCACTCTCTTCTCATTAAGGATCACCTCATTAATTAGTTTCTCATAAAGAATCTACAGCCTACATCCATATTCCTGTAAAGCTGCTTTATGACAAAATCTATTATTAATAAAGCTGCAGAAATAAAATGTATTAATATGGACTTTAATATATATGAATATATGAGTTGAAGTCATTTTGGTGTACTCTACAATATATAGTCTATATCTAACCTGATATTTTGGGGTTTTTTTTTTCTATTATAAACTTCCTTTCTTCAGGGTTTGTTTTCACCTTGTTTTTCATTTTGTCCCCATTATACCATCTAAAATGTGATGTGCTACCTAAGCAGTTATAAAAAAGAAATCATGCCCATGTAGCAATTCTTTTATTGGGATTCGGAGCAAAACATCATCGGCACATTTGAGATGTGTTTTTAATTATTTACTGGCTTCCCCCCTGGCAGGGTTAAGCGCTGAACGAACATTTTACTCTGTCTTTTATGTGCTTGCGAGCTTCATAATTGTGACCTATCTCTAAATGAGAAGGCGATACATTATTAAATAGAGCATGGGGTTTTGTACTAAGAGCCATGGATGTGCATTAAAATATTGGGCCTAAACTCCACAGTGCTCAATAAGATATTGATCCTGGTACATAAACTGACAATATGATTAGATTCATGTCTTCTTGCCTTTTTATTCACACTCAGTCAACAGTTTGTTGAATCGCACCATGACCAAGAGGATTTGGAACAAGTTCCCATTAGCTATGGAAGGAATGGATACTGCTCTAAGTCAGTGTATGATGAAGACTTTACTTATTGCGCTAAATTGTTCTTTTAATGTCTTTATTTGCTTTGCAGCATGAAGTTGATCCTCAGCAGTTGCATTTATATTCTGTGATCCACTGGAGGGCCCTTGAGCAAAATCTGTAAATGTAAAAAAAAAAAAAAAAGTATTGTTTACAAAATAATTTTGACATGTAAACTTAGAAGAACATCCTGTCTACAAACCAGTTGCTTCATTATTTTAATAGTAAAAAAGGTAAAAATATCAGGCATTTTAATGCAACTGGGTTTGTATAAAAAGCTTTGTACCGAACACACAATTATTATGTTGGCTTTGTAGAAGCCAACATTCTGTTTTCCTATTTAAGTTTAGACAAAAATTTATAAAGAGTAACTCCTCCTAAGGCTTTCGAGCCACATGCACCAAATTCGGATATGTTGTAGATCCCGGTCTGAAGTTTGTTGCTTTTACTTTTCTAAGCGATCCGAGTACCGGTACTTCCGGTACCAGGTCTCAAACTAGCCTTTTCCCCCATAGACTCCCATTATAAAATTTGGAGGTTTATAACTCTGCAAGCTTTCGAAATATCTACACCAAACTCGGCCAGCTCCTTTAGGGTGATACTCTGAACAAAGTTTTAAATTGGTGTACCGACTGGCCTTTCGGTTGTGCCGTAGCCCCGCCCCTAATATATGCAAAATTAAATAACTTTTTACAACATGGACATGTGACATATCAAAACACTCAGAACAATGAGGGGAACTTCCTCACGGGTATTCTGATGATGTCACGTGATGTCATGTGACGTCACGTGGAAATAAAAAATTTGCAAAACGTGGGCATATGATATATCAAAACACTCAGCACAATGAGGGGAACTGCCTTGCGGGTATTCTGATGACGTCATGTGAAAATAAAAAAATTGCACAACATGGACATGTGACATATCAAAACACTCAGCACAATGGGGGGAACTTCCTCAAAAGTATTCGAATGAAGTCACATGCTCGTCTCGACTTGCCTCCAAATGTTTTGACACCCTATCTTTCTGTCCACTTGCCTCCAAAAGTAACACTGACCCTTACAGTATGTCCATTCGCCTCCAAAAAGCACCAGACTTTGTGAATATTTGCACAGTTCCCACAAAGACCAAAATCTACAGCTCCCTCAAGCAGAACTCGGAACCGGTCAAAGAATGAAACAAAAAAACGAATACTGCACTTGCTAGAGAGAGAGAGAAGGAGAAAAAAGATGCAAACAAAAAATATGGACATCCTGAAATGCCATCCTTAACTCTCCCTCTCTGTGATTTCAGCCACAGCCAATGTCGCTTGCCTTTTTCTATCTATGTAAAAAAAAAAATTCTCCTTTTTTTCCTCCTTTCTTATCACTGGTTTCTTCCCCACTGTGTACACATATTGTACATTCTGTGTTTAGCTCTTAATTAGTTTGGTTATTTATGTCTGATTCTGATATTTGTCTTTACAAAATCTCATTAAATGTTATTGGACATTTCTAAGCAGTGTGTCATAGTTCATAGTTTTCATAGTTTTGTTTTTGTGTGAGTTGACTTACAGATTTAGATGTTTTAAACATAGATCCAGATATAATTAATGTTATTGCAGTCAACTAGTTTATTATTTATGTTTTACCTCCATCTCTAAAATGCTTTTGTATCATCATGACTTGCAGTGATTCAGTGTACATTGTTACATGTGCACTGCAGCATGGCCTCTGTTCATGGATAGAGAAATGAACCTTATAATACATGTTTTCTCATCATATAACCTCCATGATGGGAATCCTGGATCCTATTCCAGGGGACATGGAGAATGGACACAAGGCAAGGGATAACCTGGATTGGGTGGCAACAAATTGGGTACACATGCGCACAAACACACACACACACACACACACACACACACACACACACACACACACACGCGCACGCGCACACACACACACACACACACACGCACACACTCACACACACACACACACACACACATACGCACATACATAAATAAATATATATATATATATATATATATATATATATATATATATATATATATACACAAACATTCATGCACACACCCACACACATGCACACATACACACACACACATACATACATATATATATAAACACATACACACACTCGCATTCACACACGCACACACATGCACACATACACACACACACATACATACATACATACATATAAATATATATATATATATATATATATATACATACACACACATGCATGCACACACACGCACGTACACACATGCAAATACATGCACACATACACACACATACATATGCACACACACACACGCACGCGCACACACACGCACACACTCACACACAAACACACACACACACACACACACACACACACACACACACACACACACACACACACACACACACACACACACACACACACACATACTGAACATTTTAGAGTCACATCTTTGAACTGGGGAAGGAAAATAGCATGTCTATGCAATTTTATTCACAGAATGTGCTACTACTGAACAAATTATAATGTCTAACATTGCAACTGTTTTTTTTTAGAGAATAACATGTTCATAAATTCAGTGGCTATATCATAGCTGTTTATATATAAAGACAGATGCTGCATTTAGTATTTTTCTAAACCTACATAGTACTGTATATTAGGCCTACAGACATCTTATATAAAAGGAGCAGAATTCTGTTTTGTTGTCCAGTTCAGTATTTTTGAAATGCAAGAATGAACAAGGTTAAAATGATGTTTCTGCTCAGAGCAAGTTTTATTTACTTTCTGCTACCAAGGAAGCTTAAAACATATTTCTGTAGCTTACAGAGATTAGGCTATGTTACTACATTACTTAAGTTCACAAAGAGTTTTTGTATCCCTGGGCTTGAATGTAGATGGATAGTTGCTCTGCACTATATTGCTCAGTGTAGCATATCATTTCTTTTTTGCCATGATGAATGATCTGAAACGCAGTATTTACTTCACGCCTAGCTACCCTTGTGTCAACGCTTGCCCAGTAATAGCGCTTACACACTTTTCCATCTGAATGCTACAAATAAATTTATTAGGAAATAAAAAACAACATCGGTCCTTAGTACAGCACTCTTACTCAAAGAGCTTTTTCCCCTCATATTTCAAACACACATCCGTCTATGAGCCAGCAGATGATCCATTCACCACTTCAGTGTGTCCTTATGGCAACAAAAGACAAGTGTGACAAGAGGTGAGAAGTAGATTATCAGAAAGGAGGATCTTAAAATGCACAGACAAGACCTGCCAGGGCTCTATTCATCACCGGAGCTGTGCGCATTGAAGAAATATCCATCGCATGTCAGAAACATTTATAAAGGTGGCATGCTGGCCACATGACAAGAGAATTTATTGATCTCAGCAGGACTACTTTAAGCATTCTACTCTGAAGAGCAATTGTTTTTCTCCTGTTTAAACCACATCAGGGGACCTAAACCTGAGGGTCCTCCCACTGTAGGCTCACTACGCTTGGGACATCTTGACAAAATTTAACGAGACAATAGCTCAATGATGGATAGACAGGTCATCTGGCCAACTGCTAAATTGCTCAAATTCATTTGGGCAACTGTGTACAACTGTGTACATACAGTTTGGGGATTTCCTGTAACTAACACACCAGGTAGAAAACTGTTAAGGTCAAATACGTACCCTGTCTGCATAAGCTTGGAGTTATCCATCTCCACAGTGTGTTAAGATAGTAATTAGGGCCTACATGAATCGCAGACATTTACCACATGATCGTCTGAGCCATGGAGGCTTACACACACCTAATCAAACCTTCCTTGAACTATTATAAATCTTTAACATTAACAGGAACACATTATTGGAATCATGCATTCTTCATGACAAATCTTTTTTTTTTTTTAAATGGAACACACACACACACACACACACACACACACACACACACACACACACACACACACACACACACACACACACACACACAGGTTTATGTATTCATAATTTATAGAAAGTGTTTATTCACACTTGTTAATGTTAAATGTCATTAAGAACGATTCAAACGACTTAGAAATGAATTATTTCAATTTTTTTATTTATTTTTGCTTACACGGTGATATTCAGTGAGATAATACCTTCTATCTTGTGGAAAGATAAATCCTCTGTAGAGCTATTTTAAACCTGCAAGTGCCTGTGAGTGTTTTAGTCTGACAGGCAGAGCAGTCCCTCTCAGCCTCATTAAAATTCTGCACCTCCAGGTACCTTAATCTACTGATAAGGCAAAGCTCCTAATCCATCAAAAGAGATTGCTGCGCTAACGGTTCCGTTTACCATTGAGGAATCATCGTTTTTTTTTTCTCAGTATTTTTTCCCTTAAACTTTCTCTTTCCGAACTTTCCCTTTTAAATGCAGAGAGCTTAAGATTAAGAAGAGATGATCTGATAATAAAATATTTTGTTACATCTCTGGCATGTAGCTGTAGATAAATCCTTGTGACAAACTTCAAACCTGTTACCGAAAATAAAATGTGGCAATCAGTGATGATTGGTCACAGTATTGAATTAGTATAAAATTGCTATTAAGATATTACTGTTCATTGACTATGAAATTGAAATTATTATTATTATGAAGCTATTATTGTTGGGTCTTACACAAAGGGTTTGATCAGCGACATAAAACTATTAAGCATTCAAATAGAAACACACATTAAAAGCCACACTGTGGATATTTTGATTGCTAAAAGATCTGCATTTCATTTCATCCATTAGCCAGCTGATTCATTCATACCATGCAAAACCATTCCATGCTAACAATTCTGGTTGAGAAGGTTGTCGTTTTGCAGAATTTGATCTCGATTGGACGAGCTTTGTTTAAACTTTAACCTGTACTTTTTCCTTCAAGGGCATTTTGACAATAATCCACCTTGTGTAGGTTAAGCGATGTGGCATTTTGTACATCGCTTATCCTACACAGGGTTGCAGGGAAACTGGAGCCTCTCCAAGGGGCCACCCTGAGGTCCCAGTATATGGCAGTGTATAATTACACACACTTGCACACCATGGATAATTTAGAGATGACAATAAACCTAAAAATGCATGTGTTTGGACTGTGGGACCGAAACCTCCAAAGCACAGGGACAACACGCAATCTCTGTGCGGACGTGGGACTCGAACCTCCAACCCTGAAGATTCAAGGCAAACATTTGTAAGACATACAAAATGCATGATTTGGTGGATTTCTTAATGAACAAACTAATTTGTCCTCTCATACACACTGTACAGACAAACAATGTTTAATGAGCTGATGTCTGCAAATCCTTATGCATTGCAATGATGTGACTGTAATGGACCTTCAGAATGACCTTAAAGCACTTGAGCTGAGCTTTCTGCAGAGCTAGGACATATTACAATATCCCCTTTCTCCTGAGCAGGTGAGCTATGAGATGTTTTGACAGGTGTCTGAGCCCTCAGTCCCACACATCATCAGTCGAGTGTGGAGTTAAATTTACCAGGCAATTTATCAGGTCCCACCAGCCTGCTCCCTGAATGATGTGGAGTTTTGGTGTCTATCATAGACAAAGACATACGTAGCTTAAATATAGTCTACTTCATATACACCAGAATGTATTTCAGCATGTAGAAGTTATTATTTGGACAGCGTCTGCAAGCTAAATCTAAATTTATTTTGAAAATGGACTTAATACGCTATCATGATAATATTAGACATGTAGTGTACAGTAAGTCTTTCTGGAAATGTGTTAAACTAAATAAAAAGTTTTCCATTTCGCTAAGACTCTGCCAGTTTGATCAGATTGTCCTGCTCATTCAATACAATTTAATTCAATGTACAGTGATGTGAAAAAGTGTTGGCACCTATATTTTATTTCTTTGCAGGTAAGGTCTGATAAACCACACTTAAGTTATGTTTTAATGGTGGGGCAAACACTTTTTCACACAGGGCCATGTGGGTTTGGATTTTTTTCTTTTCAATTAATAATAAAAACCTTCATTTAAAAACTGCATGTTGTGTTTATTTGTGTTATCTTTGACTGATATTTACATTTGTTTGATTATCTGAAATATTAAAGTGTGACAAACGTGCAAAAAAAATAAAAGATCAGGAAGGGGGGCCAACACTTTTTCACACCACTGTATTTGTATAGCACTTTTAACAATTCTCATCGTCTCAAAGCAAGACAGATGTGACAGAGGTGATGAGCAAGACAGAGGTGATGACGGCAAGGAAAAACTCAATGAGAAGAAATTTGGTATGTTGAGAAGGAAGTTGGAAGATGTGTTAGATCAGAAAATGAAGGTCTGGGATGAAATTAAGCATCTCAAATGCTAAAGCTATGGTTCACTACTGGAAAAGAGTGGAAAAGACTGGGATTCTCCTTTCAGTTGAGGGGTAAGACCTTGCCCCTGGCAGACGTACAAATCATTATGAAGGAAAGAGGGAGAAGGAGATAAAGAGCAATGCTCCAATTTTCTGATAAGTGCCGTCTTATTGGAAAAATCACATACATTTTCAAACTGATTGTGATTATGTGAGCAAAATTATGTGATAGATATTGTGTCCTGAAATAACACCTGGGCAAGTAAACATTGAACACATGACATGAATGTCTAAAATAAATGAATTATGAGTAAAAAAATGAATCAAGTGTAAAAAAAAAAAAAAAAAAATGTACATTGAAAACTCACAATCGGATTTGTTGTCACAACCAAAGCATTCTGCTCTCCAACAGTCCGTATGAAGTTGGTTACAACCTTGTTTAGGTCAAATTTCAGGATTTTTTTTAAGGGCGCTGTTTCTATTTCTACTCTGAGCTTGTTACATTCTTCTATCTCAAAGCTTATTGTTTCTAGTTTTTAACTCAAGGCCCTGTCGTTGTATTTCTTACCACAACAAGCAAAGCTGAGATAGTCAATTATCATGAAACCTTCACAGTAAAACCACACAAGTCCTTGTGTTGCTCTGGGCTCTCAATAAAAGCATTGTGTACCGTGGAATTGTAATATACCATTACTATGACCACATTAAAAAGATAAACATGCAGAACAGACTCTTTACAATGTTGACACTCTTCACTTTATGGAATAAAACCAATTGTGTACTTTCTTATCCTGTCACTGTGAAG
The DNA here is from genome assembly GCF_022655615.1 of Tachysurus fulvidraco. Taxonomy (NCBI): domain Eukaryota; kingdom Metazoa; phylum Chordata; class Actinopteri; order Siluriformes; family Bagridae; genus Tachysurus; species Tachysurus fulvidraco. Next base: position 9,529,064 of record NC_062526.1, read on the forward strand.
TTCTGTCTCAGTCTTGATTCGACAATAAAACCCTACAAAATGGGTGACAGCAAAAAGGAAACTTCTTAAGATTCAATTAATCCCAGATAAGATTGTAATTAAATCAAGCAGCAATAAACCATAAAATTCAAACCAGAGTTCCCTTAAGCCCCAAAGCACACAATCAGCAATCATCCCATTAAGAGTCTTTGTACAGACCTAATGAACAACTATTTGATTGTGTTGTCTAAGCAAATTTGTAAATAATATCATTTTGGATTGTTTAGATCACTGATGGTAATTGCACCATAACCAGAGTGCATTATGAAAACGTACGGTCAATTAACTTGGAGCTAATGAAATCCTCATGGTGTTACATATTAGTGCACTATTAAATGGTAATTCAATTTAAACTCTCATTTTTTTCTTTATAAATGTGCAATGTGTCGAGGCATTTGAGGAGAAATTTCTTCAGTTCTATAAAATATTAATTAGCTTTTTAATAGGCTTTTTTTTAATAACAGAAAAATAACATTGAAATTTAGGAAATAATGTTGGACGGTCAAGTAAAATATAAACAGATATAAATAAAGCGGTCAGTGAAAGTATATTCAGCTCCTATGTGGAACACTGGTACATTCAGGCAATTATCTGTTAAGCCAATCATGTTGGTCACAAGGTTTTTACTCGATGAGATTTGTTCACAGCAAACATTAGCTGAAACTGGGTGTGATCTCAGCAACTGCGTCTGTGGCATGGATTTAGGTGCTAGACCTAGTTCAGAAACTGCTATACTGGAACTCTAACACAGAGCATTCTCTAAAAATTACACTAAATTTTGCAGGGGGAACAGCAAACATTCTGTAAAAAAAAGCATGCACACACGTGCACACACAGTTGTGAATGCAGAAATACTTGGTGAAATGCCTTGTCTCAAAACACAAAACACATCAAACATCAACAGCAGACGGCCACATCGGGGTTCCACTCATGTTAGCCAAGAACAGGAAGCCGAGGCTACAGAGGCACAGGCTCACCCACAACAGACTGTCAAAGTCCAGTCTTCGCCACTCTCTGCTGCAGCTGATGGACCACACGAACAGCCTACTGATGTACAAGATGGCTTTGGAGTGCGAATGCCACAACCCCTTTTTTGGCAAGTAAACAGTATCAGTAAACAGTTCATAGCTAACAAAATTAGACCTCATGTTAAGATTACAGTTCTAGAAGGGAAATTTATATATTTATCATTCATGATTGCACTGATCTGGTGTCACCCAGATAAAGATAGGTTCCCTTTTGAGCCTGGTTCCTCTCAGTTTTTTCCTCATACTGTCTCAGGGAGTTTTTTTATTACTTTCTTGCCACAGTCACTTTTGGCTTGCATATTAGGGGTAAACTGAAAAAAAAAAAAGAATGCATATCCTGATTTTATACATTTCTATAGTGCTGCTTTGTGACAACATCTATTTGTTAGAAGTGCTATACAAGTAATATCGAAATGTCTAGTTTATTTGACCCTCTGCTCATTGTAACATCAAATTGTGTAACTGCATGAATAGCAGAGTATATAGAACAGCAAAAGAAGTGCATAAAGCATTATATGACTCAAAGTTTCTACATGTGAACATCAGCAGTATAGAAACTGTGGAATAGAATGAAAAATACCCATCTTCGGTCAGTCTGAGGACCTCATTTACTGTAACTCTCTTTCTTTGAGCATGTGTGTGTGTGTGGAAGCTCCTTGTGTTAACTGTTATTATTATTTATTATACTATTAGAATTTTAAAGATTGTACCATGAGCATCTGTGTGCAAATAAACATTTATATCACTTCTGAGTGTTATCATTTGATGCAGCGCTTGTGTTTAGTTGAAGCTTTCTCTTCTTTTATTTTCTTCCAAAATCTATATTACACTTGCTCCTTGTCAAGTGGTGAGAGCTTACTCTTGCAAATCATTAAGCATATTCATGTCTGGACTGGATTCTGTATCAGTTGTAATTAGTTTTGTGCAAATATTTGCCAACTGAACAAAAAAGTAAGTGTAAAAAGACCTACATTTAAGATTCACATTTATCTCTGACTAGAATGTGTGTGTTTGGGCTGTATTGAATAATGCAGAGTTGAATAATTCTCATACAATGAGGAGATAATACAAAAACTGTGCACATACATCTTCGGAGCTTCTTATTTATTACCTGAATATGACAGACTCAGAGGTACAGAGCATTGAACACAGGGAGGAGTTTAGCAAAAATGATCCTGTATATAAACATAATCCAATTTTTGTTTCACGGAGCAGCTTCACAGTTTGATGTAACCACAATATTTTACCATGAAACACTTGGAAATGGAAGTGGATTAAACATTTGTGTAATGGCATTTGTGGGCAATATTTGATATATAAATATGATATAAAACAGAAAAAAAAATATAATACCTATATATAGAAAGATTTCATGACAAACAGTAAATAATAAAAATAAATGAATGAAAAAAAAAACAAATACAATCATAATAAAAGCCATAAAAATGGGCTATATGTATTAATCTTTTGGTAAAGTTGTGTTTAAAAAAAAAAACATTCCAGTTGATATTGAAGTGAAAACAAACAAACAAACAAACAAACAAATAAACAAATAAATAAATAAAAACATTTTCTTCATACTTGTAAATATATGTATGTGTTCATGAGCAGAGACAGTTGTAAATGTTGTTACTTCTACAGTTAGCCGATAGAAATTCACTCTCACTCACTCTCTCATTCATTTTCTACCGCTTATCCGAACTTCTCGGGTCACGGGGAGCCTGTGCTCAGGCGTCATCAGGAATCAAGGCAGGATACACCCTGGACGGAGTGCCAACCCATCACAGGGCACACACACACTCTCATTCACTCACACACTCCGGAAAATTTTCCAGAGATGCCAATCAACCTACCATGCATGCCTTTTGGACCGGGGGAGGAAACCGGAGTACCTGGAGGAAACCCCCGAGGCACGGGGAGAACATGCGAACTCCACACACACAAGGCGGAGATGGGAATCGAACCCCGGCCCTGGAGGTGTGAGGCGAACGTGCTACCCACTAAATATACCTTTAATGCACAAAAATACCTTTTATCTGAAAAAACTAAATGCTTAATGCTTATATATATAACCAATAATATAAAACTAAACCACAAAATATTCAATATTCAATATTCTTAGTACCTTAGTAGACCATAAAGCTCTTAAGTAAGACACTCTGTCTAAGGGCATCTGCTAAAAGCTGGTAATAGTGTATTCCATCTGTAAAAGGTCATTAATCCATGCAGAACCACCCCCGAACCACCCACCACCACCACCACCACCACCACCACACTCACCCGTTTCCTGCCCTTTTGTCCTTACCCCATGTGTATAACCTTAACTAGAGGGATGATTCTGATATCACAATACTCTTTAATCTCTCCCTGCTTGGTTATCTTATCTATTTGATATTTGTGAATTACCTGTGCAGTAAAATAAATCATTTTCTTATCATTGTTAAAAAGAAATTATTCTCAGTGTGAAATTCATTCATGGATACAGATTTAAACCTCTTGTTCACAGATTAAGTGATTAATGGAAAACTGGAGGTTTTTGTATATGGTGCTGAGGTACTATAGGGTTGCTAGACCTTTAATGTGTAGAATGGTTTTCTATTACTATGAGTCTTAAGCTGTGTATACACTGCCTGTATCTGAATAGGGCTTTATTTTTAAGAATCCTAAACTCACCTGAAAGCTGAAACTCACCTGAAAACCACAGCAATTTGCCAACAGTTACATTATCATTAAATGCATGTCATTAATGTCTCCTTACAGAACACAATATCTACAAGTATATGCTTTTCCTTGTTAAATAAAATGGCAGTTTTTTTTTTTTAATATGTCAATTATTCTTAGATTATATTATTAACTCAGTATACACATCTCTGTGCATGGGCAGTTAATATATAAATAGCATATTTGAGCAAATACATTAAATCAGTAATTAAAATTACTTTTGAACTTTCTGACTAATCAGATTTGAGAATTCAGTGCCGGTGTTTAAACAGGTTCTCATCTTGATCACCGTCTTTATAAGCAGTAATGGATATTGTTAAAAATAGCATTCATAATATTATAATAATACTATTATAAACATAGCTCATAGTACTGTATATTTTCAACTATTTCAACAAAATGGAACAAATTGTTAAAAAATGCCTCCTTTGGTCTGTTATGAGTATTTCTTTACTTCCATAAAGTGCCTAGATAACAACTCTATCTATACTTTGCTTGAGTTATAACAAACCCGAATCATTGGGGCCGAACTGATCCCATTACTGTGCGTCCTCTCTGGACACTCTGCACTCTGACCTCACACTCCGCCTCAGTGGATGAAGACTGAAATAGCTCAAACTGAGCTCATTCCCAGCAGACTTCACCCTACGGCAACCTCTGTTTGATATGCAATTAATCGGATTTAGGCTCCCTGATGCCTTACATGTCAATCTAGCTCCACGCTAAACCTCAGACCTAGTCCAGCCACAGATCTTTAAATACACTGTCACTGAGGAAGCTCTGGGAGCTGGTGTCCTTTGCCACCAATCTAGGAAAACGATAAGGTTACTGGTTGAAATTAGAGTTCGGACATGGGAAACCCCATCAGCAGATCAGTAGAAGAAGAAGAAACCACAGAGGACCTGTACAACTTAATCAGCTAATAGACTTTCCTTTACAGAAACTAAAAACCCAATTAGCTAGTCTCCTGAATTGTTATGTAGAGTGTTAGGTGCTAACAGTAGACCAGTGTTGGACTCATGTAATAAATGGAAGTTCGCTCAAATGACACCACAAATTACCAAGTCTATTATAGAAATCATCATGACACGTTTGCACAGCTGATTATTTTTATATCACTATTACATATTGCAAAATAACTGTAAACATATCTCCATTAGTGCTTATTGGGTTTTTTTTTTTTTTTTGGAAATGCACATTACAAGCTAGAAAGCATCTACATAGATAAAATGGTCTACACAGAACATGAACCTCAGTGGAGTTAAACTGGAACTCTGACTGCACCACCAGCCTACTCACCTGATCTCACTAATGCCCTTGTGGCTGAAAGAACACAAATTTCCACAGCCACACTCCAAACTCTAGTGGAAAGCCGTCCCAGAAGAGCGGAGCCTATTATAACAGGAAGGGGACATACAGTATGGTATTTTGCCGATGCAACTGGCACGAATTCCTATTTTGTACATACTATACGTATTCACATACCACCTGCCATAACTTCATTTATTGCTGTATATATCCTGAAATTTATCTTTTTAATCATATTTACCACTTGTTCCTTTGCATATAGTTTTTTAGCACTTCTCGTAGCTAAACAGCATTCCGTTGCTTTTTACCTGTACTATGTAATGAAGTAAGATACAATAAAGCTATCTGTCTGTCTGTCTGTCTGTCTGTCTGTCTATCTATCTATCTATCTATCTATCTATCTATCTATCTATCTATCTATCTATCTATCTATCTATCTATCTATCTATCTATCTATCTATCTATCTATCTGTTGTCTGTCAGTCTATCTTTAGTCTTAAGTGTACTTGTGTATTTTTGTCTTTTTGCTAAACAATTGCTTAGTATTACAAACAAATTTAATATTTAATGTGAAAATAAAATTTAGTCCATAGTAATCAGCTAACTGCCAGATTGGGCAGCAGTCCCAATGAATTAACATGCTAGCTATAATATTCTGTAAGCTCTGAAGGGAAAATAGTTGCTTCACATAGAACTGTTCGAGGTCAGAATGAGGTGAACGTAGGGACTTTCCCTGAGGGTAGGTACATCTCTAGGGCTGATTGGGTTTTCCAGTTTCTGATTTGCTTAATTTTGTCTGTTCGCTGATCAACCGAACGTCTGCCTGTTTTTCACCACAAACTTTACATTTTGGATTGTTTGGCAGTGTTGAAAATTAAGCATTTGACTTGCAACTGCACTGTCTCTGCCACTTGACAAAACACTTTTTCCAATTGTATGCCTTGTTAAGTTTCAGTGTGAATGCATTTCAAATGATAGCCTATAAAAAAGCAAACCTGAAAGCTTTTGCGGATTTATTATTATTTTTTTCTGCTTATAGTAAAAAAATAACGTGTGATCATCTTTTCTTTCTCTCTCCTCCGAGTGAAGACATTAGAGAGAAGAATTAAACTGCTGATTAGTTGTGTTTCTAATTTTCCCAAAGACCAACTCCAAATTCACATGAGTGTGGTAGAAGAAATTGCAACCCTTTAGCTGTTTGCATAATGCTTTGTTATTCAGTTTTTCAAATTGTGTTCTGCAATTACAAAAAACCTGTTCCAGCCTTCAAGGAGTACTTCTATTTTGTTCGGTAATTGAAAGCTTGGCCGTGAACATTCTGACAACAGCATAAAAGGAGACAGAAGAAGATTTTATTTTTTTTTTTTAAATAAAACCATAAACTTGCATCAGCGTCCATCTGTCCTTATTTATGGCAAATATTATTGCAACCATAACTGCAATCAAACTTTCCTGGAGGAAATACAGAAAGAAATAAAAACATAAGTGCCAGAAAGAAAAAGAAGATAAAGCCCTGAGTTTGTATAGCAAGTCCTAAGTATAACTAAAGAATAAAAGATTGAGTGTTGTTATGAAAATAATCAACAAAGGGGAGGAGTAATATATGATGTGAATGAAGTAGAGTTACTATTACTACACCTTAATTTAGCTATTAGATATTATTTATTCCTTAAATACCACTTAAACACCACAGCATTGTTTTAAACATTAATGAGCATGACATAGGCTTAAACGTCTCGAGATACATTTACTGCACATCAAACAAGTTAGTTCCTTCACCAGTCTCTCATTTGACATTATAGGACTAAAAGTTTTTGGACACCTGACCATTACACCTATATGTTATTGCTCTTTTCCACTAGAGTTTGGAGTGTCGCTTTAAGGCCTTGCTCATTTAATTCAATGAAATTTATGTGTGTTGCACTTTTGACAATGAAAATTGTCTCAAAGCAGCTTAACAGAAGTATAAAAAATATAATTTTGAAATAAAAAGAAAAAAAATTATAACAATTTTAGTTCTGACTCACTATTTATCTCTAACCTTTATCTCCAATGAGCATGCCTGAGGCATTGGTGGCAAGGAAAACACCTTGAGATGATATGAGGAGGAAACCTTGAGAGGAACCAGACTCAGAAGGGAATCCACTAGAAATTGTATAGTATGCTGTATATTAAATCCATTGTATAAATAAGAAGTCTTACACAGACTACTGTAGGCAGATGTAACAGTCTGAGGACCGGTGTTTCCATGTTGTCATTCTCACCTTTGATACAAGTTTAATTTTAAAACTATTTCTGCTTGTGTTGACTGGGTAGCAAACATTGCAAGTATTGTTTAAATACTTTATATTTACAATGTTAGATATAGGACTGCAATAGCCACAAAGAATTTTGCATTCATCCGTAACCAATAGATAACATCAACAAAACAGACCTTATCGTTGTTACACTGTTTGATTATACAGTGCACAGTTATAGAAGGGAAATGATTTATAACCACAAATCTGGCATGACCCAGATAAGGATGGGTTCCCTTTAGAGTCTGGTTCCTCTCGAAGTTTTTTATAAATATAATAAAAACAATATATATAAACATTTATATTCTGAATTTATATATTTCTGTGAAGCTCTGCTTGGGGTCCAATTCAATAGTTGAATGCGGTTCACAAATATAATTGAATTAAAGTGAATACAACTTATTCACATGGATCTCTCTCTCTCTCTCTCTCTCTCTCTCTCTCTCTCTCTCTCTCTCTCTCTCTCTCTCTCTCTCTCTCTATTTTTTTCCTATAGCAAAAGATTATTGAATTTTAAATTATACAGTCACACTATAGTTAATCACATTGTATTAAATACCTGGTTTGGCAGCGGTAGTCAAGAAGCTATAGGCATTGTCTGTACATTTGCATAAAGTACATACATAATCCATCTTTTGTACCAGGCATAGCCCAAAAAGATGGCCCGGTGTGGCCATGATTATTGTAGCTTGTGACTGAAATGTCTTGTAAACCAAACGAGACAGAAATTCTAATGGATTCCCTACAAAACGACAAGCAACTGGAATTGTTTCTATCCGTTTCATTGTATGGGGTTTATCTCTGTAATAAAATGTGATGTTGATACACTTGGAGATATTTCCTGTCCCATCCTTTAAGTGAGCACTAACACCACAAAGCTTTCTTATCAACACCCATCAGCCTGTGCAGGAAATATATTCAACTGTGTGCGGTTTCAATCACGTGAAGGAATTTAAAACAGCGTCTGCTGTGTGTAAAAGGAAAATCTCTTCTGGTTTATACGTTCATATTAATCCGATCTGATTTATCTGCATACGTAACATTTATTCCATTAACTTCCTAATTCCAATTTGCAATAAATTGTCAAACAGGAGGTGAATAATATCATGTAGTTAACAAAGCTCTGCAGTCAACCTCTAAGCTTCTGACATTTAACGTTTTGACATTTTATCAATCTTTTGATCCGACCGTATTCAGCGAGCAAACTCACAAAAGGATAAACAGGCTGACAGATCTTCTGACAGTTCGTGTTTTTTTTTGTTTTTTTTTACTTCTTCTGTTCTTTGAGACATTGCCACTAAAGATAAACAAGCATGATATTTGTGATTCAGAGCAAGTCTGAGTTTTGGGCAATCTGGGTGAGTGACAGGCATGCAGCATGGTCTCACACATGCAAAGTAAAACCAATTTACACAAATCAATTCATATGAAAAGTATTGAAGATTAAGGCTCAGATTTGGGGCCGAAAAGAGCATTAAAAAAAAAAAAGATGGCATAAAATCTGCCCACGCTGCCTTCAATTGTCCAAAGGTCTCCAAATCTTTCACGAGATTAGTTTTGCCGCCTTTCCATCTTGTGAGACGATTGCAATGTAAGATGCAACACAGGAAGTGTAGAACTAAATCCAACAACATTTCCAGAGCTGGTTGAAGCTGCTGTAGGAAAATTTTACTAAAGTTATTTTCTGAAAACTGCAATAATAATAGTACATGAGAAAAATAAAAAGCATTATGTGGTGTGCTGTTATAAGAGCATAAGTTACAACATCGTTACCACCCAAAGTTGATCATTTTCCTATAACGGCATGTCCTGTAGTGTGTTTTTAAATGATTAGAAATTTGACGTTTTAACGTTGTAAAACGTACATAAAACAATCACTTATTTCACAACAGATCTAAAGCGTCAGTCCTCTGCCAGCCTTCTTTTATTTTATTTTTTTAAGACATTAAACAAAAAAGTAACTAGATATTTTACCAATAAGCATCAAAATGTGAACTCATCTTAAAGCTGTAAGCTGAGCATCTTATACAGGGGCTTCAAAACTCTGACACTGAAGAGTTCTTGCAAATATGCTAAATTAAATACTGTAGTTTCATCACTGAAACCATCTCTATATCAACGAGTACAACTTCTGTTTTTAATGCTTACAGTATGTTAAGCATTTGTCATACAAGCCCCTGCATAAGATGTTAATATAGAAAGTATGAGAACAAACACATTATTATACAGTATGATATACTGACTGATATACTGTCTTATAGAATAAAACAACTTTTGACCATTTAGATATAATTATTTAAAGGTAAACGAAGCATTCTGCAAGGTCAAGAAAGATAAATTGTCATATCTGATGCCACAAGCTTCCTCAGCGGAAAAATCACACCATGCAAAAGATATACACTTTATTATATGGAATACTGGATTCATGGGCCAGTGATCCCAGCACCTACTAAACTAACTATGCATGTCTTTTATTTTTAGATTAGTTTGGGGAGACGGTACACAGCTTGCCGTCCCAACTGTGTTTACCATTTGCCATAGAAAGTGGCTCACAGAACCTGCAGTATGTGGGATAGAACAGACATGCATGCAAGGATAAAGTCTGGATTAGCAACTGCCCCATTTTTCAGCTAAATGGGCTGTAGTTTAAAATTATTTTAAGAACAAGACCCAATCTACAGTTTTTTAATAATTCAAGTTATTAGAAAACCAACCCTGTGAATCATGTACCATATGACCCACGTGCCACCTACCCTCCAGAAAAAATGGCAGTGTTTTAAAAAAAAAAAGTCATGCATATGTGCCATGCCATGTGGAATGATAAGATAAAGGCCTAAAGGAGGGACTGCCAAGTAGCTCATCCAGCTAATCATTGCTATGTTCTCACTACCATCTGTGCTGCTAAAAGTACTGTTGTATTTTTATTTCCACAGAATAAAGGACGATGGCCTATTTGGGTCATATCTCCTTCAGCTACCCAATCAAAGGATTTGGGAATTCATAGAAGCTTCAGTTTGACAAAGTTGAATATGAATTCTTTATCCTCCAAAACATGTTAATACGTGGATAAGTTGTGCTAAAATGCCCCTAGATTGGACTGATGTCTGTTTCGAGGGTGTATTTCTGCCCCATGCATGGTGTTCCTTGGATAGACTACAGACCCTCAATGACCCAATAAGGATAAAGTAATTACTGAAAATGAATCAATGAACGTTGCATACAGTATGTGTATGAGCATAATTAGGCTTATTAGACAGAAAAGTATAGCATATGCTCTTAGTTTGGACATGTATAGTGGAGGGAGAGTGGCTATATTGGTAGAAGGATGTTGGGGATGGAGCTACCATTTAAGAGGTCAAGACGACGGCCAAAGAGGAGATATATGGATGTGTTAAATGAGGACATAAAGGTAATTGGTGTGAGACAGAGGATGCCAAGGATAGAGTTAGGTGGAAACATATGACCCCTAACAGAAAAGCCGAAAGTAAGATATAATGAAAGAAATACTGTGTCTCTGCTAAAGCAAAGGACATTGACTACTGGGCTCCAAATTAGCAGCTGGCTTTTCTAAAGTGATATTTAACTGCAGGTGGCCTCGCTTTAGGGATTGCTCACAGCTAGAAATACAAAGCTCTATTATGGGGCAATATGTAGCTGTTTTGAAGTGACACTCAACATGGATAGCTTCAGGCTAGAGAGAGAGCTAGTGAACATGAGAGAGAATGAGGAGGGCAGACAGAGAGATAGAGGGAGGGATGGTGCGTTTTTTGGTGAGTCAGGTAATGTAGACAGCTCAGTCATTTACTTCACACTTCAGTTCAATAGAGCTAATCGTCTTCTAAAAATATATTGCTGTGAAATGCTGTAAATGAAATGAGTGCATGATAAATCCTGATGCAGTAACAGGAGAGGGAAGGACTTTAAATGCCAAAGTACACAAAATGATCACAAAGCAAAATCACTGCCTTAACCAGGCAGCAGCCAAAGCATAGGGTGTCATTTTACAAGACTAAAGGACAACCCAAAAGAATAAAAAAGAGATTAGGACCACAAAAGACACCATAGATTAGTAAAATTAGTCAGAAGAGTCTACAATAGTTGGCAAGACATTGCAATGAATAAATGATCCAAGTGTGTTTATGTACCAAGGACTCACAAAGTAAACCAGAACCAAACTATGTGAAATTTGACCTATGACTTGGGCTGGAGAACCGTTTTGTTCATGTGTACAATTCTTTATGAGTTTAGAAAGATAAGGAAACCGGTCTTCATTTTTTTGTTTAACTTGTATGAAGGAATTCACCAAATACACACACACACACACACACACACACACACACACACACACACACACACACACACACACACACACACACACACACACACACACACACACGAGCACACACACACAATTCACCAATCTTTGCATTTGGACATAAGGAAACAGACAACCTTAGGAGATCTCCACACAAAAAGTGTTCTAATTAACTTTGCACTAATTCTAGGAAAACCTCTTAGTATGTTAAATGTTATTTAAGCTCCACAACCCCTGACTTTCAGAGCTACAGAAAGTTTTCATGTTAAAGCTGTAAACAAGACATCATGGTGCCAACCAGCATTAATTATGTATATCACTACTGACAGGTGATTTTATGGAGCAACAATTAATCTTGTTTGTGCTGGGATGGGATTGAAAAAGCCAGGGTAAATCCCTTAATTCGCTTCGTTTGTTCATGTGCTTCATGCTGGGAAACAGGCCAGCTCTTTCATTCACTATGTCAGCTCACCTCCACAATTAATATGCCACAACTCATTTCAGGCATGGTACACACAAGAGCCAACTAGTTAAATATAAATCTGTTATGCGCTATATGTTTTAAAAGAAGTACGGGACCTTGAATACAATTCTTGTAAAAGAATGACTTATGTGACAGAAACAGTACATTGATAAGAAGTTAAGTATGAAGTTAAATGTGCGCAACATATTTCCGTTTTTTTTTTTTGTTTTTTTTGTGTGTGTGTGTGTGTGTGTGACAGCCTGGGTTAACTGGTGATATGTTTTCAGTTGTTCCGAGGCAATCCACTAGACTCTGAATTCTGAATGCACTTGGGTGATGGAGAGATTTGCATGCAGCTTAATTTCATGCAACCTAATTTCATTAATGTTGTCCTTGGAAAACAAATGAGCAGCCTTGTGCAAAATGCCAGCACAAAGGCATATAGTTCAGCTGATATTCAGTCATGCAGAAGAAATCATTTACTCCAACAATTCTAATTTCTAAAGGCTCTAAAAATGTTGCAATAATGAGCTTGATTTGCATAGGCATATAAATTCTATTTCTATTTGAAGAACATCAAGAAACACTCTCCTGAAAACATCTTTGCACTGTCGTTACACAGCTTCAGGACATTAGGCATGGGCTTTCAAAAACAAAAGCCTTTTCGTATATGCGAAATACAGGTATGCGTGCATTTTAGGTTTGGTATTCAAGGATCACTTTAATAGCAGCTGTAAAATGTAAGTGCATAGTTATTAATCTCTGAGGTCATCTAAATGTAGGTTAATTCAAAGGTCATCCGACAGCAAATTAATTAAATAACATAAATGTGCAGAGCAGCATGTGATTTGTCTTCACATAAAGTCAATCTGTCGTTTTTTTTATTTTACGAAGATGAGCAAACAAGCAGCCACACTAATAGCTTTGACTACATTTATCTGCAAATGGGTATGCTATATAATATAATGTAATAAAAACAGTACAGAATTTGGTTTATTTATAAAGGTTAAGTGTTCGGTAAAAAATGCTACACAAAATGTTGATTGACCTTAAAACACCTCACTATTTATCCTCATGAGGAACAACTCGATATTAGCATCTGGCTTGACATTTCCAATAATCAGTTAACGCTAATTACCCTGCTACCTTGTGGCCACTGGGCAATTTCACACACACAAACACACCCACATTTTGTTACTCCCCCATAATCACTACTCTCACAAATCAGCTGCAGGGAAAATGTTAGCCGTGGGCGGCCGATAACAGAGATTGATAACCAGTTTACTGTCAGGAGTTCGAAGCCCCTGATCTATGACACAGAGAGGAGACCCATGGGATGAAGACACAGGCAAGACAGCGATAATTGAGAGTATTTATAAAGTGGCCTGCTCAGCAGCTAGCGACCACTGTAAATCTGCAGGGAGCTCAAAGGGGAAAAAAAATCTCATGACCCAAGGACAGAGCTCAGCAGGAGTGTATCTGTGCCAAGACATCAGGTAATGAGTGCCACTCTTTCTTTGCAGGACTTGTGTGGACATTTTCCACAACATGTATTCATTTTTTATCTCTTTTTCCAAGAAATACCTAATTGCACAGTGATCTATGCGGCCTTGACACAGTTCACAACATTTGTTTGTTTGACCTTGTATATTATTTAAAATGTCCTCGACTATATTTGTCTAGTTTTGACCCAAGAGCAGTAGGAGCAATGAAAGAAACACTACAAACATCCTGTTGTGGTAGATATAAAATAAAAAATGGTGGTTATAATTCTTATTTAGGTTAAAAAAAAAAATAGACATACTGCAGATTTTGCAATCCGGATGAAACCTGTTCGGGATCAGACATCAGCACAGCAACTACAGACTGGTATCACTTTTCTCATTTCTTTCTAAATATTTTAAGCGCATTTTTTATAATCAATTGTCTGTCTCTGTCTGACACACGCAGAACATCCTACAAGATCTCTACCCTTTTGGCTGTCTCTGAGAAACTACATGCTGCTAGCTTAGCCAAGGTGTCATCTGTCCTCATCCTCCTCGACCTTTCGTCAACCACAAGACTCTCTTGTCCACCCTCGAGGGTCTTGGAATATAAAGAACAGCATGGGAGTGTTTTGCTTCCTACCTGGAAGATTGCTCATATTAGATAAAATAGAGGGGAGCAACATCTGCTCCACAAAGACCTTCACAACTCTCTGATCTCCCCTTGACTCGCAACCTTGGGGTAACCATGGACAATCAACTTTCCTTTCCCTTCACGTTGCTAATGTGACAAGCTCATTTTTGTTTCTTCATTACAATCTCAGAAGGATTCAAACATTTTTATCCACACGGAGGCTGCTCAGGTGATTGTTTAATATCTTGTATATATATATATATATATATATATATATATATATATATATATATATATATATATATATATATATATATATATATATATAGAGAGAGAGAGAGAGAGAGAGAGAGAGAGAGAGAGAGAGAGAGACTGGACTACTGCAATCACTGCTGGCAGGTCTACCTCTGAACGAAATTTGTCCACTTGTCCATTTATGCCAAGCTCTTGCACACCACCCCACTGCTGCACTTCATTCATTGGCTTCTCATAGCTGCACAGATCAAATTCAAAACACTGCTGCTTACCTACAAAGCCAAACTATGGACCCTCATCCTCTTACCTCAAAGCTCTTGTAACTCCTTCAATGCACCTCGGACCCTCTGATCTACAAGCACTGCTCGAATGGTCCCACCATCTCTCAGGGTAAGAGGTAGGTATACAATAATTCTCTTTTCTGTTCTGGCTCTGTGGAATGAACTTCCTCTAGATATCCGAACAGCTGTTGTAATCACTGGCTATCTTCAAATGACGAGTGAAGACCTACCTCTTCCTGAAACATTTAGCACTTATTTCCCTGTTTGTATTTATATATTTAATAAAAAAAATTAGGGGTCCCAACAGAGCTTCAAATCACTTCTGTAAGTCACTCTGGATACAGCTGTCTGTCAAATGTAAATACTGTACATAAAGCCTTGACCTAATGAACCAATGGACTTACACTATATCAGAATGTTCATGTTTTAAGATCACAACTAAATGTTAAGCAAAGATAAACAGAGATGGTGTATCGTGGTTGAATCAGTATGTTCACATTTATAAAGCCACTGAATGAATGAATGATTGTTATCTTTAAGCTCATGTAGGGTTTAATGAAGCTGGAAAAACTAAAGAGTGCAATGATTTGTAAAATATTTATGAAGATTTATAAATAATTCCTATCGTAGAATTAGTGGCACTGTATTATGAAACATTATAATAATAGACACAAAAAAAAGCATAAAAAGAAAACATACTAAATCAAACAAGTGCTTAAAAATCCTTATACGCGAAAAGGTCATAAAATCATATTTCAAACAACGTTCAAACAAAAACAAGCAAGCTGCCAGACAATAATCTGTGCTAATACCAACACTGCACACGATACACTTTCATGTTCATGCATTTCTCTGAAGTCGTGCAAAGATGGAAAGAGGAGTCGGTCGGACTCACATTCACTTCATTTACGTTCTGCTTTGCAGCAAAGGCATTCTGTAGCATTTTATTATCAAGCCCTACCAAGAAGTGCATTTTATTCCTTTCTTTATTTTTGACAATGTATGAATAATTGGGATGGCTGTCTGGTCTAGATCACAGACAGATACATAAGACTTACTTTGATCTGTATTCAAAAAGGTTTCACGACATCCGTTACAGAGTAAATATTGAGAGCCTTATTCAAAGTTGCCAGATAACGCCCAAACGTTACATCACTATTTCTAAGGGAAGCTAAGCATATTCAGAGAAGGATCATGTACCTGCTTAAATAGATTTTCTGAGCTCTTCATCTAGAAAAGGGGATTTTTCCAATAGTCAATTCAAGTTGGGTTTTTATCATAATACCACTATGTAGAACATTGGAATGAAATACATTTCTGAGAAATGTCCATGGTGGTACACACAATACACAAGACTAAATAAAGTGGGAAAAAAAAACACCAGTGTGAGACGAGTGCAGGACAATGAAGGGACAATGAATACACAGAACATGGGGTGCACACTACTTAGTTGTATAACAGCACTAATTCAAATTTGCAGCAATAAGTGGAGATTTGTCAAGTGTGGTGTGCAGTGGTTGAGTCATGCTGGGGTAGGTGTTTGACTATCCCAGATGAGCATTGGGAGGCAGCAAGGTGTTGAGTGATCAGCCGCAGGGAAGAAACTGTTGTGCAGTCTGCTGGTGGTGACACGGATGCTCCTTTACCTTTTGCCAGATGGCAGGGGAATGAAGAATCCATGAGCGGGGTGTGACAGGTCATCCTCAGCGATGGAGGCTGTGTGGGTGCAGCAGTTGTTGTATGAAGACACAGCTGGTGAGCAAAAAGACCCTGATGGTTTTTTCAGCTGTTTTCACAATACACTTCAGAGACAGAAAATGTAAAGTTTTTGTATCACACAGTGAGACAGCTGGTCAGGATGCTGTCTATTCTCACTCCGTAGAAGATGGGATGAAAAAACTTGGACCTCTTCAGCCTTCACAGGAAGAAGGGGGGCTTTTGTCTAGACAGGAGATGCTGATAGTCTAAGAGAGGTCAGCAGTCATGTGCACACCCAGAAACTTGACTCTCTGTACTATTGTTTCTATTATGTCCAGTGGTCTGTGGCTTTTAAGCATCAACATTTTTTGAGACAAATCAACCGCTCCTTATATGCTGACTCATCACTGTGCTGATGAGGTCCACAACTGTGGAATCATCAGCAAACCTGAGGTGATTGTGCTGCAAAGTACAGTTCTGCTCATTGGTCAATAGGGTAAAGCAGAGGATTATGAATATAACCCTGGAGATCACCAGTATTCTGTGTTTTAGTGAAGATAGAGTGGGCAATTGTGACAGACTATGGGTCTTCCAGTCAAAAAGTCCAGGATACATTTGACTGGGGTCTTCAAACTCAGTGTTCTGGAATGATTGTGTTGGATGCTGAACTGAAGTCTAAAAACAGCATCTTTAAAAGCGCTTTTAAGTCTAATTGAGTCAGAGGAAGGTGGACGGTGATATTGCTGATATTGTGTCCTCTGTTAAAAATTTGGATGGTAGGCAAAGTGGAATGGGTCCAGTGTAGTCGGAAGGCTGATCTTTAGGCGTTTCATGACTAGTCACTCGAAACACGTCATAATAAGGGTTGTGAGTTCAACAGTCATTCAGACAGGATGCATGTTTTATTTAGCACCAAGATGATGTTGGTTGTCTTTGTAGCACACATGGATGACTGTTTGTTTGCCTCAGGGAAATGTTAAGGATGTCCGGACATTAATCCCTGCAAATCTGGTTTCATTTAGGATGATTAATTCTGCTCTCTTTATGTTACAGCTTATATTTACTTGTGCATACAGTTTAAAGAAAGTGTTTTAAAGAAAATACTTCAAGGTCATGGAAGTGTAACGTGTGTGTGTGTGATGTAGGCAGTTTATCAAGCGTAAGTTTAAGTTTGGAAAGTTGAAATTCTTTTAGTACTTTTGTTAATTCAATGCACTCATCTGTAAAGAAAACATAGAAACATCTTCAGAGCATTTGTCTAAACACCAGCAAATAAAATAACTCAACATTGCCTTCGCCCTGATCAAACTTTTACGGCATGAAATTCTAATTAAGTTTATTTTCCTTCCATTCCTCAAATACAACTCACAGATCAGAGTAGCGTGGTGCTTGGCACAGCTCTATGTCTGTATGCAGATTGCAATATTCAGAGGGTTTATAAAGAGGCGTGGCAAGGTGCAGCATGCTTAGGCTGATTACCTGCGCAAGGGTGTTGCATAGCAAACTTTGCAGAGTCTGTGATAAAAGCCCCTGCAGGTGGCCACGTTTCTGCCTGAGAGGGCACTTGCGGCATTGCACCTTTCAAAATGACATTACGAATCTAGCTGTGGCACTAGAGTTTGCGCATGTTATGAATGTTCAAGGATTTCATACATTATGGATGCTGATCAAGTTGTTGCTTTTTAGGCTTTTAATTATTTATTTGAATTACATTCTTAATTTTTTTAAGATTAGATTAGATTCAACTTTATTGTCATTACACATGTACAAGTACAAGGCAACATAATTTCATTTGTAATTTTCTATTTATATCTTTTTATTTTATTACACTTCCAGAATGAGCCAGAATATGACGTGTTGGATCTAGTTGGATTTACTGCTTAATGTACCGCTTATCATCAGGGATATGAATCACTGCATTTTGTTTGAATTTAGAACTTGCCCAACTGTGACCCTGACCAGGATAAAACAGTTACGGAATATAAAAAATAAGCTCCTGACCATGATTTCTTTCACAGTTCTTCTTTTTTTTTATCATTCAGAGCACATGGCCATTATATAAGCACGTACCAAACATACAGTACCCTCGGTATGGTTCTCTATGTGTGATGTGCCACATTTTGTTGATTGATATTATGGAATTTGGGGACTGCTTGTCCTTTTGTTTCTAAGATCCTGGCTTGTGTTGGATCTGAATACCTGAGCCTTGCGAAGTTTTTAACTCTGTTGTTACAATTTCGGGTGGTTTGCTACATGGCCTAAATATACTTCTCCCTGGTATCCGCCTCTAC
The DNA here is from genome assembly GCF_022655615.1 of Tachysurus fulvidraco. Lineage (NCBI taxonomy): Eukaryota > Metazoa > Chordata > Actinopteri > Siluriformes > Bagridae > Tachysurus > Tachysurus fulvidraco. The sequence continues at coordinate 9,547,878 of NC_062526.1, forward strand.
CGCATGACAGCTGAAGTACAATGAATGTTTTTACGTGCATATGATTCTTCAAGGGTAAACTTGTACACTTGACAATGCAGACATATTCACAGCTGCAGATAGTATGAAATACCATCAACACTTAATTGCCTGGTGTGCTTGTGTGAGCTGTTTGAAGGTGCTTTTGCATTTGTGGATGCCTGTGGATGGAAATATTTTCAAAAAACATTGTTGGTGTAGGAATTATTCAAAAAGTAGGGCAGTAAGAAGGATTCTGCTGCCTCCATAAATAGAATAGTAGCAGAAAGGCAGAAAATGTATTAGCTCCTTCAGTCAAATAAAGTTTTTACTTTCCTTCTTAAGTAAACAGACATTTTGTAATATGGAATGTCTTGATTCATATGTTTTCTAATTTCAGTAAGATATAAGTTTGAAAGAAATAGCAGAATATAGTCTGTCTGTCATAACCGTATCTAGTGTATTTGAGCCATCCTCCAGTCAACCATATAACCAACCCTACTGGCTTCTAAAGAAACATTAAATAATGTGTCTTCCACTGTTGGGATTTTAGGTGGTGTAGTGAGTTGCTAAATATAGATTTGACATGACAAACATGAATTATCGACAGAATTAACCTGATCATCGGCATTTATTCATTGAACTGCATGTACGTTGTTCGAGTTCCTTGAGAGGTCTGTGAATAGTTCTTCACTTCCTAATAATATTAGGATAAATAATAATAATAAACCCTCCTTTGTACTGTACTGCATTCAGGGTTCCCCTGAGATACTATAAAGGCTTTAATGGATCTAGATTTGACCCTTTGGTCACTTGGGAGGAACCTTAAAATGTACAACCTTGAAAAGAGGGTTTCATAGTTGAGCCCCTTAAGATACAGTAGTGTCTCTTTGCTTACAAGCTCTGCACGTTTTTTAAATCGAAGACTGTACACTATAGGTTCAAGTCTTTACCTTTTTTAAAGGGTATACATACTTTTTATTTTTTTTCCCTTTGTCTTGCTATCATCTCAGTATGCAGTACCAAGCTTTTTGTTCTTTGCTGCACCGCTTTTATCATTACTGACCTCTTACATGCTCCTTTTTGTCCTTCTGATCTGTCTAGTGCTCTCTACCTGTATTGTTTACCCTTTAGACCTCAGTTTTGTATTGTGGGCCGTGTTTGGATTTTCAAATAATTGCTCTGCACATGTATCTGCTTGTCCTTGAGTTTATTTTGGAGATATATTAAAATGTCTCTTGTCTTCCAGTGTGTGCTGAGAGTTTATTTTGTAAGCCAAAGCACGGCCACAACCATTTGCTGCCCTGCAGTCATACACATTGACTGGAAGTAAGTGAGTCAACGATTAGACTGAAACAGGTCCAACAGTCCAAAATTTATTTGGCACTCTATAGTCATATAAACCTCCTGGCAACTCTAATGTTGATAAATGGAACTAACTGTACTGTTGCCAACATGTCTCGCATCCTACGCTTAGCATAGCAATGCAGCACTTGACTCATCTATTACTTAGTAGAGCAAATGCTCGCTCAAGAGTTGCACTGATGATACAAAAGTGTGTTGACACAGTAAAGTAGAAGGTTTTCAAGTTGACTTCACTTCAGCTTCTGGAATACCAGCTAGGTTTAATGGACTTTGGCTAGCTACAATGTGTAATCTCTGTTAAAGCAGTCTGGACAGTGTCATGCACCATAGAGAGTGAAAGCAAAACTGTTAGCCTGTCTGGAACATCAGACACATCATACCCAAGGCCTAAGCAAGCAAACAAGCAGGCAGGGAAAACATTTATCTTCTAGCTACTCTGTCCTTTTTATTGGGTACTTCCTGGAATGGCAGAACACATAATGTGATCTAATGAACCTAAATGCCCCTCTTTGGGAAATGGTACAGTATGCACGTTTTATAACAAACGAGAACTACACACTCACCTATTCAACAGTCTTTTGAAAGAAGACCTCAACAAAGATTCTCTGTTTGGCACGGAATCAGGGGCAGGGGTGGTTCAAGTGGTTAATGCACTCGGTTGTTGATTGACGGATCAGCTTTCAAGCCCTAGCACTGCCGCGCCACAACTGTTGAGCCATTGAGCAAGGCCTTTAACCCTCCCTGCACTAGGGGTGTTGTATCATAACTGCCCCTGCGCTCCTACCCCAACCACTGCAGCTGGGATATGTTAAGAAAAGAATAATTTATGACAATGATAAAGGCTTCCATACCCTCATTCATTCATTCATTCATTCATCATTCATTCATTCATCATTATTGGAGACAGTAAATAAGCTTAATATTCAATTATTACTTTGTCAAATGTGCATGTTTGATCAGTAGATGAAATTGACATATTGTGTAGAAAGGAGGAACTTAAATTCCAGATTCTGTTTAGAGTGAAGTGGAAAAAATCTGCTTTGTCGGCTTCCATTGCCATTTACTTCAGACAGACTAACCTCTCCAGCTGATGCCAAAATGAATCTGTATTCATTTTGTCACATGGAATTTGCATCAGCAGCATCTGCTTACAAGTATGCCATTTCAACTAATTTAACAAGTCAGATGGCGTGATTACACTTTGCAAGTTAGTGTTAATGTACAGCTTTTTCCTGAAACAGGCAAACTAATAATACTTTATTTAACTAAAAATAAAAAACAGATCTCATTGACACAAACAAGTAGGTGTGACTTTACGATGGTTTGATTGGCAGCAATACCAGAAAAGGTTTTTCCTTTAGAAAAAGATTTATATTAGGATTGTAGAAGGAGGCAGATTCTTTTACCAGTCTTCTTGAGGGGGGGATGAGGATGACTACAGATGAGACTTTCTCAGCCATATCAGCATGGATAGCACAGTTGCTTGAATCTCGTCTGCCTCCTTCCGTGCTGTCTTTCTCCTTAAGGTATGTCTGTCAAAGATAGATGTGTGAATCGAATGGAATCTTTTGTCTCCAGGTGTTGAAATGGGGTATTAATTTTGTAAGAGCTGCTGGCAAACACTCTAAATCCTCCTAATGTCTCTGCTCTTTCTACATTCCCCCAGCATTAGGAATATATCTCTATGTCAGACATACAATCTTAACACCATGTTCTTCTTTATTTTTTTCTCACTGATTATTAACACCTGTCTTGTTTTTTTTTCTTTCCTAACCCCAGTGGCATTTGTTTCACACTTGCCAAAAACAGATTCCAAAATCTGAACAGATAATACTTTCTAAGTGTATACAAATGCAGGTACCAATACTAGGCACACTAATAAATTGTCCTTTGTTTATTTTGCACTTGTCTGAAAGGTTTATTTGCCTCAGGCTAGAGGCTTGTGTCAGGACTGGAATCATGCAATACGCAACAAAAAAACCTCACACAAGCTAGAAGTTTTCATTTTAACTCAAGTGCAAGCAAGCGGCCTGATGAGAAGCTTGTCGGACAAAGACCTTATTAGCATGAACCTACAGCACCCTATCATGGTTTATATAATCCTCAGTAACTGCCTTATGAGGGTGGTGGAGGTTACTGGTTTGGCTGTTAATATTTTGGGTGTTGAGATGTGGATTTTTAAAAAGCAGTCCTATGTGCAGTTGTGAACTAGAGGGATGAAGCTGAGGTTGATGAAATGTCAAAGGCAGAATTCACAGACCATGCTAACAGTGCTGACATTTCTATATTCTGTGTGGGTGCAGGCATAGTGGCAGGGTTCATATTTCATTTATATGTATTTTTAAATCGGGATTAGTCCACAATAATACAAAGCAGACTAAATAATTGGAGCACTAAACTGATACAGATATATAAATTGTGTGATACCCCTAGTGTGAATGCGTGAGGGAGTGTGTGTGCGCCAGTGTGATTGAAACAGAGTTCACTCTGCCCTTCCACCTCCTCCTCTTCAACTTTATCTCTTCTTTGTTTCTTCCTGCTCTAGCCCTTGCAGGCTTTGAAAGTTTAAGACTTGCCATTTATTCTACCAGCCTACACATATCTCACTTACACTTAACTCACTCTCTGTCCTACTTCTGCTGGAGTATCCGCTCTTCCTCACACCATAGCGAATTGCTGCACGGTGCAGCCCTGCTGGCAGTTTTGCAGTATTGCAGTTTGTATTGCATTTGAATGGCCATGAGCTTGACTCATAAGGAAAATGTGTGTGAATTTGTGTGTATGTTTACTTCTTGTGATACAGCAGAGAGTACAATCGAATATGTACACAAAAGTGTAAATTCTATAAGTCATACTAATTTGCTGTTGTTAGTTTAATTTAATTAGTCATAGTCTTTTGTCTGCTACCGGAATGCAAAATAGGCTATTTCTGAACAAAATTACTAGCTGTAAATTGTTATTTAGATTCCCTCTCTGTATTTCCTCTCTCTGTATCAGTCACTTGGCAAGCTTAAATAATGCTGACAAGCAGAAGAACATTCTTTAATTCCTGGGCCGCCTCTGTAAACGTACAAAGCTCCGGCTAGTCTCCACTTCAGAAATCTATACTGTTTCATGGCTTTGAGGTTGTTATGATGTTTGATTCTTGCTCTTCAGAGAATAAGAGGCAATAGTTGTAGGGTTGCGTTTCTATTTTATCTATAGACTTTCCAGTGAATGACAACAAGCAGGCAGTATTTCCTATTCTAAGTGTTAAATAATTCATCCAACTTCAGGTTTCCGGCCATAGCGGATTTCAGAAAAAGAAGTGGTTCTGGAAGAAAGGTACAGTATGTCCAAGTGAATGGGATTTGCATACAGGCATTTTTATAAGCCATATACGATAAACTGGAACCTCTGTGAATTAGCTTGGTTTAGAGACGAATTGCAGTGAATTCCTTCTTTGAATTGAAGCAATGCCTTTAATTCTGTTCTAATTTCATGAAGAATTATTTTAATATTGCCCTTCCCTAGATAGTTATAGATTTTGCAATAGAAAGACACAATGGCCACTTATATTAAGCTTGAAAGTGGCAGCTCATGTTCTTTAACTCAGCACTATTACAAGCTAGGTAACTGGGTTCACAGCCCAGCATTAATGCAGATGCATAGAGACATCCTTAAGATTCATAGGTAAGTTTTTTCCTCTTTTGAAGCAGGTAATTATGAAAACTGCAGTAAAGACCTGGCAGGTCATCATCAGGTCAATGCCTGGCGATGTTCATGGGTTCCAGACTTCAGGTAATCATTAGCGTTAAAGAATTTGCAAAATGTTTATTTAATTGTTGAATGTTAGATTGACCACAAATGTTATCTTCCATCTTAATGGAACACCATCTTAAATACATTTTATAACAAAATATATTTATGGACCTGAATGTATTTGGCTCTAAGCTGTCACTGTCAATTCCTGTCTCTTAGAGAACTCTGTCACTGTTAATTCCTCTTCTTTCCCAGTGTAGCGAGCACGTCTTGCACTTATTCGTTGTTCGCCATGTTCTGTCCCCTGTCCTGGGACGGGTTTATTGCCACATAATGTTCATCAGTCCTTGATTAGTTTGTCTACTGTGTATTCATTTATTTACAATTTCTTATCCTTTCCTTTGCGAGGTGCCAGATTCACAGAATGTCACACCTTTGTTCTCTTCTTGGCATCTCACATATAAGGTGCTATTTGTGTTTCATTTTCACTCAATATGTTAAGATCTCACTATACGCCATGTTCCTGAGTTTGATTTTATCAGCCACCTGCATAAGCCAACTAATAAACTGGCTTCTACCAAAAGAACGGTCTTTCTGATAAATTTTTGGAACAAGTAGTTGTAGACTATACATGTGAATGTGCACTGCACCATCATGAAACATAATAAACTTAATATATAATTACATCATAGAATGTGTACATGTAGATATACTGTCCTCTAGATGATGGACATGAACAAAAAAAGAGTATTTTTGAATATCGACAAATACAAAAAAGATAATCGGTAATAATTTCCCGGTAATATCGGTAATAATTTCCCATGTAAAAATGAGTCTTTACCATAAGTGAAGTTATTTCAAGACCACAGGTACGACTGATGCTAATGCCAGGGATACAGTTGTGCAGGTTTGATTAAAGAATAAATACTGTAAAGAAGCACATGTAGGAATCCCTAATAATCACATATGCTACTACATCATTTCCTCACACACACATCTGGGCTAAAGCTTGCTTCTGACAACACACATCCATGATTTAATTAAGAAGACCAAACTGCAAAAAGATTTTAGCCATGCTCCACTGCCTGGGTAAACAGACCATTTTTCGAAAGGCACTGGATATGATATTCTATCGTTTAACTGATGTTTGTTACACAGCAGGGATGTGACAGAACAGATGCACATGCCTGTACATGGGTTATTAAATTGTCATGGTAATTCAAGTGGCCAATAAAGATACATGCACTTCACACTCAGGTTTGTAATTTAGCATACCCACTGTGACAAGTTTAATAATTCATTCATGTATCTTCAACAACCACTTTATCCTGTGGATCCTGGGAACACTGTGCACAAGGCAGGGATACACATTGGATGGAACACCAGTCCATCCCAGAGCACCATGAAATACCTCACACTCTCTTGCCTCCTTGGGATGGGTACCACTAATTATTCATTACTCTCTCTCTCTCTCTCTCTCTCTCTCTCTCTCTCTCTCTCTCTCTCTCTCTCTCTCTCTCTCTCTCCCCCTCTCTTTCTCATACACACACAGACACACACAGTCAATCATTCATTTGTTACTTAAATGGCCTATTGTTAATAGACTTTGTGAGCTATAACTGTTTACATACAGTATAAATTATATATTACATCCAGTATCTGGAAAAAAAGAAAAGCAATTTAGACCATTACTATGAATATATTACAATTATACCACTGCCACCTTAATAATAATAAAAATAATAATAACAACTAGCATGTGTGCCTTGCACTTCCGCAGTTGGGGGCTCGATTCCCATCTCCGCTCGGTGTGTGAGAGTTAGGGTTCTCCACATGCTTTTGTGGTTTTCCCCTCAGTCAAAAAACATGCACTGTAGGCTGATTGGCATCTTTAAATTGTCCCTAGCATATGGGTGTGTATGTGATTGGTTCCTGTGATGGGTTGGCACCACATCTTCCTTGTGTCCCGAGTCCCCTGGGATAGTTTTCAGACTCCGTGCAACCCTGTGTAGGATACGCAGTTCAGCCAATGAGAGGATAATAATACATAATCCTGCTACTTTGTTAATTACACTGAGTCTACTGAGTTTATAAAATGCATTCAAAGCACAGGGAATAAATTAGCATATTTCCAACAATTTATGAATGCAGAAACATTTGAACACTGAATGAACCCAAGCTTCTGCTGTAACCAGCATCTTGGAACTGCAAGTCCCCAGAACAACTTGCTGCCACGGAAACAAACAGCACCATGCGGTAATGAACATAGCCTTCAGTCCATCTGAAACATTTTAAAATTCTTCCCTCTCAGTGTTTAGTGCTGCTCAGTGTCTATTAGCATAATGTTTCTGCAACAGTGAGCTGGCATCACACAGGTCTTCCTGAAATGATGTGAGATTGTGAAGTGTTTAAAACACCCTGTGGATCTCAGGAAGGTAATCACCTGCTGACCTGATTAGCAGAGAAGCTCAGCAAAGTTGACCTTGTGTTCTCCTTCTTTTGTTCTGTACTCAAAAAAAAAGGGGGGGGGGGGTCTGAGAAAAGTAGTCGGAGAAAAAAAGTAGTCGGAGAAAAAAAGTAGTCAGAGAAAAAAAGTAGTCGGAGAATTTTTTTGCACAGAGACTTCTGGGTATTGATTTCATTTAGATAGCTTAGAACAGAAATAACTGTAATACTGCAAGAAATTAAAAGCAATCTGTTCATTTCCCATATGGTAAATCTACACATGTTCTCAGTAAAAGGCATATTATTGTATTCAGTATACTTTAACGGAATTTGTCAGATGTTCAATTATTTAGTTATCATGGGAACAGAAAGTGCAAGTTGTACACATTCGATTCGTAAATACTTTGGTGGGTTTGGCTTGATGTACATGATCCTCATCTTACATATTCTGTTAAGAAAAGATATGGCACATCCACTTAATCTCTAAAATAATTCCTAGTAGATGCAATTTGGGTAAAGCTTAATTACACTGCTGCATTTTATCTTTAGATGCACTGTATAAGTCATTAATATTCTTTTGCACATAATTCATTGGTTGTGTTATTGGATACAGTATTTGCACATAATCATATGCATGTTGTGTCATTTTTTTTATTATCATTTGTTTTACAGTATAGTATGACTACTAAAATGGATTCTAAAATGGAAAAGTTCTTCAGAAAATCCAGAAAGATATTTGGCAAAAACAGACATTTCTTTAATAAAAAATAAACTTCATATGGTTCCCCAGCAAATCCTCAAAGATCTTAAACAAATCTATAAACTATCCTTAATAAATATAAAAAGATATTCTTTAAATCCAGAAATTTCTTCATCCTCTCCGGCACAAGTAAGATATTGGTAATTAATACTGACATTATTGTCTGTATTTATTGTGTATTGTAGCTTTTCTTTTATTCCAGTTGTCCTATCTGCTTTAGTCTGTTTGTTAGTTTGATGTGTAGACAGTAATCTCCTACTTTGTGCCCTAGTTCCAGTGTCCCAGTGTTCCATGCTGAGACACTATGTTCTTTAATGAGCTATTCACCTGAGAATACAGATTATTTTAGATGTTATACAAGCACCTTTCTCACTGTTCGTATAAGGACTATTTTAAGGAACACCCCTTTAAAAAAACCCTGATATGATATGATATTATATGAATGCATGCAGTCTAATAGGAACCAGATGGCATGCAAATGTTCCTTTATGGCGAAGGATGTCCTCTGAAGAAATTAGTCATATCTCGTTGTTGTGACACAAAATACAAACGTAATCCATCTCTGTCATTTCCTTCACTTCTTTTTCTAGTCCTTCATATCCTCACTTATAAAAGGAATCATTTGCAAATGCATTAGTCCCTTCAAAAACCCAGGCCATTAATGCAAATGCAATAAGAGTTCTCTCATCATGGCTTTTCTTTTTTCTTGAGACTTGCTTTTGATATTACTTGTTCTGATGATTGATTACTTTTTAGATTCACATCCAAAGGCCTGCTGAGAGATCAGATGGCAACTCCATGCATAAGTGAATAAATACCTTATTACTGACAATAACTGATAGAAAAATGTGCATGAAACAGATTTTGAGTTGGGGTTAATAAGTGATCCTTTCTAAGGCACAGTTTGGTTATTCAGGTGTAAAAGCCAATTAAAATAAATGCGCTATGCCAAAAAAGACCTGTGTATTTTAAGCTAGCTCTTATGTCACAAACATAACATAATACAAAGACAAGACAAACAAAATAAAGGATCATCCAATCCGCATATCTGATTTTGGCACACGTTTTGCACCAGATTCTCTTCCAGATGTTACCCTTCCATTTTATCCAGGCTTTAAACCTAGCCAGGAATCAAACCCAGGCTACAGCGATGAGAGCTTGGGATCCTGCTGCTGAATCACCAAGGAACTGTTGTATGGTTCTGAACGTGACAATATTTGAATTTAATTTATTTTATGTCAAATGGAATCTTGCTGTCATTCAAATTTAGTTAATAACATTTGAGATATTTTTTGGTTGATACCAACATCAGACTGGTTTTGTAACCAATCAGAAATTAATATAAGCTATACTTAGAATACACTCATTTGAGTAAAGAAGCTCAACCTCAAATACCTGTACACCTGTCAAAACTCTATTGTCATCTGAAACGTTCTAAAATGTGTTTTTACGCATGGTTTCAAAAGTTTTGTGATTATAATACGCTTAATTAGTAGAACTAGAGCTACCAGTCTCACCCCAATTAGTTCTTTTTACTTAAGGATTATAAAAGAAGCTATACAGCTACAGCCTACTGTACCTTGTACATTTTACCAATGGACATTGGACCTGTACAGTTGCAGTTTTCGTCGGACACAACTGTATCTAGTGAGGAAAAAAAATTATTTATTTTAATAAATTCACCCTGGTCCCTCGAATTTGTAGACTCGGGTTAAAGAGATTAAGGGTGCTTTCACACCTGCCTTGTTTAGTTCGGTTGAATCGTACCAGAGATCGATTGCTCATTTGGTGCGGTTTGTTTGGGCAGGTGAGAATGCAGCAATCGAACTCTGGTGCACAACAAAAGCGGACTAAACAAGCGTATCGAGACCTCCTTGAAGAGGTGGTCTCGGTACGCTTTCAAACGAACTCTGGTATGGTTCATTTGTGGTGAGAACACGGTCCGAGATCGAATAGACCTAACTGCAAAAAGTATTGCACATTTTGGACTAAACTAGCTGCCGTAGTGGGTCGTTGGCAATATTTTCGGAAGATGAGCATGTCACAGTTTCGCTGCCTCCTGAAGTGTCTTGCGATGCGTCTTCGCCGTTTGCAGTGCATTAAAATGATATTTTCAAGCCGCATCCGCGCTTCATTCTGAAAATTAAGACTTTGCATAGAATGCTGTATACAAGCGATGTAGTAGATTACAACCATGAACATAATTGCAGCGTGCAGTCGTCTCTCCATGGTGTACTGTATTTTCCTGTATTTTCCTCTTTTTGTTTACTTCTGGAGTTTCGCTGAAATTTCCCGCACGTTTATTCTGACCAATCGAGAAGCAGTTTAGGAAATACGCTCAAAGACATGTGGCCAATGAGTGATGTGGATGTTATCACATGACTGCATTTTGGTTCGTTTCAACTGGTGCGGAACAGACCGATCAGTGTGGTGTGAAAGGGAACCAAAACTGCTAAAAAGCTAGAATGTATCATTTTTTGCTTTTGGTCCGGACCAAATAAACCGAACTATAGGTGTGAAAGCACCCCTAAGGTTACAGATTTATTGTCTGCCCTTAAATTAACCCTCTGTCCACTTGGTTAATGGCTAAAGGTTTGTAAAGTCAAAATGTCTTGTTCCAGTATGTACGCACTATGGTAATTTTACAGTGTGTTCCTTAGAAATCTATTAAACTCACATAAACCAATTATGCACTCCTTGTTCTTGTATCTACATGCTTTTCTGTTTAGCGTCACTAGAACAGAAATGTTTTCACCTCATCTTTTAAAGAAAAGACAGAAGAGTGCTCTCGGAGGGACTGAGGTAGTATGTTTAAAAAAGGTGCCAAGACACTTAAAGACCTTCCTCTCATTTTAGACAGTCTAAAGAGAGAGCTCATGAGAGTTCATACAGGGGTCCTGTGGAGGTGGAGCTCAGAAAGTTTAGATGGTGTAAAGGCCATGTAAGGATCTTAAGCAGGAGTTTTTAATGGATGGGGCTGAAACAGGTATCCAGTTTATACAAGTATAGGAGACATATGAGAAGTCAAGATGATTGGTGATTAAGACCTGAATCTGGACCTAATGTTTTTAGCAGTTTTATCAGTGTTTTAGAAATGGAGCTTTTATTTGGTTTGATTCCTTTTTTAGGGAGCACACCAACATGAAACTGTATTATAAAACCCGCGCATTAGTTTCTTGATTTTGATAATGACTAAAATAATTTAAATGCCTGATAGTTCTTATTACTCATAATCAATAAGCAGAAATTTAATTAGGAAATAAAATATAATGGGTATGCGTTATGGAAAGCAATTAAATAATCATGGTGGTGGGATTATTCATTATAGTTCAATAGCATGTAATTTCTTTAATGTATTACTTTTTAATTTATTCATCAAAACTTTTAATATCATTCATTAATTGTTTTTATCGGGGTTGTGTATATTATAGCAGTTATAAACAGTCCTTTCCTCATTAGCGTTTTACAAAAGAGAGAAAAAAATTAACAGGAAGCAAAGTCCTAACTAATAAATAAATAAATCAATCAAATAAAATACACAATTATAATTCTATTATTAATTCATGCATATATAGTAAATTGAGATTTCTTTACAGTAAGCTTCACCATATTTAAAATTATTATTTTGTTACTTTTATATTTATTCATTTTCAGTTTATTACTAGGTTTATTCAGTTTATTTTACAATAGAAATAATATCAGTCTTCAGTAAAATCTGACTGTTGGCTAACTAAGCTTTTCAACTATTGGCTTCTAAAATGATTGCTACAGGGGTAATAACTGCCGATTATTGTAAAGCACCAAAAAATGTACAATGATTCATGTGTCACTAGGTCATAAATGTATTGCAGTGAGAGTAAAAGCATTACGTTTGAAACAAATGCGATTAATTGTCGAGGGTATGAGTTGTTGTTGTTTTTTTAAACCCAACCTAATCCTTTACACCTTCTACTGTATTAACCCTACTGTCACTCACACTGCCATCGAAGCAAGGAGACAGGTGACTCCTGATGTGGCTTCTGAAACCTTAATTCCAGCTCCTGTATCAGGAACGTAAACCCTGTTTTTTCCCACTGTCTGCTTTGAGAGCGATAGAGCAAATAATTTCTTAAAGTGGAACCTTCGGCCTCCAAAGCAGTAATCAGTGCAACTCCTCCAACCCGATGAACGGGTAAGTATTATGACCTTGAAATAAAAAAGCAAACAGATTTGTGAAAAAGAGATCTTATGGTTTTACTTGGGTTGTAGTCAGAGCATCTAAGGTTGATGCATTATTTATATTAGATATATTCAAACTTTTTCTTTGAGGCTCAATTCCAGTTTTTTTGAAAAACTTTAGTTTTGAAAACGATCAGTATACATTTTAGGTGAGGAGTTTATAACACCCACATAACTGTTGATTGGCTCGTCTGCCGTGTTTTGTTTTTTTTCATCGACGACTGATCTGTTTGATGTATTTGATGTTAAAACACATATCTCTTATGTAAAAGTTGGCATGTCTGATACTGTCAGAGTTATTGTAATTGAATATCTGTAGTCAGTACATATTGACTGAGCATTATTTAAAACATTGGCATTGTAAAGTTTACTCAAATCTCTCTCACACAAATTATAATATTATAATTATAAAAAAGAATGATTAAATCTACAAATAATTATATATTAAATCATAATTATATAAAAAAAAAGTTCAATAACCAGTGCCTGTAGATCAGAGTAAACTCCCCTAATTGAGACAGTAGACTCAAAAGACTCTGTAAATGATATATAATGAATAATAAGGGGTACATATTATCACAACAACTACTACTAAAACTGTAGTTGATTTACAGAACCTGAGGTCTGCTTTACTGTAATTAAACAACTAATAATAGCCCAAAACTGGGACGGTATTCAAGGTTGAATGGCACTTTGTGCTTTCACAGCCACTGTATGAGGGTCATTGAGGAAGTTAATTAGTTATGACTTAATTTATTACTTTTTAATTTAAAACAACATAATCATCATATTAGCAGGCTTCTCTCATGCTGTGGAATTGCACCAGTTTATAAAATAAAGCAAAAAATCACTATGCTGCCTTAAGACCTGCTGATGTGACTTGGGAATTTAGGTAAAGAAAATGCTGTACAACTCAAAAAGACCAGAAACTCTTAAAAATGGGAATAATAATAATAATTATTATTATTATTATTATTATTATTATTATTATTATTATTATTATTATTATTATTATTATTATTATTTCATTTCATCATTTCATTTTCTACCGCTTTATCCGAACTACTTCGGGTCACGGGGAGCCTGTGCCTATCTCAGGCGTCATCGGGCATCAAGGCAGGATACACCCTGGATGGAGTGCCAACCCATCGCAGGGCACACACACTCTCATTATTATTATTATTATTATTATTATTATTATTATTATTATTATTATTATTATTATTATTATTATTATTATTATTATTAAATGTATTTCTCACTCAACTATATTGCATCCTTTACCCTTTTGGTTATTTACTAAGCTTTAAATTCTGAGAGTTCCTACTTTAGTATTTTAAAAAGTTCCTTGCTGTATATAATAGGCATCTTCGACACGAAAGATCCAGGAAGCATCCTGTGCCACAGATAGTTACTAAGGTCTTAACAGGATTGTTTTAATGAAATAGTGTGCCTTTATAAAGTAGCAGCTACTTTTGACCTTGGAACGCATTCATAAATAAGTTTTGGGGGAAAAAAACACCATGGAGAAAATATATGACTGAGCTATTATTCTCTGTGGGCATAAATTTATCACATTGACTGCGGAGAAGCATCAATTATTCAGTCCGTTAGACAAGGCCATAGTGTGTTAAGAAAGAGAAGATATATAGACTGGTATGATGTATCTGTGTTTGCTGTTAAATCTTACTCTGGCTGTTTATTTAATGCAGTACTAAAATAAAGCATTACTGAATAAGACATGATAATAGAAGATCATTTTCAGGGAAAACAGTGATTGCATACTTTCCAATCATTATACCAGCTTGAAATTGAATTAAATAAACTAGAATAGAACAATTATTTGCAAACTATTTTGAAGTTAGGTGTTTATTACATGAATGTATCGATCGGTAGGCACTCCAAGCCACACAAACAATTATATTAAAGGAAGATATTATAATTATATTATACAGTAAAATGATTAGCCACAAACAAATTCTATTGAAAGGCAGTGTAGTGAACCACAGAAACAGAGGTTTTGCTTGGAACTCAGCAGTATGAATGCCTGCTGTACTGAGTAGTCAAAGAAGAGGCAAAAAACTGGGTATTTTCTATACTGGTCATCCTACACAGCGTCGCATGGAACCTGGAGCCTGTCCCTGGGGGCATCCTGGATGTGGTGCCAACCAGTCTCAGGGCACAATAACACACCAGACATTTTAGAGATGCCAATCAGCCTACAAGACCTCTTTGTACTGGGAAGGAAACCAGAGTATGTTGAGGAAAGATTTGAAGCACAGGAAATCGAACCCCTAACTTCAAAGGTGCGAGGCAAATAAGCTAAAAACTAAGCCACCATAACCCTACAAGAATGATCAATGATTATTGATATCTATATATTGTTATATATAAATGAGTAGCATGGCTTGGTGATACAGCAAATCATGTTGTTGTCTTACAGCTCCAGGGTCCCTGGATTGATCCTGAGTCCTGAGTCTGTCTGCATACCCTGTGGCATTGCTTTGTGTTCTCAGGTTTCCTTCTACCTCACTTGTACGTGTATTGATTATGCTAAATTGAGGTGAATGAGTGTGTATATGGTGCACCTGAGTTTGACTGGGTAAAAATACAACATCTGTGTTGAAAGAATGCATTAAATCTTGTACAATTAATAAATTAAAAGCTACGATTTGATGACCTACGTAAAGTTGGGAGTTGGCTTATGTTTTATTGTAAAATGTGCCCATTTGAAGCAGATACGTGTTGTTTTCATTTGTCTGAAATAAATACGACTACAAGAGTTTGACTTTAGATGAATAGCTTCTGGCACAACAACAAAGTAAATCTTCCACACCTGTGAATAATGTACAATCAATTCTTCCAAAACACTGCTCATTCTTCTAGCGATGTCAGAGAGAGAGTTTTTTTTTTTTTAAATAGATGTTCTGTACTTAGCTTCTGATGCAGGTCTTGAGGTTAGCTAGATGTCATCTCTACCCCACAAGCTGGAACAGAGGGGAAGTAAGGAGAGCATTAATTCCTCTCATGTGTACGACAGTGACAAAATACCTGCTGCTGCAGTTAATAAGTCCATCCCCATTTGGAATGGAAATAAGCTTCCCTTCTCAGCTGCAAGAAAAATGTCTTTCCATTTTACTCTCTCTTTCCTTCCACCGTATGTGACTGGAATTAATAGGAATATAGGTTATGTAATGAATAGTTTTACAAGACTTTTTTTTTTTAACATGGTTTTTAAATATAGGACAGACATACAGTAGTTAACACGTCTGAGCACTGTTCATACGGTTACTTTATACCTAGATGACTCCTTCATTATACATGACTACAGAACAGCCATGTGATCCTTGGCTTGGAAAAAAAAATCAGTTCAAAAATTATAAAGGCTTTTTCCAAAACATAGCAGCCATAAAAACCTCTTGATTTTTAATGTCTAGATCACAAAACACCTAAGATAAATGATTTGTATTTATGTAGACAGTTTTTTCTACACTGCTTTCCAGGTTTCTTTATGTTCAAATATATGGATATTTATGAAAGTAGTTAGGGTTATATTTGGTTTATTAGAATGTTATTACATCCAGCACTATGATAGTTAATGTGCAGTAAATCATATGTCTATATCTATATCGTATCCTAACAGAGGGTGGAAAAGATTTTATAATAAAGATGGTCAGAAGAGAGTGAAAGGGCTTGTTTGAGCTGACAGGAAGTCTATGGTAGAGACTCAAATAACTCTTTCCAGCAGTGGCGAGCAGAAAAGCATGTCAAAAATCATAACATGCTGTACACCTTAAGGTGGATGGACTACCATGGCAAAAAACACACACTCTTTACACTCCTGTCGGTCACAAACATGAAGAGGACATGTCCAAGCTAGTTTTGTGTAGTGTATGTACCGTATTACACTCTGTAGCGCTTGTTTAATATTATCCAAATTGTCTAAGGTGCCGTTCTGAAGCTCTAATCCCTGATGAACTTGTTCAGCAGAAGAACTGTGGTTTAGAAGTACAAAGCAAGATTTGCATGTGTCAGAAAAATCAGCTTAACGGCAAACAAAACCCATCCAGCCAATTCTGTGTAATTGACAGCCACATTCTAAATCTGTCTGTATCAAAAGGATAGGAGGCATGCTAGCTGTCACACCTGATTAGTTTCCTTCCATCAGGAAATGTCAAACAGGTAGTGGACTGAATTGAAAGCCATCGTGCATCTTCTGCTACTTAAGCAAAGCCTTTAGCAAAATCCCAAAGAAAAAAAGAGCATGCAGAGGGAATCAACTTTAAACCTGATTATCTCTGCTGCAGATTTTACACAACATATAGCAACTGCCTATGCAGAACACACAATGACTACAATTAATACCACTTTGCTAGTGCAATATGTGACATATTACAACTGACATATGCAACCTTCTATCTGACAAAATTTATGAATGTGAAATAATTTGACACCAAAATAGGTAGAAGGAATTAGGGTCAGATATCTGTTATATTTATTCTGTTATAGGTTTATCTGCAGTGTTGTATAAAGTACTAGAAAGCAATACTTGAGTAAAAGAGACAAGTATCGTACTAAAAAAAGACTTTGGTAGAAGTGAAAGTTGCCTTTTAGAATATTACTCAAGTAAAAGTCTTAAAGTATCTGATGTTTACTGTACTTAAGTATCAAAAGTAATTTTCTGATATTTAATGTACTTAAGTATTTGAAGTAAAAGTAAAAAGTAAAATTTCAGTGATTTTCGGTAGGCATAAGAGGCACCTCATCCGGTAGGAAGAATCTTTCATTCCAATGTACAGAAACATTTCTTGCAAATACGGCCACGGGTGTATAACGTTATCTACTTCACCCTGTTCACCAACATCGTCAGTGTGGTCATCTACGACAGGGGCGGCCAACCCGTGGCTCTTTGCCCGGTTTCATGTGGCTCATACGTTCATATCAAAGTTTGTATTTGTGTCTTTTTATTGTGAGTGTTCGCTTCGCTTGAGTTCAATACGATATTTTCGTCAAACGTGCATGTGAGTGGGATGAAAATACTTCAAAGTTTCCCAGTAGGAGCAAGATCATTTGAGTAAACACTTTGTGTCAAGTTTGCTCTCAAAATGGCAGGGGGAAAAAAGGTGATGATCGTGTGTGCCCATGTGTATGATATGGCTCTTTGCGGTAACACAGTAAAAAAAATGTGGCTCTTGGTCTCTGACTGGTTGGCCACCCCTGGTCACCGATAACGGGAGGTCCTCCAGCAGGTGCTTCCATGGCGGTTTCAGTTGTGCTTCCGCCTCCTTTTGGAAACATTAGAGAGGTGAAATAGAGCGTGCAGAGCTGCGTAATGCAATCTAGGAGAAGTGATTCGCCAAACCTCCCTTATTGCAGTCTCACACATTTCTTCTGATTTTATTTTGTAGTAACGAGTAACGAAGATGCTTAGTGGAAATATAACGGAGTAAAAGTATACATTTTATCTAGGAAATGTAGTGGAGTAAAAGTGAAAGTTGACATAAATTTAAATAGCGAAGTAAAGTACCTGTACAGATACGTGAAATTTCTACTTAAGTACAGTCACGAAGTATTTGTACTCTGTTACATTACAACACTGTTTATCTGACATGTGAAGTGACTTTGTAGCTTTGGCATATTTGTCTTCACGTGGTGTTTGTGATTTAATAGTAAATGTGCAATTCATATTGGATTAATTCATCAATCAGTTATTTCAATACAGGTACAATTTACAATAAGCTTTTCATTTCTTTTGCTGGCCTATTTGGCATCCCTCCAATGTTAATCAAGTCCAATTACAATTCCCAAATCATAGACATGTGGCTGTATTCTTTTGCAAATCTGCATTGAATAAGAAACGTACTGTAATTGAATATTCAGATCATTACTCTTTCATGCTTTTGTTCGTAGATTATCTCCGTTTCATGTCTAGGATTATTCTTCCCATTCAATGTATTCTTGCTGATCAAAATTTGAGTGTAATCTATTACTCTCCACCTCTTCTATTTACCATCTATTTACCACTATTTAACAACAGTCCTTTCTCCTTCTTAAAGCAAAAACAAACAAACAAACAAACAAACAAACAAATAACCCACTAAATTGGCATATTAAACTTCATAATTCACAATATTTTTGCTGGCTGTATAAAAAATTTTTTTGTAAATTTTTATTTTTTTTTTACTTTTCTGTGATGTTAATGTCAACATTATTCATGTTGCTCTATTTTCACTTGTGTTAATGTTTTTTCTATGGCACTTTAGTCCTCTAGCTTTCACTCAAACCCAACCCAAGCACAATTCACATAAATTCTAACCAGGATTAACATTAAAAAAAAAAAAAAACATTAATTCATATAATTACATCAAATATATTATATATATTTGAACTTATAGTATCAGTATAAAAGTATATATACGAGTATAAAAGTATGAGTGTGCAATAATGAGTGCATGTTATAATACCAAGACTCCTTCTCTCTTGCCCTGCAGTCCTCATCCTCTATTCCACATGGTTTCCAGGAGGCTGCACCAACAGATTGCCAATAAGTTGGGTGTCAGACTACTGCAACATGTGCACATAAGCCAGAGTAATGATTTCCCTATTAAAAGCAGGAACTGCTTCTCATCGTGTGTTCCACTGTCCACCTGAGCAAGCAGAGCTGTCAGGTTAAAGGTTAAATAATCCTATCTTTGGAATAAGTACATTTGATTGGCACTGACTAGTTTGTAATTACTGTGTAGATTTGAAATCCTCATGTTCTATTGTTTTCGTCTTCAACAATGTGGAACAGTTCTAAAAATTCTCTCAACATGAAACTTGGCCTCAGCAGTAGACTGGTGTACTGGTGTATAGGGATTATTGTCTTATCCACGGTGTCCCTGGGATATACTCCAAATCCACCACAGCCAGGATAAAGTGGTTAGAGAAGAAAATGAGCAACTAAATGAAACATGGCTCAGAATTCTTCTATAAATATGCAGAGACTTTTCTAAAAATTGAATTTTATTATAATTATAATTTCATTTTTTATTTATTTTTTTTTCGTGAGATTATTTTTATGTCATAATGAGCAAACCTAAAGGAAAATAATTGCCTTCCAGGATGGTGTGATGCAGCCGGTCGTGGATTATTTTTCTAGAACAGCAGTCCCTGAAGTGTCATTCCTATTATAGTACAAAGGGTTTTTACAATGAATGCTATGGAATATCTGTGAGACGATTAGATCCTGTTATCACGTCTGTTATAGCAGCGTCAAACACTGATAGACATTCTCTCAACAGACATTCTTTTTTTCAGTTTGTCTCAGAGGTGGAAGAAAAGGCATGTCGTATTACAGCGAATCCATAAAGCACAAAAATCCCCTTTTCCCATGGCAGAAAACATACTGACCTTTAGGAATATGTCTAACACATATACCTTTGATAATGTAAAATGAATTATGGAAGAATATCAAAAATGAGTATTCGATTATATAGAGGGTCACCAATACATGTCCCTGTGAATGAGCTGTTTCGATAGAAACAATAACATTAAAACAAGAGCATTAATATAAAAAATCCTTGTGATTTGAGAATTCAACAGTGTCGAAATTTTGACTTTTTGCTAGATAGTGAACCGAACACAAAGGTTGTGCTGTTTTATTCATATCCAAGAAATGACCTATAAATGCATTGTATTTAACTCTACTGGCTTTGCATTGTATTTAACTCTCTGCAAGCTAACGTTTATGATTTTATGCTCATGTGTCGCCTCATGCTGCTACATACATATCGTATCCCTGTCTGAGAGAGAGAAATCGATTTCTCTCCTGTCAAACTCATAAAATTCAATTTCAGCTGATGCAGGAACATTTTACAGGTTAAGGCTCACGATGGTGGCTTGTGTGTTTATATCAACACACATCTACGGAATGGCGCAAAACCACGGTTTGTGACCGTTATATTCAGGCCATTTTATTTACCACGGGAATTTACAACTCTTTTCATTGTCGGAGTGCAGATTCCCCTCAGGTCTAGTGCTAAGGAGGCACTTTGTGAACTCTATGGGGCTATTAGCGATCTGCAGAATGCTCACGCTGACAGACTGTTTATTAGTACCTGAGATTGCAACCATGCAAATCTCAAATTGGTGCTCCTAAAATTCCATCAGCATATGAAATATACAATAAGAGGGGGCTGATGTGAGGAGAACTCTATGCATAGATAAGGCACGGAAGTCCTCTGGTCCAGGAATCATTCCTGGCAGAGTGAACACAAAGAACGATGACAAAACAACAAGAAGTTGTTGACTTCAATAGTGCACAGAGTGACCATTCTCTACATTTGGCAGATGTCCTTATGCAGCCTCCAATAGGTTACAGACTTAGGATTCCATTTTAAATACATAATAACAGACAAGAAAAACAAGCACTAGGGTTTAAGGGTTTCAGGAAGATGTACTTCTTTACTCATGATTTGAAGATGACTCAGCTGTTCGTACATCTAGTGGAAGCTCATTCCTCCATGTCAGTGCCAGAACAGATGTGAGTCTTGATGTATTCTTACCTTGTACTCAGAACAAGGAACAGAGCAGAAATGTTATACAATGTGCTTTATCTTCATAGCTTTGTGCGTTTTCTTTCCTCCAGACAAAAAAGTATTAATTACTGTTGGAGACAATTAAATCTGTCCTAATAGGCAGTAAAATTTATTTTTCATACTATTGCTGTATCCAAAAAACTAAATAAAATAGTGTTTCAGGCGGTTGCATCAATGTTTCCACTTTACCCACAAAACACTGACTGAGTTCCTACTGGTGAGGGAGAAAACAAATCCAACATGCATCGGTCTTAGGGTGATAAAGCTGAATGAATTCTTAAGCATCACAAAACAGCTGTAACAGCACTCAAACATAAAACATTTGCTCATTTAGGATACAACCAAGCAAAAGCTTGAGGGACTTTCAGCTCAACCATGTCAGTTTGGTGATGCTAGGACTTAAACACACAACCTTTTTCACACAACACAAACACAACTATTTCCAACACTGAATTAACACCAATAAAAGATTGCATTGAACCACTGTACGACAGATGTGGCGGCTCAGTGGTTAAGATTTCAAGTCACAGATCCCAGTGCCAATAAACCGCCTCAATTCTATCCCATGTTAACCAAATGTGTTGTGTTATTTGTTATTTTAAATTTTTTAAAGTTCTTGATTTTAAATAGGTTTAACAGTTAAACAACTGTTTTCTGCAAATTGTACACAGGTAACCCAGGTTGACAGAAAATAACTAAAAATCTACAGCAAGGACAGTTTTATAGTGCACATGTAATATTAAAGTATCAATTTGGATTCAGTAACCCTCAATAAATGCCGCTTCCAAAAAACAAAGCTTGATCAGCTGCCTTCTCGGTTAATACCCCATTGAGTGTAAATGAAGTGAGCTCACAGTTCTTCTTTGTTGAAGGTGGTGTTTTGTTCTGCAGGGTGTGACAGAATACTTAACACATGTAAGACACTGTCGAATCCTTGTACTCTGTTCAAAGCTGGAAATGGTCTGAAATTTCGAGAAAAAGCTTGACTAGAGTGTAAAAGCAGGTGAAGCAGAAACTAGTAATAAGTCTTAATTACACTGCACTAATCTGTCACTTGCACTGACATCTTTAATGTAGCGAAAATGGGGGCAAATAGGGAGTGCGTGGCACTGTTGTGGCACACAAGCATGTTACACGGCCACTGTGTGACTTGAGATCTTTGAGCTTTGCATCAGTAATTTTTAATTTGCATCAGTAAGCATGAGTCCTATTTGTATAATGTTGTTCCCGTAAGTCCTCAAGTCATTACTTAGCAACACATTTGTTTCACCGGTAGTAGGAAGAAACATTCTGCTCATAGAGACAGTAGATCAAGGTCAAGCTTCAAGTAAAGAATAATTCCTGCTGGGGTGAATGTCTGTGTAGCCATTACAGAAGCCTGTAGGTGTAAAAAAAATCCTCAACAAACCATAAATACAGTAAAGTATTATCACCATTAAGGAATGAAAAGGGTGAATGCTTGTTAAACACATTTACAGTGCTGATTGTTTTGCATGTCAGACTGACGTATGCGGTAGCCTGTAAGCTGGAGGATGTTTACAGTTAGAAGAAATGTGAAAAATGGTACAAGCAAACACTGAAAACCCACATTATGTAATCTTATTTAGAAATATTTCTTCTAAGTACTTGTTTTTCTTACTACAACAGGATACGTCACATGAAATAATTTTTTCAAGTTAAACAGACTAAAAGAAGAAACAAACGCAATGCCAACACTGTTGAGGGAGATGCCTCTGAAGTCCAGTCCTTCTTGGTGATTCTGATCTATATACCAGAAATACCCTTAAAATAAATGTACATACATTTTGCACAATCATAATAATGTGTTGTTAAGTGGATGCTTTTATGTTTTGCGATGGTTGCTCATGAGCCCCAGACTTGACCTGGTCAAAATTTCAGTTTTTCTGTGTATGAAATGTTCTTGTTTTATTGAGTCTTCTGGGAAATGTTACTACTGTATCTAATGTAGCTTCTGACAGGCAGAATTAAATTGAAAAATTAAGATCTTTTTATACAATTATCATTATTATTATTGATTTACACCAATCATCCTGTTTAAAATTGAACCATTCACAGTGAATGTTTGCACCTTTTGGAATAGTCATTTACGAGTCCTTCGGTGTGAAAAGATGGATCTCAAAATCATGTAGCTGCTGTTGGAAAGGGGTCAAATACGCAGGAAAAGCAAATAATTTACAGGACCTGAAGGATTTATCTGAAGAAAAGTGGACATTTTAATCGCAAGGTGTGTAAACTGATCAAGGAACTTATTTTACTTCGGTGAGCTATTGAAGAAAAATTATTTCATACATTGAGATGTTGAGCTGGCTGAGATGTTGATTTATTTGGATCAGTTCCACAAATTGAATGAGTTCATTTCTGCTCGGAAAGTTAATTCCAGATCAATCCTACAGTATAATAATAGTTGTAATATCTCTGTATGTGTCAGGACTCAGCCCGGACTTTGGCCACGTGCATTTGTTTATGTTCTTCGTCACGTGTCTGCCCAGCCTTTTTCTGCTCCTCCCTGTCTCTACACACCTGTTTCCCATTGTCATCACCTTGTCTATTTATCTGTGCCACGTTGCCTTGTGCAGCACAGAATCTACTGTTGTATTGTCCTGTCTTTAGTCTGTGTCATGTTAAGTGCTCCTTTGTTATTAAATCCTGTTTATTAATCCTGCGTTTGGGGCTGGTTTATCCAGCGTTCGTGACAGTATGACAAAACAAGACTGAAGAAAAACAATTTTAGACATTTGACCTCACTGTGTCTATGATCCTGTTCGGATCAGATATTAAAAAAAAAGAATCTTCTGGTTGTAATGAAAATCTTACAGCCAATCATTCTTGACATAATGTACTAATGAGAATCTTGGAGTGACAGACAACCCAAGAACATTCAGTGGCAAAGTGTAGCTCTGATAATCATACACTATACCCAATCAGCAAAGTGCACGAGACATTCAATAAGGACTTTATTCTTTTAGTTTTGTGTTCATGCTAATGAACAAAACTGGCTTGTAGTTTTGCTTTTGTTCTTTTACTCTGATTTGCTCTTGTGTCTTTTGTTTAATAAAAAAGTTTTGCAATTATGAGCAACCATAAGCCACTGAGACACAATAGATTCATATATAAATATATATATATATATAAAAATAATAAACTGGAAAATAAAAACCAGGGTACTAACAAGTATTTTCAGTAGATCCAGATTAGTTGCTCTATGTGTTACCACAGCACATTCTTCAGGGATGTAGCAATCATTTTAGACCTCAAACAACTTACTTATTCCAAGCTGGTGGTTATTTGGATCAGTCTGCATGCAGGCTAAATAATAAGCTAAAAATGATTCTATAACAATAATGTGCTGTTATATTTCTTTCCAGTAGTTTACTGTTATCCACCAAGCATCATGTGCTTAAAAATGTGTGCTACTGAGAGCATTTACTGTGTTTACAGAAAATGCACTGAATCTTCGAACCATTGTAGTCTAAACGGGCTGAGCTGGCAAAAAAAAAAGACTCTTCAGACTTCAGACTGTTCTTTCTGTAGTTTAGTCAGTGAAAGTTCAAATTTCAATATAAAATGAAGCTTTAATGTATTGTTTACTTGAAAAGTGAATGCCCAAACCATTTAACTAGCCTTTTTCTCTCTTCACCTGATTCATAAACAACAGGTCAGGGTTTACCACATTTTACCACCCTGGTGCCAGAATAGAAAAGTACCCCATGAGTCATGAATTTTCTCCATGAGATGAAGGGACCAGTCGAGCAGTGCTGGAGGATCGAAGCTAGTGTGATGCAGTGTGGGATGTGATAAATGCTTTGAGTTAACTGGGTGCTGAAGCGTTTTTGGCTTCATAGGCAAGCATCAGGGTTCTAAATCTATGCCGGTGGGGGGAGTGTAGCAATAAGGTGGTGTTGGAGAACTTAAAGGTAATTGCTCTGTACATGGAATTGCACAAATAACCTACAACTTAATATCATCATCATCATATTTAGTATTCTGCAACAAATGACTTCTCTGGTGATCCCCTGCTTCACCTGTAATGTAGATATTTATAGATGCAGCTTTTTTTTTTTCCAAGTCTTCAATAAAGTGAGTTTGATGCTGGGTGATTTACTGTTGCAAAGAACTCTCCACCCACTCTTTGGTCCTACAAAATCCCACAGCGGCAACAGAAATATGTTTCTAATCAGCTTCCAAGTAAAGAAGGAAACTGGCACATTTTGGTGTTGATTAGAGAATTCATTGTGCTGTTGTTTACAGCCAAACCATTGCTAAGTCCAAGTGAACCTTTTCACTAGCAGCTATACAGTACATTCCTCCAAGGTAATGGTAATTCTGAGATGTTTTTGGTTACGGATTTATCTTTGTCCTAAGTGACAAAGTTATTGTCCTTTCTGTGCTTGCCGTGTCTTGCAATAAATCCTTCTGTGGTCAAGCTGGTGTATTTGTGACTGTATCCACTGCCGTATTTCACGTCTATGTTTGTTTTTTGTTCAGTTTGCTTACCTGTTTGAGTTATTAAAATTTCCCTGCATTCATATCCAACCCCGAGAGTTCTAGTCGTGACAATATGTAAGAGCCAAATCCAGGCTAATGGGAGCCATGAGGTTCCACAGATCTTCATTATAAAGTCACTTTTAATATATAATGACACTCATGGTGGCTGAACAGATAAGATGAGACAATCACCAGCTACTCAAATGTACTGTAACTCCAGTTGTATTGAAATCAAGCATTTTTGGCCACAACAATCACAAAAACATTTTTTTGTTTATTATTTTATATAATCCCCTGAAATATAGACTTGGAGAGCTAGAATTCTTGTGTTTCACCGAACTTATACACCCTTACTAATCTTGCTATTTAACCTCATCCTCCTCATCATTCCACTGGGACTATATTGTAATCTTACATAAATTCATTTTGCACAGATTTAATGGATTCAGTATGCAAACATATGAATATAATGCTTTGATATGCAAACGGATGAAGATAAATCTTAGTCCTCCACTTTTGAAATAAACATGAGATCTGTCACGATGTGACACGGTGAGACAAAGGCGAGTGAGGATCCAAATGCAGTTTAAGGTTTAATATAAACAAAACACAAACAAACCGGCAGGCAACGCGGAACAAACAGGAAACGGGAACATGGACATGCACACACCACCACCAAAAACGACCAACAACATTGAAGTGAACAGACAGAGTATATATGGTGAACGAGAACCAATCACAAAACAGAGACAGACAAGGACTAAGACAAAACACCTGGGGAAGAGAATGAATGTAATTAGTGTCCATGGTAACAGATAGGTGGGCGGGGTCAACAATTAACATCAGGGAGAGACGGCAGACAGAAACAAGGGGAAAACACAGACAGACACATTACAGAGCCCCCCCCCTACGAGCGGCTTCCAGACGCTCCCAAGTCCACAAAACCCAGTTCAGGCGAGTGGAGCGAAGGCGCAACCAGGGTGGGAGGGCGGGTCGGGTTCGTGCAGTGGTGGCGCCCGCCGAGCAGGAGGCCGGGGTGGCGCCAGCCGAGCCGGGGGCCGGGGCGGCGCCGGCAGAGCCGGAGGCCAGGGCGGCGCCGGCAGAGCCGGAGGCCAGGGCGGCGCCGGCAGAGCCGGAGGCCAGGGCGGCGCCGGCAGAGCCGGAGGCCAGGGCGGCGCCGAGAGAACAGGAGGCCAGGGCGGCGCCGAGAGAACAGGAGGCCAGGGCGGCGCCGAGAGAACAGGAGGCCAGGGTGGTGCCGGAGGCAGAGCCAGAGACCAGAGCAGGACCGGAGACCAGGGTGGTGCTGGAGGCGGAGCCAGAGACCAGAGCAGGACCGGAGACCAGGGTGGTGCTGGAGGCGGAGCCAGAGACCAGAGCAGGACCGGAGACCAGGGTGGTGCTGGAGGCGGAGCCGGAGGCCAGAGCAGGACCAGAGACCAGGGTGGTGCTGGAGGCGGAGCCAGAGACCAGAGCAGGACCGGAGACCAGGGTGGTGCTGGAGGCGGAGCCAGAGACCAGAGCAGGACCGGAGACCAGGGTGGTGCTGGAGGCGGAGCCGGAGGCCAGAGCAGGACCAGAGACCAGGGTGGTGCTGGAGGCGGAGCCAGAGACCAGAGCAGGACCGGCGACCAGGGCGGTGCTGGAGGCGGAGCCAGAGACCAGAGCGGAGTTGGCAGCCAGGGTGGTGCTTTGGGCCTATGAACAGGGACAGGAGAACAGGAGAAGACAGGCGCCGAGAGAACAGGAGGCCAGGGTGGTGCCGGAGGCAGAGCCAGAGACCAGAGCAGGACCGGAGACCAGGGTGGTGCTGGAGGCGGAGCCAGAGACCAGAGCGGAGTTGGCAGCCAGGGTGGTGCTTTGGGCCTATGAACAGGGACAGGAGGTAGAAGGGCTGGCAAGTCCAGCGAAGCAAAACACAGGAAAACAGAAACATGCATAGGTTCAGGCCAGGCAGAGAGTTCAGGTAGTTTGGGTGTCATGATGTCGACCGCGTTCTCTGACTCAGTCATTTCGGTCGACCCGGCCGATTCGGCTGGTTCCGTCAGCTCGGTCGGTTCCGTCGACCCGGTCGGCTCGGCAGGTTCGGCAGGTTCCATCGACCCGGTCGGTTCCGTCGACCCAGTCGGTTCGGCAGGTTCCGTCGACCCGGTCGGTTCCGTCGACCCAGTCGGTTCGGCAGGTTCCGTCGACCCGGTCGGTTCCGTCGACCCAGTCGGTTCGGCAGGTTCCGTCGACCCGGTCGGTTCCGTCGACCCGGTCGGTACGGCAGGTTCCATCGACCCGGTCGGTTCCGTCAACGAGGTCGGGTCGGCAGGTTCCATCGACCCGGTCGGTTCCGTCGACCCGGTCGGTTCGGCAGGTTCCTTCGGCCCGGTCGGTTCCGTCGACCCGGACGGTTCTGCAGGTTCCGTCGACCCGGTCGGTTCCGTCGACCCGGTCGGCTCGGCAGGTTCCATCGACCCGGTCGGTTCCGTCGACCCGGACGGTTCTGCAGGTTCCTTCGACCCGGTCGGTCCGGTCGGTCCGGCAGGTTCCATCGACCCGGCAGGTTCCGTCGACCCGGTCGGTTCCGTCGACCCGGACGGTTCTGCAGGTTCCGTCGACCCGGTCGGTTCGGCAGGTTCCGTCTACCCGGTCGGTTCCGTCGACCCGGTCGGTTCGGCAGATTCCATCGACCCGGTCGGTTCCGTCGACCCGGTCGGTACGACAGGTTCCGTCGACCTGGTCGGTTCCGTCGACCCGGTCGGTTCGGCAGATTCCATCGACCCGGTCGGTTCCGGCGACCCGGCTGGTTCCGGCGACCCGGCTGGTTCCGGCGACCCGGCTGGTCCAGCTGGCGGCTTAGGGATGCCGGCCGCCCGAGCCGACCTCATCGGGGTATCCGCCAGTTTGGAGACCAGCCGGTTAGCACGGACCTCAGCCGAGCTCGCCGGTACGGTAGCCATGGGAACTGGCTCAATCACGGATGTGCACGGGACTGGTCTGGGCGGAGGCACTGTGGAGCATTCGGGCGTCCGTGGCTGATTCCACTCTGTGGCCCACGGATCCCGATGCTTGCTGCCCCCCCCCAAAAAATACTTACGGCCGGCTTCCGTCTCTACAGTACTCACGCTCAGCGTGGACCCGTCCAGGAGCAACGCCAAGTTGACGAACTCCGAGAATGTCTTTATTTCTCTGGTAGACGGCATCAAATACCGCAGGATCTCCCTTAGTCCGTGCTTAAAAATGTCTTTGAGCGCCTTCTCATCGAAGTTGACCTCGCTGCACAGGTCCAAGAATACCTCCGTGTACTCCTCAACTGGGGCGTCCTCCTGACGTAGGCAAAACAGGAGTTCTGCTGGATCCATTGGTGGTTGGTCGTTCTGTCACGATGTGACACGGTGAGACAAAGGCGAGTGAGGATCCAAATGCAGTTTAAGGTTTAATATAAACAAAACACAAACAAACCGGCAGGCAACGCGGAACAAACAGGAAACGGGAACATGGACATGCACACACCACCACCAAAAACGACCAACAACATTGAAGTGAACAGACAGAGTATATATGGAGAACGAGAACCAATCACAAAACAGAGACAGACAAGGACTAAGACAAAACACCTGGGGAAGAGAATGAATGTAATTAGTGTCCATGGTAACAGATAGGTGGGCGGGGTCAACAATTAACATCAGGGAGAGACGGCAGACAGAAACAAGGGGAAAACACAGACAGACACATTACAAGATCGTTGCAAATCAGGTAAATAGATTACGGTTGTGTTTGTGCAGCTACATCTATAAAAGATTAAAATGTTTGTGCTTTAATCTACTGTTTGATCTACCATCAGTGCATGTGTCACTCAACAATAAGGTTTCTGCAACTTTTTCTATTATACCTGAGTTAAATTGGTCCGAGGGCTAAACGCTTACTGATTAAACGTCTTCAAACCTGCTTCAAGATGTGAAAGTTGGATCTACAGAGACTGCAGGGAAAATGTCTTTGGCAGTTTAGTTGAAAGAACTACTGGCCCAAGTGTTTTTGCCAAAGATACAGCACAGGGGGAAGAAATCTGTTTTAAATTCACATCACTTGATATTTGACAGATTTGCAGAACAAAAAAAAAAGCTGCATGGCAATTACCAGATCATAAAATATAGCTAAAATTTCCGATTTATTTTCCCGTCGTCCATCTAAAAAGAGAACATTGTGCTTATATATGAAGCCGTTTTACTGGACCACTTATAAATGGATAAGGTCATTCAAGTGTCCCCTTTTCCTTCACAGTCTCTGAATCATATTCATATATTTTAATACAGTGTATGATTTTCCAATTTCACTACATTTTCATCACCACCCCCCCCCCCCAGCCCTACCCCACCTCCACCAAGAATATTGTCAGTGTCTTCTTAACCTTCCGAACTGCTCTATTGTGTTTGACATTATGAGAGAAAGGTGAAGCTGAAATTTCTTCATGGTTGAAGTGAAGACCATCAACAGAGCATCATAATCACAAAGAATTTTATGCAAGTCTTGTGTAACAAGCACCTGAATGCTACAGCTTAGCATAATTTCCCCTGCAGTAAATGGGATCGATTGTTTTGTATTCTGTCTGACAAAAGGTTAAAAAATAAATAAATAAAACTGGTTCACCAATTCTTATGAGACTCTAAATGAAAGATTTATTTAAGGGTAAATCACATGAAGGGTAAATCTATGGTGTGCTGTAGCAATTTTTTTAATTTCATAGCAAGTCTGCAGATCTAGCTAGTAAATCTGGTGAATGATAGCTAATAAAGTTAATATCATTGTTGGTGTGGCAGCTAATGTGCTACATTCTGGAGCCCAACTGATATTTTTTATTCATTACAAATTATCCCATAAATTAAACCTGGATTACAGGCAATTCTGGGTCAAATATGTTTGGGTTTATAATCATACAGATTAGTCATGGAGGTTGGCTGGAACTGGGCCAAAACACACTGAGAATTACACTGAGTGGTAAAAAAAAAAAAAAAAAGGCTACACAAAAAATTGACTCTAATTATAGTGCTTAATGTTTGTAAAAATAGTACGCAAAATCTAATCCAGAGATTACCGTTTGTAGCACCGCCATCAAAAACCTTTATAATACGCTCTTCATTGTTCTCTAATCACACGTTAAGTAAGATTACCCCTATTTATTTTATAATGGGAATGCAGGCTGGTGTAAAATGAGAGCAGCTCACAGAGTGATGAAAACTAAACAGTGTCTTCCTGTGGAAGAAGAGGTTCAGTGGTCCGGTGGTTAGTGTTCCCTGCTACTAAAAGGAGGATTATGAGATCAAATCACAGGAATGACAGTGAGCCAGTGATATGGTGCCTGACCCTCAAATGCTCAAATGTCACTTGAAAGATTAAACGTATTCTTCTGGCTATGTTTGGAAAGTCAGTACAGGCAATAAAAGATACAGCAGAGCATTCAGTAAACAAAATGAGGTATTTGTAATATTGTGCACTGTGACCATAACGACACACTAAAAGGATTTCAGAAAATCTATCCATGTATCCATCATCTGTTCGACTTATCCTACACACGGTCAGTGGGAGCTTGGAGTCTATTTCATCCCAGGATTCTTTAGGCACAATGCAGTGGAGACCTTGGACGGGGTAACAACTCATCACAGACCACAATTACACACCCACACACACATTCACACACTATGGACAAATTTATAGTTGCTAATCAGTTTACAATGCATGCCTTTGGACTGAAGGAGGAAACTAGTGTATGCAGAGAAATGCCCCAAAGCACTAGGAGAACAGACAAACTTCACACAGGGCAAAGGAGGGAATTAAAAACCCCACCCTGGGAAATGCAAGGACTAAGACACATTTTCAGAAAATCATGATTTTTACTTATGGATTTTAAACGATGCTAGGACACCATATAATGCAATAAATACAGGATTCTTCTGAAATGATGTGTCTCCATATCAGATGCTCTTTGTGGTTAACAGAGCTAAAGGTTTGCAGTCTGTTTCACAATCCTAAGCTTTACCAGACTGGATGTGGGATTGCAAGAGAAAAGCAACTCCAACTGGAATTGAAATGAATGTATCTGCTGTTCAACCCAAGAGTTTAAAATAAAGGTTTCTGCTGGTACGTACAGTCTGTCATCCCAACTTTGCCCAGGTTAATTCTTTGGCCATTTCATTTTCTGAGCTCTGTTTTTCTTAGTTCAACAAGTCTAGCAAAGTCCAGCAAGTCTTTCAACCTACCTGAGTTTCAGACCCGGAAAGATTGATTAGCTTTAACCTAATATCAAAAACATTGCACATATTGCCACTGCCTTTGGCTGTGCAGCGCAACAGAAAGCATTTTGACAACAGAAAATAGTCTTCACTGCATCTTTGTCCAGGAGCCCTGGGAGTAAAATTTGCCATGCTTTCTGGGCTGGAGAAATGGTGAATTTTTCAAAAAAGGAAGAAATGTTGATGAGACCTGACAAGAGGAAGAATATTAAGAATAATCAGTTTGAAGCAGAGATGTGCACAGGACTCAGATTCCCAAACTGTATACCATGTAGACCTATCCCCATACAAAGTTTCCTGCCTCTCATTGATATTTTTCGTTTGTACTCACCTATAATCTTCTAAAGAACCCAAAATTGTAAAAATAAATAACCAAATTGCACCATTTTGACCTTAACCAGAACTTAAATCAGATGATAATTTTATGTATCTATAATTATGTATCAGGCCTGCTCCTGAGCATATATTAGTATAATAGTATAGAGTGTACAATAATTCATCCAGTCCCGTTTCTTTTTTGTCACACAGGATCCCAGTCCTTTGTATGGAGTTGTTTGGTACAACCCAGGCCAATAAAATGCTAAAAATGTTATGGATTCAAAATTAAACTAAATAAAAAGTTATATTCACAGAATGTGTATTCTTTGTAGTTCTTTGCTTTACTGACAAGTGAAAATTAATATGGAAAGAAGCTACTCTAACTGCAGCTGGTTTGAAATTGTGTCTTAAAACGGGAAAAACAAACACCAGAAACGCATCTTGTGTAATTGGTCTGAATGAAGGACAAAGTCACTTAAAATGATTCAGTCAGTTGTTTTCACACCTGGCTCATTTGGAATGTTTGTGTTTCTGTACCTAGTGCATTTTCTTCTTTGAATTGGTTCATTTAGACAAATCTGTCTTCCAAAACAATCGGTCTGAGTCCACCATGTTTCAGGACTGATAGCAAACCAACTTGCATTGTTCACTTGTGTTGAGAAAGTAATCCAACCTAACATACCAAAGATTTAAAAATGACAATGGTGAATTTTAACTATGCTGTCTAGTTGAAACCTCAATTCCAGGAAATCAGGAAAGAAACAGTTGACTAGCCATCTTGATACATGACTGCTATGAAAAGAAGCCCAAAACAAGCAGATGCACTCTAACCAATGAAAGTACAGTTTACTCACTGACTTGCATAAACACATTTTGGTACACTTTGAAAATTTGTTAAATAAGTAATTGTGTGCACATCCCACCATCTGGCAGGTGCAGGACAAAATAAACTGCTAAAGTAAAAAAATGTAACTTCCGCAACACTGTTTAACTCCCATATTTATTAATTCGTTAAAAAGCAAAGCAACGTTTCAACCCTGCTGGGTCTTCTTCAGGCAAATGGAACACGTTTGTTTAAAAAGGGGTGTGTGTGTGTGTGTGTGTGTGTGTGTGTGTGTGTGTGTGTGTGTGTGTGTGTGTGTGTGTGGTCTGTTGTGCATATGTGGAGTGGTGTTTTCATGTTGTTTTTGAGCTTGTATGTATGTGTGGAGCTGTTTCTTCCATTTCAGTGTTTTTTCATTGTATTGTTTTTCTATGAACGTGTTCTTTTAATTGAGTAAAGGGTGGGGTTACTAGGCTTGTTTGGACCCAATCAAGCTAATTGAAATCACAGGGTGGGTCAGTTGATTGCAAGGCCTATATATCCCCTTTTTAAACAAACGTGTTCCATTTGCCTGAAGAAGACCCAGCAGGGTCGAAATGTTGCTTTGCTTTTTAACGAATTAATAAATATGGGCGTTAAAACAGTGTTGTGGACATTGTTTTTTTTTTTTTTTACACTTTGAAAATTTGCCATGTGAAAGCAGAACCAAGAGAAAATACTTTGTGAAATGTCTTTCATTTCAGATCAAAACACATACGTTATCACCCTCAAATACTTTAATCAGCTGCACTCCAGAAATAATGGAAATTTTATTATTTGGAATATTTATGAATGTTTAAAATTTTACCCAACTGAGTTTGTCTTTTTAATTCTCTCATTACATTGTACTGAAAATTTCAAACAGTGGCAGATTAGTGTTTTATTCACTACAATGTTGTGTACAGGTTTTTAAAACTGGTTCTATGTACAGACACTAGTATGCCAAACAAAACCAGCACCAGCACTTTCTCCACTCCAAGCACTTGATAATACTTGATAAACGACACCTTTTTATCAAACAAATTCAACAGGGCGTCAAATCTGCCAATGGCGTGATCTACCGTTTTACATTTCAGCAGAAGCTGCTTTGACAAACGTGTCTGAAGAAATATTCAGGAACAAGGATGCACTACATTACAGCCCAGTGGCAGATAAGACCCTCTAGTAAACTACATGCAGTACATCTCTAAAATGGCGATATGAAACTGTCCCTGAATCTGAGCCGAGGTGATGAATGTGGGCATTACGTGGCTCTTTGTGTGATGTCTTTTTATGAACCCCGTCTGTGTAAATCTATTTCATGAAGGTGTATCTGACATGCTATGTAATTAATATTTAATATTATTATGGAAATAGCACCTTTAATAACTGACTTTAGGAATAAATTCTACATGATCCTATGAATTCAGAAACCTTTTCGTACAAATAGCCAAGACAAGGAGGCATGCATGATTTGATTTACTCTTCAAAGCTGGATGCAATATTCATGTGCTCGTTTTTCAGAATCATTTATAAAACAGTGTTTCATTAAGTATGAAAACAATTTAATTTGTTAATAATGAATGCCTTCTTGGTCAGTTGTTGTGCTAATCAAAATAATGAATATGGGAGTATGAATGAGCATGAACAATGAGGTTAGGCAATTTGTGCAGAAACAAATTTCTCCTTAAAAGATTTCCAGTTCAGCATGCACAAGCACACAAGCATAATGTGACAAGCTAATTCCAGTGATCCTGCAGTAGCCCACATTGCCATTTCCTTGCATCTGGCGTCTCATGGACTCATGGCTGAAATCTATTCACTGAAATCTATTTAGTTACCCACATTTCTCTCAGATTTTATCTGACCGGGTTGTTTTCTGTGAAATCTGTTGGTTTGGTGCTCATAGTCTGTTTGAGAAGTGCACTTAAGAATGCGCACATCGATATTCTTAAAAATCAGAAGCAATGTCGAACAAAATGTTCTAGTTCATATTTCTAAACAGTATGTGTAATCTCACTGTTTTAATGATCATATTGTATTTCTTCATTAATATGTTAATATTTTGAATGTGAAATCATTGGCCGTTTGTCCGTAATGACAGACAGCATGTCGTCTTTGTTGTTTTTGAAGAACCTCATTGTTAGATGCAAACTGTTTCCTTTCACCTGAGCAGTAACCCATTAGATACCCGAGTCTAATAGCTTTCACATTCCAAGTTAATTGTCTTATCAGCAGTATCTTGAAAAAAAAAAAAGTGAAATGTTCTCTGAGCCAGCAGGAAACCTGACAGGTCCATTAATTGTTGTGTGACGCAGACTTTGTTAAGAGCTCTCCAATACGCCTAGCTGCCAGCAAAACTTCAGCTAGCCATTAGCCCTGACCTTTGTCTCTGGAGATGTAACTAATAAAGCCTCCTGTCAAGACACAACCAACTACGATGTGGATATTTAATTTCTGCCAAGCTGGGAAATTACTCCATGATACATTTTTCATTGTTTTTGTTAGAGCACTGAGTTCAGTATTTGTATAATACAGCTAAAGTTTGAAAGAAAATGACACCATACCATAGCGGCAATTAAAAACTGACAGAGGTGATTAGGCCTGAGTGAAAATAACCATTAGTAGAATTTGTGCCCAGTTTTAAACCTGGTAATTTATTTTATCGCATGATTCCTGTCTTGGAAATCTTGGGAACTGGGAGTGCTAATAGTTGGTAGTTAAATAATATTAAATACTTTTCTAATAAATTCTTATTTATTTTAATGACAAATATTTCACCAGGTCACTTGGAAGCAAATTTTAATAAAACAGAAGCTTAATATTAATAAACCTTGGAAACTTATTCATAAAATAAAATGTATCCTAATATTAGATAACCTGCTATCAGGTGTGCTTTAGCACTTAATTTTGAAATTATTATTATCTGATAATGCAGGACTTTTGTGTACCATCTGATTAACTCAGTTGGTTGTAGAGTTGTGTTATTTGAACTGTGTTTGTATTGTATATATTGTATAACATCGTTGATCATTGTTCTCTCAGATTATTAATCAAGAAAAGATCCTGTGTCCCTGATCGTGTGAATTGTGGGCATGGTAACTAAATTTATATTGATGGTAAGTCGGTTCAAGACCTCTATCCCATTTAAATAGTAAGAGCCTAATCTGGTACTTTTGCTGTTATATTCTGAAATCATATATAATCTGACTTTGCTAGACTGCTGCCTTGTCCCTCATCACACACTTCATCTCTGTAGTCACCTCTTGCAGACACAGGCACTCACATCCACATTAAAAAACTCCATGTAGGGACCTTCCCCAAAAGGAAAAAAACCCACAAAATGTCATCCATCACCATCCAAAGATGTGTATGTTTTTGAGGTAAAGCAATGGACAGCACTCACATGTGAGAAAAAGGTCATCCAGAAAAGCAAACACTCAACAAGTAATTTGCTAGGTCATATCAAGAGGTGCTTCAGGACACAACAAAAGTAAATTGGCAGAAAGCTCTGCTAACCTTGCCACAGTCTCAGCCACTCAGATTTTTGGTATTGAAGAATAGTAGTCCCAAACACACTTGATGGCATCTCAGTATCTGTATTGTAGGCAAGTTCTGAAAAATAAATATGGAGCCTTGTTGATTTAGACAGGAAAGCTTTACACAGGGGAGGAATATTTTTATATAATAGCACTCTTGGTAGAAAAGTGCATTATTTAGGCTTGTTTGATTATTGCGAGAACACTTTGAGTATAAACTACGTGATGATTTTTCATGAGCACTATTGTCGGTTTTAAGCTTTAAGCACAGATAAAGAGATGTTAGGCATACAATTCCATCTAATTGGGGTGGGGGGTAATTTGGTGTTGGTGATAAGCAAGCCTTGATTAAGCCTGGTTAAAAGATCCTGCATTTGTCGAGTTGAGCATTTAAATACAGAAAAAAAAAACATTCAAGGTGTTTTGATTGCAAAAGAAAATGCCAGAGCACCAGCTGTCTGTAAAGTACCAGCAGTTTTTTTTTTGTCTACAAAGCTGAGAAGTTTTTGAATGTAGCTGATGATTAAGCACTTGTGATCTTTTTTGTTTTCATAGTATTCATATCCAATAGACAAGTCAAGGCTATAAAAAAAAAGCTTTTAATTATTACCTGCTTTAGCATTCATTTAAGTGTATAAAAAATGTAACAACAATTGACCTTTTTTGGTAGCGGTAACTGAACGTCTTTTTTACAGCGATGAATATTAATATATTAAAACAATTACTGTCCTAAGAGTTCATTCTGTAGAAAAATCAAGCGACTCATCATTTGACTCCCTGTGAAACCAAATGAGTGCTAAGGTAAGGATGCCAACAGAAATGTCAACAGAAATGCTTGACACCCGTTTAAATGTAGGGAGACGTGGAATATTTGTGTTCGTATTTGTCTCATCAGTTTACACTTACTATAATATAAATAGTATCAGGTGATAATATTCAAAGTTAATTTGAATATTATAAGTTAATTTGAAGATCTTAGGTGTAGAACATCTACAGGAACCTCAAGCCTTAGTAACAGTGTGGTACAGTAGGTTGTGAAATTTGTGTAAGCATTTTAGAGCTAAACATTTTAATGTTGATATTTTATGAACATTAATGTTTACTGTTAATATTTATTAAAATATTTTATTTGTAATAAAATAAAATTTTATTTTATTTGTAATAAAATATAATGACAGACTTTCTAGGAAAAACTATCCTATACTTTGTCAGGTATTATTTTATATAACAACATTCTTTTCTTCATTCTTACTGCATTATTCATTGTTACAGTATATTCTGTTAAAAATCTTAAAGACTAGTCTATATTCTGTATTGTTAAATTATGAGGAGGCCCTGAATGTTTAAAAAACCATGTTTCGTTTGTGGCATCTATTTTAATGGACGTGAAAATATCAAATAAAAAACATTAGCTGGCACGAATCTTTCACATTTCTAAAAAGATACATTTCTACATCAACGAGAATATATCAAATGGGTGAAAATGTTTTGTTAATTGGGCGTTGGGGAATCGGGGGTCAGGGCATGGGCTCAGAGCAATGTCAACTGAAGAGCACAGTCACTAATATGTTAATAGTGACATGTTTTATTATAGGCTTTTATTAGAGGAGCATGAGTGGCATTAGCTTTTTAGAGGACTGTTAACTGGTGAGATGAAAAAAATTCAAGTGCATAATGGTCAGCACTCTGTAGGCAGGAAAAAGGGATAGGTTTGTAATCTGAAAAATGCCATCCTGACTGTGAAGCATGGGGGTGGCAGCATCATGTTGTTGGTGTGTTTTGTTGGGAAAAGACATTGGTGCTCTTCAGAAATCAGATGTCATATAAAGGAATGAGGATGAGGTAAGGTTCACTGTTGCATGCCTGGGTATTGCTGTGAAGGGATGGAACTACATGGAACTACGTGGACGTTGGACTACGTTTTTTTATCCAACTGTGACGAAGTTGTCACTCAGAGTCGATCTCAGGGATTCCTTAAATTTGGTTTTGCTTACGTCTCTCTAATACCTCTAGGCCAACTTTTAGGGATGTAGAATTCACTAATAGGGTTTAACCACAGGTCTTGGTTTCACATATCTAAAACAAGATCTCATGATTATAGTTTCTAATAGACAGCAATAATAAAGTAATAAGAAAGAAATATAGAAAGACGAAACAAGACTGCTGCTAAGGTCAGCTTTCTCCTATGCAGTGCTTTGCATAAATATGCACCTGCTTTTTGCACAATTTGTAGTATGACAACCGCATATACTGTACATTCAAATACTGTAACAAATTCATTACAAGCAGGTTAATGTGGATGTGGATGTGGATGTGTATATTTTACCTTTGCCTTATTACCAGGTCCAACACAAAGAGAAGTGCACTACGTGCCACAACATCTAGTATATTGGTAAATGTTAATGTAATGCAGGTAGAATAGTATTTGCATATAATATGCTAATCTCTCATGTCTGCATATTTATTATCTACATTATTTATTAGGTTTTTATGGGAGCAATGTTTAATCAAGCAGACTAATTTGCTTCAGAGTGGTGCAACAGATAACATTCTGTAAATACTGTCAGGAGATGTGAGATGCAAGGTCAAGAAAGTCCACGTCATGTTATCTGGGTGGAAGGGAAGGCATTACTCTCTCCTGGTTGAGCATCTGTGAGCTCATGGTTATACACAGGAGCAGGTAGTGCAAGTGGGACAATTCCAAAAGATGCAGCTACTGCCTCCAGGTGTCTTGGACAAAGTGCATGCTAGCCATCATCCTTCCTGGTTGGTACAGTATCTGCCCCATAGGTTTTTAAAGACGACTTTACTCATATATCATGTAAACTTGCTGCCTAAAATCAGATGGTTTAGAAACTGTGTTGGATTTATTAAAATGCATTTATTAAGTATTTCCAAAGCTTTTACTAAGATCTCCAGAGGACATTTAGGTTTAAACTGATCGCTAAATGACAATCTCCTGAGATATTTCAAATAATTTCCGACAATTATTATTTATTAAATGCACTTCATTTGGTGAGATAGGAGCAATTAATACTTTACTATTTTACTTTAGATTTCTCCTGTTCTCAGTTGTCAGGCTAACTTAGACATTCCCATTAACATGTTTTTAAGCCTACATGTTTCACAGAAGTTATGACCTGCTGAGAATCATAGCAGTTTCATATTTTCTCCAGCTTCATGATTGCAGAAATATTCCTTCATATTTCTAACTTGGTTGATAACTTTAGCAGCGTACCCTATTACCTTCTCGATGATAAAATGTGTTGTTTTGACATGCCAAAGTTACTAAAGCAGGGCCATTTATTTTATTTTATCATTATTTTTTTTTCATTTTTGCTTTCTAACCTCTCCTTCTATAAGACACTTAAATAAACATAAACCTGTAATATATTCTAAATATCACTGAAGAAGATATGGACATAATATTTTTATCTGGGATATGAAATAAATGTATCTTGCAATGAAATTTCATTTTTGTTGGCATTTCCTCATCTTAAAATGAATATTAGATTATATGGGGCTGTATTTGGATACTAAGCTATAAGTCAATAATTCATTGTGCTTTTTAAAACATAAGTTCT
The DNA here is from genome assembly GCF_022655615.1 of Tachysurus fulvidraco. NCBI lineage: Eukaryota > Metazoa > Chordata > Actinopteri > Siluriformes > Bagridae > Tachysurus > Tachysurus fulvidraco. The sequence goes on from NC_062526.1 coordinate 9,588,046, forward strand.
AAGTTTACTTTGATGTTTTGGTATAATTAATCCACACTCTGTGGGAAAAACTCCTGCAATTTAGGCACTGTGAATGCAGCAAAATTCAAAGTGTGATTTCTCCCTCATACATATGCATTCTAGAGAAGATCGTGCAAAAAGCGGGAACTCTACAAAAAAAAAAAAAGGTAGAGAAATGGAAAATAGAGTTGATTACATATTTTAATTTATGTACTAAATTTTGGCCAATTAGCCACAGTGAGTGATTTGGTCTCGCTCCCAAAAGAGAAGGTTACATACATGACTTAGTGGAGGAACACCAGTGGCCATGTGACTGTCATCCTATATGTGCAGCACATAAAAGTCCCACACTTTTAACAAAATTATTATTCAGTAAAAATATTTTTGCCAAAATATGTACTAACATATATCCTTTTTTCCACTAGTTGTGTAAAAACTTTGATCCAAGCTTATACTTTATTCACTGCCATGCTTGTCCTCTAATGCACGTGATCCAAGTCCTTGTGTTGAGGATACATACTGTACATAACCTTCCATTCCACTATCACTTTATTCTATAAGGACCATCATGACAGAGGCTGTTTATACTTTATTCACAGCTTGTCCTCTTATGCACATGATCCAAGTACTTGTATTGAGGATACATACTGTAGAAAATATTCCATTCCACTATCACTTTATTCTATAAGGACCATCATGACAGAGGCCGTAATTTGTAAAACATCCCAGTGCGGCTTCTTAAGACAATGACAGCACTCAAATAGTGCACATATAATCTGAGACTGAGAATCCTGCAGAGGACAAGAAATAATTGAGATGCTTAATATATAACAGAGTTTTTTTTATTTGTTTGTTTGTTTTTGTGGCTCATGAGTGTGTATGAGCGCAGGAGTACTTATGTGACATCATATGGGGTAAAATACGCGGGAGCTTCAGAGCATTTATTTTGACACTGTAAGCACCGAATCAAGACGGGAAATCACACAACATGACCTTCCCATTAACCAAATGTAAAAAGCATCAAATGATAAACAGATCAGTAACAGATAAACAGAACACTAATATAAACCATGTATTTGTATATTTTTTTGTATATTTCTTTTTAAACCAATAATTTGTATAATGATCGTACCATGTATTCCCATCTTGTACTCTGTGTTCGCGTGGTAGGCTTCGGATTTACAGCAGAAAAAAACAAACAAAATAAAAACTTGTGTGAAAATATGTCGCAAGCCTAAGGCACACCTGTGCAATAACCATGCTGTCTAATCAGCATCTTGATATGTCACACCTGTGAGGTGGACGGATTATCTTGGCAAAGAAGGAGTGCTCACCAACACAGATTTAGACAGATTTGTGAACAATATTTGTGAGAAATTGGCCTCTTGTGGATATAGAAAAAGTCTTCGATCTTTGAGATCAGCTCATAAAAAATGGGAGCAAAAACAAAAGTGTTGCATTTATAATTTTGTTCAGTGTAATAATTCAAATGAAACCTCCAGAATCATTTAAAGAATCTTGACAAATATTTGATGTCTGTTGAATGCGAGCCATCTTCGATTCTTAACCAAGTCGAATGAGCCACGTTATATTTGTTTCCATTGAGAAATGAAGGTAGACTATTTAAATGCTAATACAGGTCCTTCGTCATAATTAAGCCAAGCAAATTAAAGTACACTTTAATTGATAAAAGCACAATGTAGTTCATCCCACAATAGACCTTGCGCTGTGAATGATAATTGCATCTGGTGAGAAGTGAGTGTAGATTCATCCAAGTGTTTGGCCTGAGCATATCACTAGTTCCTCTTATGCATGCACTCAAAGTTATCAACTAAAAGTTTCAAACTTTTTATGATGAATGAAGCAAGGAACTCGCACTCTAATGTGATTTCTTTTGAACTTGCCATTGTTTATAATCATTAACATACATTGTTCGATATGAGACAATGTACAACAAAATCATTCTAGAAGAAAATCCATTAAAAGAACATTTTAATGGCTATATGCCTACACATATTAAGTCACAAAACAATAGTGTTTCCTTGCTGTTGAAAGAATTGTATTTGAGAAATGAAGTGTAACAGTGTGTAAACTTATGAGAGAATAACTTATTTTATCCAACAGCAAAGATGGAATATAACCTTGAAATACGTACTCGCATTCATTTGTACCTTGTCAATCCACCTACTGACATGTTTATTGGGGTTGGTACTGTAGGAATCCCGAGGAACTCAAAGTAACGCCATCTGTACATTGTGAGATTAAGCACAATAATCTACACAAACAGTAACCAGAGCTCAGACTTACATTGATGCAGGGCAGCAAGGCTATGCTACCATGTAGCACCCAGAATAAATAAAACATTTAAATGAAAGTAATATTGGTCAAATGTGAAGCTTAAATAAATTGAATATATTGATAATTGATAATAAGCTTAAATAAATTGAGAGACCAGAGTTGTGAGTTTGTTTGACTGGTATAACATTTGTATTCACTGATTTGTCATCTAGCTAAAGTAAGTTGCAAAATGCTGCTAACTTATGATTGTTTTAGTTAGCTAGCGCCTGTTTCCATAAACTATATGCTGCTTTTCCTGTGCTTTTTTTTTTTTGTTTGTTTGTTTGTTTGTTTTTGTTTTTTTTTTTTGGTGTGTGTGTGTGTGTGTGCTTGTTTATTAGTAGCAGTTACTAATTCCTAGCATTTGTTTTTCTTTTACTATTCTAGGTTATTTAAAAACTCCATTATTTAGAATAGATTAAGACACTGTGTATAGATTTTCTTGAACTCATTAATTTTTGCATGTATCTCATACCACCAAATAATGTAAACATCTAAAAATTCCCCCAAAAATTGAAAATCATTACCTGCCTACTTTCTATCTCTGTTATTTCCAATTCAGCTATTGCTAGATTTTTTTTTCCAGGCTGTCTCACAAATATTGATTCTTTCTAATTCTTGCATGGAAAGGAAATATGCCAAGGTAATACTACATATAAAGAATTCATGATATCAGCTTTTTACGTCCAAGAACAGAAAGTGATCTGATGCTCAGACATCCACTTTTCAGGATGCTGATGTCGAGCTATACACTAACACTTCCTCTTCCTCTCCCCATTGTTACATCGATTGGAATAGTACATGCTTATGTACTAAAGACAAACCATGTTACATTCAGCAATGTACAGATACAGTAGCAAAACCGTCTAGTGATGCAATGTCCTCAGTCTAACGTCAGAAACAGTTTGCAGGACACATTTACAGGCGGGGTTTACATGTTGTATAGGCCTACTCACCATGACTTCTGTGTCTCAGACATCTGAGAGGTTGTCTCAAGCAGTCAACTAGAATTATTTATTTCCCATCCAACCTCCTGCTACTGCTTAAAAATCAATAGAGTGGTCGATAATCCGTCAGACTGCTGCAAGCAGACCTTGTGGTTTCTCAGCTTCTTCTAATCTAGCTGGGTAGCAACAAGCTGTGTATTTTGGGTGTGTCTTTAACAAAGATCAATGACCTTCTAGCAAAGAAGCCTTCATAATGCCCACTGAAAACACAGGTGCGAGAGAGACGGACCACAGAAATTCACCTATCGTGGAGGATACACAAGATATTTATAAGATGGAAATGAAAGTTATGTCAAATTATTCTGTAGTACATTTTAAATAATTGCATTACACCTACGCATTGTAATGAAGCTCTCAAAAATGAATGATTATTAAATAATGCCAGTTAAATGATTCTATTGAATAATGGGAGTGAGCAAAATGCTGACAGCACAAATTTCTTAAGTACCAATATTTATGCAGTGGAACTTACTCTGCTAAACTTTCAACAGATTAAATAAGTGTAATAAATAAGTTTATTCCTCTTTTTTATAAGAACAATAAATATGAGGATCAATGTATTTTTCTTCAGGAATATAGAAATTTATTATTATTATTATAATTTTTTCTTTTAATAGATAACACGAGTATAAATGTCTAAGAACATACATATAAATGTTTAATAATCAGTCGCATATAGCTGGTCCAGATACACAAAATCATCTCTAAATCAATACTGTATTTCTGCACAAAATTAATTATCCTTAAAATGAAACTATTTAAAATGCAATCAGAAAGTCAGCTTTATGTTCCCATAATTTCAAAATAATTGTTAGACCTTAACATTCAAAGGCCAATTTGGAAAAACTACACTATATTCAATGCCTCAACGTTCAAGGCATTTCAGTACAATTTCTCTTCAGTACTAATTTCTCTTTCTTTTCAGTACTATTTTTAAATTGATATAAAGTACAAACTTTATGGAGTCAAACTTACTGCCTTATTGAAATTTACATGTTTCATTAACAGTTTCTAGACAATCAAGGAACTTTCATTCCAAAGCAGCATTTATATATCCTGTGTCAAATATTAAGCACGGATCATTGCGTCCTTTCCGCATACACCTTTTAAATTAATAGCAATTTTATATTATATGTATAGATATGTGGGGGCACGGTGGCTTAGTGGTTAGCACGTTCGCCTCACACCTCCAGGGTTGGGGGTTCGATTCCCGCCTCCGCCTTGTGTGTGTGGAGTTTGCATGTTCTCCCCGTGCCTCGGGGGTTTCCTCCGGGTACTCCGGTTTCCTCCCCCGGTCCAAAGACATGCATGGTAGGTTGATTGGCATCTCTGGAAAATTGTCTGTAGTGTGTGAGTGTGTGAGTGAATGAGAGTGTGTGTGCCCTGCGATGGGTTGGCACTCCGTCCAGGGTGTATCCTGCCTCGATGCCCGATGACGCCTGAGATAGGCACAGGCTCCCCGTGACATGAGAAGTTCGGATAAGCGGTAGAAAATGAATGAATGAATGAATGAATGAATGAATAGATATGTTGATTTAGGTTTTTATTCAGTTTAGCCATTGTCATGCTAAATGTAAAACTCTATTTCATCTTCCACTTACTAGTAGACAGTTGATAGTTTTGCACTAAAACTCACTGGTATTTGTAGCTATTCATGACTCCATCCAACTTGATAAACGCCCCAGCTATGGCTAAAGACAAGCAGCCCTGAGCATGATGCTAACACCACCATGCTGCCCCAATGGGTATGATGTTCTTTTGGTGATGTGCACCAAACAAACCTTTCAGATTTATGGAATTACCTTTAAGAACTGGTCTCATCAGACCTTACTACATTTTGCAACATGGTTTGTGGTTTTAGGGTGATTTATTTATTTATTTATTTTTTTGTGACAATAGACTTTCATTTAGCATTTCATTCTGAGAGATTGTCACATGTAGAGAGTAATCAATACTTGTCAGATATTCCTACAACTCCTTTAATCTTGCTCTAGGTCTCTTAGCAGCCTTCCTGGTAAGCTTTTGTCTTGTCTCTTTTAATAAACTTGGATAGACACCCTGTTCTGATGTCCCTGCTCCATTTTCCTTACTTGTTGATGATGGCGTTCAGTATTCCATTATATATTAAATGTTTGAAATTTATTTATTCCCTTCTCCTGATCGCTATCTTTTAACCAGTGAGATATCACTCATGCTTTGTAAACTCTATGGCTAATATACTCACATAGCCACATACCCAGTTATAAAAGGGTGTTCATGTACACGTGTGCAACTCAGTTATTGCAGTTTTCCCCCTAAAATGTTATTGATTGGTTATATTTACTTCACTTTTATGTTCTGACCTGATTTATCTTGATTTACCTTATTTTTTTATATTAAAAAATCTTGCCATTTTAACAGGGGTGTGTAAAGTTTTCATATCCATTATACATCCGTATTGGACATTTGGGAAAAGTTCAGGAGATAAAAGTAAGATTAAAAACGTTCAGGGGTTCAACGTTCTGTTAAACATTTTCAGTGTAGAAAATGCCGGTGAATGAAATACAGCACCTTTGCTAATCTATTACTGTAGCAATAAATCAGTTATATGGCAAAAGAATAAGAGCTGTCATTTTAGATATTACACTGTTTGCACTGAATTAAAAAAATATTTATACAGCCATGACACATAATGAAAAAGGTTGCAACCCTGTGACAGGCAAAAATGTGATTCATTCACTAAATTTATTTAGTTATTGCTTATTCACTAAATCTCATGTTTATGCCAACACAGTCTCACAATAGAAAATTCAATGTTTCAAAAAGCTAAATCATATGCAAAAGCAACACAGAAAAGTGAAAACCATAACAGACTTTGATCACTGAGTTTGAATAAACACTAAGAACTAAGTAACACTGATAGAAAAAGACACAAAGGGGAAAAATATCAAGATCTTCTGTCCTATAAGGCGATATCGGTGTAGAAATAATCAGAATAGCAAATCAATGTGTCTCCTTTTTATTTGGTACATGTTTTATTTGGCTCAGTTTAGAGATTACTGTATCTAGTTCTACCTGGGAGAGAAAGTGGGTAAGTGATAAGCGCAATAATAATCTTATGACTATGTTTATATCAAAAATGCTTTTAAGGGTGTGGACCAAGAACTGGATCTGTACAATATATGAAGTGATATGAATCTCCATCTGACACAGAAGAATAAGGGGAGATAAAAAAAAACGAAGATAATGAGAAATAAGCAGATATACAGAAAAAGAGAGGAGATTTTAGAGAGGGCAAATATATTATATTTGCTGAGGAATACACTTAAGAAGATAAACTGAGGAATAAATATATATTGTATAGGCAGCTCTCAAAGCAGTCAAGGCTTATTTAAACAAACCATTTAAATTTAAACAAAGGTTGTTCAATGGGTAAATAATCAAATAAATTTTTTATGTTGTATTATGTGTAATAAGATTTTTTTTAACACCTAGAGATTAACATATTTCATTAAAATCCACAAGTCTCTTTGGGCCTTTTGTCATGTGGGACATGAAAGGTTATTAAGTGGACATGAATGTGATTAAAAGGAAGCTGTAGCCACTGTGGTGGATGAGGATGAGCACAAGCCCAGAGTATGAAATGCAATCCAATGCAATGCAATCCAAAACAAATCTTAAAACCAAAATTTAAATTCAGTAGGGATAAAATAAGAGTTTAGAAATGTACACATCCAGGATTGTTGTAATTAAATATAAAACAGGTCATATTTCTGAAAAGGAAAAAGAATCATCTCTCGCTAGCTGATGCACTTTGATGCCAGATTGTTCTGGCGCTAAAATCCCACCTACTGTAGTAGTATGCAAACATAAAGAAAAGATGGACATCAGATAAAAATGTACAATGCTTACATCTAGGAAGTATACTAGAGACCAAACCAGTTCATGAGAGTCTGGGAACTACACTCCATTTACAACACATTAGAGCATAACATTTCCTGTACAAATATGATAACTAATAAACACTGTCCACCTTTATGCTATCGCTCCATAACACACAAAGCTGCTTAACAAAGTGCTCTTTCTGCCACAAAATCCATTACTTAAATCAATTCTAATTGCTCCAAAAGCTAAATCTGGTTCTTTAAAAAGCAATAGAGCAAACAACAGAAACCATGTGTTCACATACAGTAGGGTGTGATATATGGAGGATGACGTTACTGCTCACATAGAAGTGATTGATGCAAGGGGGAAAAAAAGAAAAGTGATGTGGCTAATAAAAAAAAAATGTTGAAAAATGTTAAATATAAATTAAATGTCAATTTTTTGTCGTATATGACACTAATAGAGTAGATGTCAACGTATCAGATACAGTACAGTGTCTTATAAACTCTTTCACAGACTGTTAAAGCCAAGAGTATTTTACACAGTTACCACATAACAGAATGAACATGCCCATTTACCCACATGTGTTGATGCTCCTTGGGTTAGCTGACAATAACACAGTCAATAAAACAGTCTGTTATAAATGAATGCAGTGGAAATTACATTCCTAGCATGTGTCCCTTTAGTAGCTGTATACACACCAGTGATTTTTCAGCAAAGCTGTTTCACTTCAAATAATATAACCAAAGGAATTTTCTAGATGGTCACACAAGGCAGATTCTAGGGAAAAGAACACATAATAAACTTGGTGTACACCAGGCTGATATTTGGATTTCAGGTCTTTTTTTTTTTACTCTCTGCCTTTTTTTTTTTTTTTTCAAACATTTGGTCACTTTTCAATTCCCCAATGAGGTTCAGGTCAGTTCGATTGACACTTTGGGGATTACTGTATATGAAAGTACCTCAATAACTCACCAGAACTTCACATCTAAATCCTGGAGTAAGCAAAAGTTTTGTTGGAGTCTCAAGTATCTAAAAGTTGACAGAAGTGAAAATAGGACTGTCCTTGGTGGTATTTCTAGAATTCGCTGACCAGACAGCTCTTAAAGCTTTAGGAATTCTCTATTCCTTTTTCTAGAATTTCCACAATTCCATAAAAATTCACATAGCCAAAGATTTCTATATTCATATACATCTGCAGATAAAAAAAATTATATATACTGTATATAAAATAAATAAATTTTCAAATCTATGAAACAAGATAATGGACATTTATGGATAGAACAAATGGTTAATATTTACTCATTTTAATCCCCTAAAATCCCAGCATAATGTCTATTAAAGCAAATTATTTGTTAACTCCCATGAATTATAGTCACTACGCTAATAATAGTTCAAAAGGTGAGAAATATACTGTACAGTAGGTTATACCCTGATAAAAAAGCACCAGTCAAAGCAACACCAAAATACTTTAATGCTGTGCAAGCTCATTCAAAATGCTCATGTGCAAGGAAGTAACGCTTCTTTATGATATTTTACAGCTAATCTTAAAGTTTCATCAAGTTCGTCATGCCTAAATTCACTGGCTTTGCTTGCTCTGAACTCGTATTGACTACAGCCCTCATTTATCGACTCTTCAGAGCATATCAAATGCCCGAAGCACAGGGATCTAAGTAATTGCTGCATAATGATGCCAAGCTCATCGTTCTCAGCACTCTGCCTCTGCAGTGGTAAAAGCAAGGCTGATTAACAGGTGAAAGCAAATGAAGCCTTGATGATAAGCTTCAAAATCTCTGCTGTCAGAGAGTGTTATGAAAGTCATTTTTAGCTTGTTTACAATAGCAAAACTCACAAAAGAAATTACAGAAGAAGTTAGAGTTTAAAAAAAAAAAAGCATGTGGGAAAAATATGTTCATGCCTGACACCGGAAACTTACTAGGAGCCTCTTTGTCTTTTTGGTAAATATTTATACTTTAATCAGAAATTATATTTAAATCCTATTTAGTTGGTTTTGTTTCTTGGCAAATTCATACATATTCTGTGATTTTACACCATGTGAACGATCGCATCAGAATACATGTTCATACAATTCTAAAAGAGGTTAAAATGAATAAATAAATAAATAAATAAATAAATAAATAAATAAATAAATAAATAAATAAATAAAATAAACAGGAAAGTGAAAAGGTAAAAGAAACACATAAATGCACGACACAATTAGCAAGGCACTAATTAGACACAAAAAGAACAACTAATCAATGAGAATAGAACAGTTGAACACAATCGGGTAATAGCAATCAAGACTCAGGAGATATTCATAAAAAAAATCATGCATATTCAGAATATTTCACATCATATGTTACCTATTTCTGGGTTTCCTCTTTTCCAGATTTTTGATTCTAGTTATTATCTGGATCTGAATATGGATTTACATTATATTATACTGCTAGGTTCATGAGCCTGCTTCTTTTTAATACTGTTGCTGTCATCAATCGGTAGCTGGAGACTGATACAGAAGTGCGGTCTTTTATTTAAATGAAATATAAACAAATATCAAAAAGAAGGCTATAATCCTGGACATGGACAGCAGAAGCATATGAAACCTCAACATGAGTGATGCGTGACAACCTATACAATTTTACATGTGTATATATGACTATGAAAAGGGCAATGTTCATAACATAATAATTTATAATCACACTTTCCTGTGTCATCCAAATGAGGATGAGGTTCCCTTTTGAGTCTGCTTCCTCTCTAGGTTTCTTCCTCTTCCATCTAAGGGAATTTTTCCTTGCCACAGTCACCTCAGTCACCTCAGACTTGCTCATTAGGGATAAATACATACAAGCTTAAATATAAGTCTAATATTAATCTTGAATTTTTGTAGAATAAACTTTTTATACTATATTTATGTTCTGTAAAGCTGCTTTGAGACGATGACCAGTGCTATACAAATAAAACTGAATTGACCTGAATTATTCCACACTATTTTAATCTAGTATAATAGAACCTGGGGAAATAAAAACAAGTGTGGAACGTTGGGCATTCATGCATTAAATGCGTGCAGCTTTGTTTACAGATGGGCGGCACTACCAGGTGCTGATGTTGGATGAGAAAAAAGTGAACATGGACAACACACCCACACATTAGCCCGTGATGTGAGATTATTTTTCAACATTTGAAAAATTCCCTATATTGTGTTAAAACTAAGAGCATGGCATTAGGTGCATGTGACATCATTTGCCATTGACTGGGAAACTAGGCTAATAAAACCATAAGTGTTCCATTTGAGGTGTATGATGTATAGTACAATCTTTAAGCTGCAGCTATAGCTAATAGAACTTAAACAAGGTGCTTAACAAGGAACAATGAGATGCAGGTGAGGGAGATTTAAAGAGGCACGTGACAAGCTTATCCAATGTTCAGGGGCTGATGGGTAGCGTAGTTCTTTGCTACCATGACAGCTGCCTTGTGACATTACCTAAATAAAGTTTACCTAAATAAAGTTTTCTATCCATAAATGTTTTTTTATAGTGTGTTGCGGATGTTTTGTGCTTCATCATGCTCATGGTACGTCACAAATCCTTTGCTGTTATAAATACCAGTTAGATTTACAGTAAACACTCAGCCCAGGCTGAAATGTAATAGTATTTTTTACTAATTAGAATTTTAATTTAGAAAAGTCCTTAGGGTCAGTGGAAATGCGATTTTAAATCAATAATCCTATTTTCTTTCTCAGCAATTAAGCACTAATTGCATTTAATTAATAATGTATTTAATAGTGTTTACCCTCAAACAGCATCCTTTGAGGCAAGACTAACCTTTGAATATTTTTTATTAGATGCACAGTATCATCAACCACATGAATAAATGGAGAGGTAGTATACCACCAGCACACGAAAATCTATTAAAGCAATAAGCTGGAATATTAAATAAAACTATTACTATAAATGCATAATGTGATAATTCAATCCAATTTTGAATGCCCTTTTTCTATTATTGGTCTCTTAACTAATACTTTATTTATTATTGTAAAATAATAAGAAACTGAACTGCAACGTGGGTATTGCTTAGAATGTGAAAAAAAATATATTATATTGAGCTAATTTTCTATGTCTAGTCAAGCATAACAGTTTGCATTTATACTTTGTCAATAAATGCGTATTTCGGAGTAATGCTAGGTCCAGAGCCTTCCTTGTGTACACTGGGCATAAGGCAAGAATTGTTTGTTGGTTGTAAAGTATTTTTGTTGCAAGACACGAATAATCTTAAATTGGTATTTTTTGGACATCAAAGATTGATGATCAATGTCCATAGAGTGTGTTACATCCATGCACCATGTGAGACATGTGGAGAAATAAATTCTAAGATAAAGTTAAGAAATATTAAATACACTTAATAAAGCAAAGCTGGTTCATCATTTAAACTGTTAAAGGCTAGAAAAGAAACTCTGGGTAATACATTTTAGCACATCATGGATCCAGATTCCTGCCTGGCCATTAATCTTGTCTGATCTATTCTTGAGAACAAAAAGCAGGAAATCTCATGATGAATGTGTACAGCATTTCAGTGCAGATCGCATTGAATGAGCGGAAATATTGCATGTTTTGACAACTGGATGGGGCGACATTAAAATCAGGTTGATGATCAAAAACTCAAGAGATGGAAAGTTTTATGTCTCATTTAAACTGACACTATTTTAAAATCTGCTAACTTGCCAGACATCCACAGTTAAGGAGCTGTAGCTGTTTGTAGCATCACAAAGTACACATCTGTAATACTTCTAGGGAAAAAAAACATAGTTAACGATGGAGAACAATAGACCAGCTTTGATTATAGTATGACCAAAAAAAGGCAAACATGTAATTACTGTTATAATCTGTAATCAGTACAGAACAGTTTGTTTGTTTGTGAATAAACTACATTGATATAAATTATACCCTTGTGCCAACCACATTAAATATGTTCTATATTTTTCTATATTTATCCTGTGGACTGCACAAGGCATGCCAGCTTCAAATCAATATCTCATTCTCAGTCAAATAAGAGTAATTCAGAAAATCTATGTGATTTAATTTAGACCTTAATGCATGGCTAAGACTGTCCTCTTGTAATTTCTGTAGCAGATTAAAATGGCCGAAAATCACTGCAAATTGCCTGCCACTCAAAAATACTTTTTTAAAAGCAGCAGTGGAAATTAAGTGCCGAGTCAAACATCAGTGATCGAAATTAAACATTATTATCAAGAGTGAACAGATATATATATATATTTCAGGGTCACATGATCTGGGAACACTGGACATGAAGTGGGAATAAACATGGGACAGGAAGCCAGACTGTTACAGGGCACCGTGCACGCACTCATAATCATTCACACCGCATGTTTTTGGGAGGTAAGTGGAAACCAAACTGAACACAGAAGCGTCATATGGTGTTATGACTTTTGGGGTTATGATACTTTTTTTTGTAGACCTGACTGCTCTCCCCTCTGGCAGTGTGTTTGTTTTTTCTAACAACAGGCTAAGATGATGGTCAGCTACCAGCAGGACCTACACTACTTGTAAGGGTTTCCATCACCTTCCAGGGCTCCCACACCTCCTGAGCATAGAATAAGCCTTGAAATATTATCTGGTGTACTATGTTGTCCAGCTTTTGATGGATATTATCTTGCAAAATGTGAAAGTCCACAGGCTCAGTATTGAAACAGGAAGTCCTGAACTGTGAAGTGACAATGCTGTTGGGTTGTGAGTAGACACTGAATTTATTTATTAATTCATTTATTTATTTGTTTGTTTTTAATAGAGTTGTTGCTCAATTTTGAGGCATTCTGAGTTTGCATGCCACATTTTATTTTAGATTCAACCCATACGCCTATAAATAACCAATTCAAATCTTTGCGAAGTTTGTGAAGAGTGAGCTCAGTGAGGTGACGTCTGAGGTTACACTTAAAGAATCAAACAGTAATTATTTAATAGCAGGTGGTCTTCGGGAACCTAGCAGAGGGCATATGGAGTCAGCATGAATTTTCATAATTGACATGTAACTGACATTATTGGAGAGAACATCACATTTTAGTTGTAGTTTTAGTAACACCATGAAGGTGTTGGTCTAGCACAAGCTGCCAGAGCAACCTTGAAATAAATTTTTTTTAGACACTGGAACTGTACTCCATTCCCATAACGATAGAAATATTTCATTATAGCCTAAAGGTGATCAGTCGATTTGCAGTTATCACAGAAAATCATGTAGTCGCTGGATTTTCCTTTCATTTTTCACCTGTCTGTAGATACATTATATCAATTATATACTTGTATCACCTCAGTTAATTTCTTATGATATTTTCATGATATCATTTATACAAATCCATATTTCTACATCAACTTTTTATTATAATTTTTTTTGCTTATCAAGTGCAATTATTGAAAAAAAAAATTCTTGGCAGCATATCAAAAATAAAATTTGAAATCCAGCTACTTATAATTAATGTCATTCTAAGTGAAAATGTTGTAACGAGATTGTAAATCATATGTTTTTTTTTCTTACCATTTCACCCTGCTGTATTATACATCAAGATCAGTTAACCAGAGTGTTTGAATTGTCATTTTAAAAAAAAGAAATAATTTGAATTTTTAAATTTATAAACTAAATACATATAAATAAATAAAATAAGACAAATAATTAACAAAGCCTAATAATTGATTATTAAGCAGACATAAGTGTGAGTTTAATGTCACATGGTTTTGATTCTCTCTGAGTGAATTAGAAGCAAATGGCTTAATAGGGCAGTAATTGGGACATAACTCAGGACATTGTGATGGTACCAGGAGGAGGTATTAAAATGCAGCAGAGTTCACAAATGAGAAGGGACTGATGCTGCAAAAATGTCATTATCCACCATCCAAATCATTGTGTTTAATGACTTGGGCTTTCCTACAATTTTGTTGTTTATGTGGAACAGACATATTTCATTTTGCCCAGAAAAAAAACATCATTTTAGGCAAATGCAGAAACATTCCTTTTCTACATTTTTTTCAGGCTCAAAAACTCATTACAATTTTTATGCCTGCAATGCATAACATATTTGTGTTATATTAGCTTGACAAACAGCTTGTGAAAGAACAGTTAGTAAGTCGGCAAATGCTGCAAATGTCCTCCCAGTGTGAACATGCGGTTTCTTCATACACTCCAGTTTCCTCCTATCTCTCATAAACATGCCTTTTGGTAGATTGTCTACTTTAAATAGCCTCTAGGAGTGATTTGTGTGCAAATTCCTATAACAGGGGGAAAATGAGCAGGGTTTCCTCAAAGATGTATCTCTCCTTTGATCATTCCTTTAATTTTGACAAGCCTCCCAGTTTCTGCTGCTGGAAAGATACCACCATGCTTCACTACAGAGGTGGAATTGACCATTTGATTACCAGGAACTATAATAATTGTGATCCAGGTTAAATAGTTCAATGGCTCAATGCTTCTTTGGATGTTTGAATGATTCTTCTTTGAATGATTTGACAAAGTGAATGATTTGACAAAGTGAATGCACTTGCTGTCTTGCTAATCCACCATCAAAAGCAGATTGGTGCTGCAGAAATAGATGTTCTTCTGGCAACTTTTCACATCTACACAACAGGCCTATTTGTGTATGTTCATGACCTTCAGGTTTCCTGTGTTGTGAATAGTGCATTTGCTCAGTTTGGCTGGATGGCCAGCCCTTGGAAATCAGGTCATTTCAATTTTTTTTTATAATGAACAATGGAAGCCACTGTGGTCTTTTGGAGAGTCAAAGCAGAACAATTTGTCTGTTATCTTCCCTTAGGTCTGTGCATCAACATCATTCAGTCTCAGAGGTCTTCAGGCAATTTCTTCCACCTCATGTCTTTTTTCCTCTGACATGCACAGTCAGCTATGGCTTTGAATAGACAGTGCTATCTTTCCAATGCCCTATCAGGTCCTATCAAATGAATCTCACAGGTGTACTTAAATGGATTTTATTGTGGGGAATGTCCAGAAAGGAAGGCAAAGTTAACAGGTTGTCCTATCAAACCTCTTGTACCCTGGTGTAGAATGGTCTAGATGAGTTTTTGATCAGAACCATCTGCGCTATGCTGAATAAGCTGTGGAGACTAAGCATTGACTGAAGTCTGCCCTGTGGAGATGGTATGCAGAGGCTTTGTGGTAACATCTACCTCAGACTCCTCAGAGACTTGGGGATTAGAGGCTGGAGCCTGTACCTTGCCATCCAAGCTCTGTCAGAGGCACCAGTGAGAAGTAGCGATTGGATATGGGTGAAAAAAATGGTACCGCAGCTTGGCCTTGAGGTAACCAAGGGGACAGGAGGATACAGAGGGTGGTGTTTCTGGGATGCCAGAGCTCACCATTGAGCCCTCTGAAGGCAAAGGGGGCTTATCAGAAAAACTTTAAGGAAGGAGTGTGCTGTTGAGAATTCCTATCATCCTACAAGCTAGTTGCTTCAGTGTCGCCTCAACAATCAGTAGCAACTACCTGGTACTGTATGTACTAAAACCAAGGAAAGCAATATCTTAATATCTCAACATCTTATCTCAAGATTGGCTCATTTTAGTGTTAAAGCAAAGTGTTATTAGTTTTTAGTGAAAAATGTTGGTGTTAAATTTTTGTTATTAGCAAACAACAAATGATACAAAAAAAGTCAGTTGAATGGAAATACTTCTGGTAGACAAACAACACAGCAACATCCACATGTAGTCACCATCTTTTAAAAAAAATACATTTCTCACTCTAAATTTTCACTTTCCAGCTATCAGGATTTCAGCAGTTATAATAAATGAAGTTGAAAGGCATATTTAACCTCTAATTACACTGTCCTTGGTTTAATGTTAGCTGCATGTCACTGTGATTGACGGTATGTCATGTCTAAGGATGAGGCAACCTGTGATATAAAATCTGACCTGTTTTATTAAATTAATATTTTAGGATTTCCAGAGTTAGAGTGACTCACAGCGGATCAGGAACATGGTTTTAAACCATTTTCTCTACCCAATCGTTAATGATACTTTAAAAATCTAACTTTTCGTTAAGTCTGAAATAAATAAATATTTTGTTTCAAACAATTTCTAGACCATCTGTCCTCAATTTAAGGTAGGCCATGTATATATATACATTACAAGAAAATGCTTATTTTAAAGGAGTTCATATTTAAAAATAATGTCTTTAATTTAGACTAGATGTTTTTCAAAGTTGAGCCATGAACTGAAATAGCAATAGAATGAAATGTTGCAGTCTGATTCAGAATCAAAGCATGACAAATGAGTCACATCTGTGCATTAGCCCATAACTGTATCAAGGTAGCACTAGTATAGCATGTTTGTAAGTGTCTCTGTATTTGACTGTTTTGTTGTGCCCAGACTTTATACTAAAGTCCCCAGAGATATCAACAGAAAATTGCTTTTCTGCTCCAAATCCACTTAGCCGCATTAGAAGGCATAATGGACTTTGCCAGGGAGAAGGCAGCAGCACCCTTATTGATTGTGCCTACTGGTTTCAGTTGAAACCAATCTACATTCTGAATAATTCATGTCTTCAATAGGATCTTTCTCCTAATTGTAATAATGTTTTCACTGTTGCAATGCTATGAGTTAAAAAAAAAAAGAAAAATGTTTTGTGTCATTAGCAGAAAATTTACACCACTGTTAAAATAGCTGCCTATTAAACTAACTGTAAGTGTGCACCATGTTTAATAATAAATGCAAAAATAACATCCTCTAGATATGACTGTATTTTAAAAAGTATTTTTGTTTAACAATCTTTAGGTGATTTGGGCAATTTATATATATATATATATATATATATATATATATATATATATATATATATATATATATATATATATATATATATATCTGCATGCTTGTGAAATCTGTCAACCAGTTACATCAGGACTGTGGCTTGTGTGCATGATTAATTTTTACTGAAGTCCTGGTTTTACAACTACAATGATTATTTAATGAATACTGAAATGTAAATAATTCAATATTCTCTAATAAATAATGTGCTTAAATAATGCACCGGTTTGCTTTCTCCTCCAAGGAAATAACTTTTCTTGCTGAACACTTACTCAAAGTTTTAAAAGCAGCACAAGTAATCTTCTGAGGTTTTACACAGCAGCCCATTGTGAATAATAGCACTTGTCTCCCTGTCACTATTTCTTCGTAACCCCCCCCCCCCCCCCCAAATTTACAAGAACTAAAATTTGAGATGTTAATGAGTCTATTACAGAGTGATTAATGCACAGAATGAAATGAAGTTCTCTTCCATCTCACCCATCATAGACACCAGGGCTGTGAGAATCACTGGGTTACCTTTTTTTTTCTTGTGCGTCTGCATGTCGAAACCTTCACCAAAGTCAAAAAAGCAAACACAACATGACCACATGACATCGCCTTTCAAATAAATACTGTTGTCATACAGCCATCAATCATTTCTTCTTCTCACCTCGAACCCCTTGGAGTTATCTTAAAGAGTTTGTGATTACAGTCAGAGGCTCAAAAGCATGACTTATTATCTTGTCAGCCACTCAAATCTTCCTGGGAGTGTATGTTATTTTATTTTTTTGAGCTTTCTTGCTACTACAGAAGCTTAAGATGGCTGCTAGCTGCTTCATTAGGTTGCTAGCTATATTATCCATCACTCCTGCACTGTTTGTGAATTAGCTACAAACTGTTCTATTGCTTTGTTTTAGCACTTACCTCTTAGTTTTTCCCATCACCTGCTGCGTGTGATCTGTGGGCCTGTGAATAGCTGCCACTATCATGGCTGAGTGATTCTCCCTTGCCAGTGCACTTTCCACCGCTGAACCACTGAAGATTCTGTTAACACATTCACAGAGACTCAACTTCTATCTATATTCCCACAGCTTGCCATTATTTGTATGCCTTATTTATAAGACCAAAATTTCATAACCAACTAGCAATTTGTGCTCTTAACATTAGATATACTTGTTAAAAAACAATCATATTGCTATCTAATCAAGTCCTGCCTCTAAGTAAGTAAGCTTACATAAGTAAGCACAAATATACTAAGCAAAAAAAAGGAAACATCCTGTTTTTAAGGTGATATTTGAAAGATAATTTTATAACATACAAATAAAACTTTGAAGTCTTTATTGGAAAGAGTTTAAATAAAGTTTTTCATACTTGGTCAAATAATGAATGCATATGTATCTGTAACATTTTACAGACACTAGGCAATTATGGTCACAGTTACAAAAAGGACACTAAAGAGACCTTTCTACAGACTCCGAAAAACACCAGAAGAAAGATGCCCAGGGCGCGAACCTGTGTGAACATGCCATCAGCATGCTGCAGGGAGGCATGAGGACTGCAGATGTGGCCAGGAAAATAAACTGCAATGTCTGTGATATGAAACGCCTGAGACAGTAATACAGGGAGAAAAGAAGAACAGCTGATCTCCCTTGCAGTGGCAGACCACACATAATAGCACTAGCACAGGATCGGTAAATCCAAACGTTATACCTGTGTCATAGGTACAGGATCAACTGTCAACTGTCAGAATTATACAATGAAAGCACAGTCCCTCAGTCAGTGCTCAGACTATCCACAGTTGGGTAAGAAACGATGGACTTAGGGCATGTATGGCTATAACCTCACTGGCAAGACACAGAAACCCGCCCACCTTTGCTGAATCAGACAGACTGGAAGACTCAAAGTTTTGTCTCACCAGAGGTGTTGATCAGACAGGAGTGAACATGATACAGAGGCCTGTACTCTGGAGCGGGATCGATACGGAGGTGGGGGGTCTGTCATGGTTTGACATAGTGTGTCACAGCATTATCAAACTGATCATGCTGTCATTGCAATGCTGTGTGTTACAGGGAAGAAATCCCTCGGATTCACCCTCATGTGATACCCTTTCTGCAGGCTCATGTTGACAAAACCATCCAAATCATGCATGCGCATGATGTCTGTGTTCTGCCACGGTCAGCAAAGAGCTTGGATCTTAATCCTATCGAATGTGTCTGAGACCTGTTTGATCAGAAAATGAGGGCTAGGGACAGTCCCCCAAGAGAGGTCTGCGAACTTGGTGGTAAAGTGGCATAACATGTGGTGGCCACCCCAGATACTGACTGTTACTATTAATATTGACATGCTCTTTTTTCAGGAACTTATTATTCCATTTCTGTTTGTCACATGTTTGTGAAACTTGTTCAGTACATGTCACAATTGTTGAATCTTTATGTTCATATAAATATTTACACATTAAGTTTGCTGGAAATAAAAGCATTTCAGAGTGAGGGTTTTTTCTTTGCTGAGTATATATTCATTAAGCTAACAATGTGTAAGTCAAATAAGAATTTGCTTCATGACAATATTAGCAAATGAAGATGGTATTTGTGGAAATAACAATGATGTATAAAACTTAAATGCATGTTCATTTTAGCTTATAACCAGACTGTATGAAATTAACCCTGTCGTGATTGCACATGAATATGTTAATTAATATCATATGAAGACCAATAAATATAAGGTCTACAGCAGTGAAATCTATTTGATGTGAGTAAGAAATACACCAATAGGTACATATATAGATTACATAATTCTAACCAACCGCAATAGCTGTTATTTATTGTTAGCAAGGTTAGCATTTTAAATGTATCCTCATTTCATAAGTCAAGGTCTACTACGTCTGTAATGACATATTGACTAAAGACTCAATCACACACGTCAAAGTTGGCTAGACAGGTCGGCAAGCAGCACTCATGAAAAAGAAAGCTATTATCACATCCATCATACAAACCTAACTTATAACCAAAGGGGTTTGATTTATAAATGGGATTAAAAAATTGTGGAAGTCACTAATGGAAAATTCTGGCTCATACATTTTACACAAATTAGATGAATGATATAGGAATCCATTTTTAGGATTAAAATTTATATTTAAAAAAATAAGCATTTTTGTTTAATATATTTTTCAGGATTATACGCTTTTAGCTAGAGCTAGTTAGTTTCTGGATCTGTGGAGATAATATAATACATGTCAAAAATGTTGCAATTGCATTCTGATCTTTGAAATAGAAGAACTAGATAACAAAAGAATAGATTGGATATCTTGTATAAATTGATGCCTGACAGTTTCAGCCAACTAAAACTGACAAATCAATTTTATATATCATATATCCTGAACATTCACAATGTCCCTGTTTCCTCATCTGTCATGCAGGATTTCTGTAGTCCATTGGAACACCACAATCATTCAAGATCAGACACTAATTTGCTGTAATCATAGTACATTGATTCTGTCTCGGGTAGAATAAAGGTGAGTAACAGAAGCCTACAGCATATACTTAAGAAACTAACGCACAAGGTCAGATTTTACTGAATTCGTGTATTATTTTTTTGAACAATTGGTTCATTTTTTTTCCAAATCACCATAGCAACTGACTAAGTGGAGGCTTTTTGTCTTGGAAATTAGTTCCTATTGATAATCAAAACAATGACAGCAGATTTGTATCTAGTTACCCAGTTAGATTCCATGTAAATATAATCTGGGGTGTTCTGAATATTCAAAAGAAACATTTGTTTTCCAAAGATGATAGTATCTGAATATCTGTGCTTTCTAGAGAGAATTGTACTTCACAATCTTCTATCTGATTGCAGAATTTTACACATTCTATTTAATTTTGCTTATAAAATAAATCAGTGGGAATTGTTTATAGTCTCTAAGTCTATATATTCCTATATAGATAATATGAGGTCAATAAAGCGATATTTCTGTACATTACAGTGCTGTTGAATTATCAGGTCTGATTATTCAGAAGATGTTGATTAATTGTCTGTACCAGGAGCTCAGTAGCTCTAACTGCAGGGTTTAGAAGAATGTGTTTATTCTACATGATCGTTTTCGCTTTAATGACTAATTCCAATTCAAAAACCTGATGTATGTTGGACAAATTGAGGAGATTTTTTTTTAACAAAATTTATGAGGTAAATAATTAATGTATACGAATATGTATAATAATATATACAGTCAGGTCCATAAATATTGGGACATCGACACAATTCTAACATTTTTGGCTCTATACAAAGTGAAAAGTGAAAGTTTGATTTATTTGATTATTATTCTGTCCCATTACTTTTGGTCCCAACTTTTGGTAACAAGTGGGAGGCACAAATGCAAACTGTTGTACAATAATTCCTACACCGTTCACCTGATTTGGATGTAAATGCCTTCAAATTAAAGCTGAGTGTCTGCAGTTAAAGCACAACTTGTTTGTTTCATTTGAAATCCATTGTGGTGGTGTATAGAGCCAAAAACGTTAGAATTGTGTCGATGTCCCAATATTTATGGACCTGACTGTATATATAAGAAGAATAAAACTCAAGTAGATTAAAACTACATCACACCATGGTGGTAATGTATCATTGAGTACTTTATTAAAACAGCATGCCTCATTTGAAATTCCATAAATTTGCCTCAAATAAAGGTTAAAATCACTGGAGGTTAATCAGAATGTAAGCACTGCATCTGAGGCTGGTCAAAATAACACAAGATCCATTAGCAGGTTAATCAGAATCGTATCACAGGTCATCAAATTCAGGTGAAACCTGATCATTATACGAGTGACACTTTGAGGTTTAAAAAAACCAAACGTCTGCAAATGATGGTTTTAGGATGTATATGTTGGAGGGTGGGGATGACATGGAATTCCTCAGCATTGGTCCAGCCAGATTTAGTGCAATGGAGTATTTAGTCAAGTATTGAGGACCTTTAAGTGGTCCGTAAACACCAGACAAAAAAAAATATGCAGGTTTGCCCTAAAGTGTGCTCTCATTACTTTACAAAGACCAGTCCAGACTCCCATTTCACTTTTTTTTTTTTTTAGAATAAACAAGCCTAGGTTGACGTTAATGTGAATCAAGTAAACAGCTGTCTAAGCATGATTTTGTTGCTGGCTCTAAAGGGCAAAATAGTCGATGGAGCAGTTTCATTCCCCATAGGATAAATATAACACAAGAGTAAAAGTGAGCTGTGAAAATTATTCCACTTATTTGTTTCATTTACAACATGTTATTTCAGATGTAGGAACACCAAAGGGTAAAAGAAAAGGAAATGTAGCTGTGAGGAGGCTAAACTGGAAGGTTTGAATGAT
Organism: Tachysurus fulvidraco; assembly: GCF_022655615.1. Taxonomy (NCBI): domain Eukaryota; kingdom Metazoa; phylum Chordata; class Actinopteri; order Siluriformes; family Bagridae; genus Tachysurus; species Tachysurus fulvidraco. The sequence continues at coordinate 9,610,396 of NC_062526.1, forward strand.
CAGCATCCAGATTAAAACGGTAATAAAGAATGAATTTCTTTAATGTTTTGCTTGAGTGATCTCATAAACACAGTCCTGTAGGAGGAGTACAAGACTGAATACAAATAAACTCCAGACTATAAACGCTGCAGTTTTTTTTTTTATTCTAATTATTTCTTTCATCTTGTTCCAGTCATTCCAGCCATTCCAACTTGGAAGAAAGTTATGTGTACAAAACACATACCTGGCAACTCCTGGCAAGAGTTTGGATTGATGTCTCAAGTGCAATAATGATTAGGAAGGTGAAATCGTATGCTACAATATTTTCTCTTTTTATTTTTTTCACCCATGAATTACGGTTCTCAAAGTCGAAGCTTTCGATGTATACATTTCTGAATCAACTACAGATCACATTTTCAAACATGCTCCAGAAAAGGATACAAAAGAGTATAAATTCTACGCTGCTTAGTCAGAGAAAAGAAAAAAAAAAAAAACATCAGGCATCTCTGCACGCTAAGCCAGGAGGCGACCCAAATCCATTCCATTACATTAGGTGCTGTGCAGGATTCATGCAATGGGAATCATTATGATTCCATTCATGCAGCGATGGATTTTCAGGGGATATAACCATGAAGAATCGGTGAGCTGTAATTCTGCGAAAGAGGCCTTTTTGAAATAGTGGCACGGGATTGCACTCGAAGATTTCCCACACTTTTATTTGTGTCATGACATATGGATTTACAGAGAAAGTGTGGGATCTTTAGGCAAGGACATGCAAGGGAATATCTTGGCCGAGACTAAAGCTTTATCGTCAAGTGAGGAGAATTGCTTTCCTACGCAATAAGTCTACGTCAGTTGAGAGCACGGTAAACATGGCCACCTGTCAGCTTGTGGTCAGTCTACATGTAGTAAATGGTCTTTTTAAGGAGCATAAACTGGTACAGATTTAAAGCCCAGTAATGGTTTTGTGAGGCTCTCTGCAGTTCACTAAAACCGTACTGTTTTTTTTCAGTGTTGTATAAAGCTCACTTGTAATGTGTCTGTCATCGGTATTCTATAAAGGAGCTTGTCATGGTCTTGGCAGGGTAGTTAAAGTGCTGTAACACCAAATCTGCAGCAAATTAAACTAGTAGAGCACCAAGGCTTCATTTATCCTGGTGAAACAGTATTCTAAGGTCACTGTTTTGAAGGACTTTCAGTAATATCAGTATGACAATTTAATTAAAGGTACTATTCATATGACACCTACATCAGCATTTCATGACATCTGACATATATACTCATAAATTATTTATAATAATTATTCTGGACCTTTGCTGTCATAAAGACCTGCTTTTGTCAAGTTGTGAATGTTTTGGTGACAAATTAACATCACACCTACAGTAAGTCAGGTAAAACAGATTTTACAGCATAGAGACATTTTTAAATGATACATGACTTTATTATTACAGTGTAATAATAAATGTACAGTATCTCACAAAAGTGAGTACACCCCTCACATTTCAGCAAGCATTTTATTATATGTTCTCAATGGACAAAACTATATAAATAAAAATTGGATATATTTTAGAGTAGTCAATGTGCTGCTTGTATAGCAGTATCGATTTACTGTAAAAAGTCCTGTAAAAAAAACTCAACATACAGCAATGATTGTCTAAATAACTGGAAAGAAAGTGAGTACACCCTAAGTGAACATGTCAAAACTGTGTCCAAAGTGTCAATATTTTGTGTGAGCACCATTGTTGTCAACCACTGCCTTAATCCTCCTGGGCATGGAATTCACCAGAGGTGCATAGGATGTTGCTGGGATCCTCTTCCACTCCTCCGTAATGTTATCAAAGAGCTGTTAGATGTTAGACACATGGCGCTTCTCCACCTTCCATGGATGGAGCAATAGGGTTCAGGTCTGGAGACATACTTGTCCACGCCATCATCTTCACCTTCAGCTTCATTGGCAAGGCAGTTGTTATCTTGGTGGTGTGCTTGGGGTCATTATCATGTTGAAAAACTGCGGTTTGTCCCAGTTTCTGAAGGAAGGGAATCATTTCTGCTTCAATATATAATATTATTATATGAATTCATGTTTCCCTCAATAAAGTACAGCTCCACAGTACCAGCAGCACTCATGCAGCCCCAGACCATGATGCTACCACCATCATGCTTGGCTGTAGGCAAGACACAATTTTCTTGGTACTCCTCACCAGGTTATCGCCACACATGCTGGACACCATCTAAGCCAAAGAAGTTTATCTTAATTTTATCTGACCACAGGACAATTTTCTAGTAATTCATGCTCTTGGACAAGTTGTCCTCAGCAGACAGTTTGCAGGCTTTCTTGTGAGCCAGTTTCAGAAGAGGCTTCTTGGACAACAGCCATGCAAACTGACTTGTTGCAGTGTGCGGCATATGGCCTGAGCAGACAAGCTGACCTTTCATTTCTGCAACCTCTTAAGCAGTGCTGATGCACGAAAGGACTCAACTTTTTCAATCGACCCTTGCGAGGCCTGTTCTGAGGTCTTGAAAACCTTTGTATGACCCTGGCCACTGTACAGTAACTCAGTTTTAGGGTGTTACCAATCTTCTTATAGCCTAGGCCATCTTTGTGGAGAGTAACAATTATAATTCTCAAATCCTGAGTGTTCTTGAGGATTCAGTGAGGATGCAACACACAGTGTTTTACTCAAAACACCATGAATATGATAAATAGGACATGCGGCTTTGCATGGTTAAACAATGTACAGCTGTTATCACTTAGGGTGTACTCACTTTTGTTGTCAGCTATTTTGACAATAATGACTGTATGTTAAGTAATGTTCAAAGGACAGTAAATATATACCACTAAACAAGCAGCACATTGACTACTCAAAAATATATCCAAATTTCATTTCTATAGCATTGTCTCTTGAAAAGATGTATTAAAATGGCTGCTGAAATGTGAAGGATGTACTCACTTTTGTGAGATACTGTACATTACATTTTGAAATTAATCTTAACAGAAAATTGGTGTCAAACTCAGGGCTAAAAAAAATAGACATATTTTTAACTGTGAAACAAATCACAATCAGGACATCCAGTTCAAATCATAAGTATGCCTCAGTCATCTTTGGTCGTAAGCTAAAAGAAAAAAATTGGTTGTGCTCTGAATGGGTGGGATGGCTCTTTCCTGTCAATCACTGCAATAAAAGGTAACAGTGGGCCTCTGGGAACTCATGTATACAGAAGTGCTTAACACTGCCATGTGATGCAACAGGAGCAAGAGTTTGAAAAGTTAGGCTAGCTTTTCGTGCTTTGGAGCTGGAGGAAGCATGCGTTAGCCTTCAGTGTCTCTGTGTATAGACTGTACGCACTATGACTGTCAGAAATTTTCAATGAACTGAAACAAACACACATGTTTAGCTTAGCATAGTTTTTTGTAGCCAGATATTCAGACTGATGACAGAAGTAAAGAGGTACACTTCCAGCTGACCTCTGTACCCTCCTCTGTCTCAATTCTGCTCAAAGCTCCTCCAAGTAGTTGCTTTTTAATGTACCCAGGGTTTGGACAGATTTGGGGAAACTGCATTTTTATACTATGCACCATGGGCATGGAATAACTTGCAAAAAGTTCTTAAATTACAAATGTGTATATCAATAAATACATTTAAGACCATCATAAAAAATGTGGTAAAGGAGACATGTATTTGTTTTTCTTGAGAGGTCCTAGTATTTGCATGATTGTGTGTATGTATGTTTTTACTATTTTGTGTTTATGTATGTCTTACCTTGTTACCTTGTATGTAGCATTTTAATATGTTGTTTATGTATGGCTGCTACCTTGGCCAGGTATCTCTTGAAAAAGAGATTTTTTTTTTTATCTCAATGAGACTTCCTGGTAAAATAAAGGTAAATAGATAAATAAATAACCAAAATACAAAAATAATGAAAATCAAAAACCAGAGAACACCAGATAAAAATGACAAGGATTCAGCAAAAATATACAGGTATAAATAGGGGAGGGTAATCAGGGTAATGATCAGGCAGGGCAAATACATGTGAGCACAAAACAAATGAAGACACATGGCACAGAATATAAACAAACCCAAAATTAATGAATCTATACAGTGAATTTCACATTTTTCGGAAAATCCAGTGTTTAGCTGATCCTCATAAATGCTCATTGTCACAGTTCTTAAACAGAACAACTTCCTTCTAGCGTGAGAACAGTATCAAGATGACTTTATTTCCAGTCGGACCGTTGAAATCCAAAACATGACACATGTTTCTCAGATGTCAGCCAAGTGTTTCCAATTATGTGTGCCATATGCATCAGCAGGTTGTGGGTGTCACATTTGAGGCTGAGACTGAGGTTAGGCCATCACCATGAATTTTTTGTAAGGCTAAAATAAAACAAGTGTTTTGCTTTGCATTGCTTCTGACGGTACTAGCAGAGTAGGCATACTATTTTACAATAGAAAGGTGTTATAGCCCTCAGCGAAAGAACACTATAAGCAGTTAACCAAGTTGGTGAAGTAAAATGAGGATCGAGGGGAAAAAGTGTTTGTCATGTTGAAGTGTTATATAAGATGGTTTTCTTGTCGGGTGCTGAATTCTGAAGACACTATCCTTTGTATGTTTTTCTAACTAACATTATTTCTCAAGCTATATCACACCATTTAAAGCTATTGTGACCGATGTTTGTTCATATTACTGAGAATTTATAGGTAGTTTGTACAGGAAACAATTCAGTGAGTACTGAGAAAAAAATATTATGTGGGTCACAGGACCTTGCATGGTGCAACTAGGGGTATAATGAAATGCCAATATCTGTGACTGTATAGCGGTCCAAAAATTGATTTTATCTGTATTTAAAGTTAAATCTGAGGTGGGTGTGGCCTAAAGCAGATAGAAATGACCCACTCTAAGCTACGGATGAATGAATGAATGAATGTTCTAAATAAATTGAGAATTTGTATACTGTATTTTTATGTTTTCTATATACAGTTTCCCCCTTTTTCTGCCTGTATAGTTGAATTTAATTATTTTTTTTTACATTTTTAATCATGACAGTCAGTCAAGTAATGGTTGTGTATGTACAGTAGGCAAAAAAAATCTGAATTTGAATTTCACCATGATGAGCATGCTCTTTCTTAGTTCCACAAGGTTCACATCTAAACTCTCGCTTGCATGAAACTGACAATCTGAATCACAGTCTAAGTCACGTCTGTACTCTCAACCAGATTTCTGGCAAGCTTTTAAAACATAAAAAAGTCTGCCTCCGATTCTTATCTGTATCTGTAACTGATTTGGAACACATCATATGTTCAGTTTGAATAATGTATTAGTTTTAGTGTGTATTACTTACCTAAACACTCTACACTCACACTGTACTTACACAGTAATTCTCATCTGATGTATCAGTGTACAGTACATTAATCCTTAACTGTGTGTGCATCTTTCTAATCAATCCTAAACCTAAATCATAAACTAATGTCTGCGATCTGACTTCATAGCTCACTCTTCTGCTTTACTTGTGTATCACTATTATAAAATAGTCCATAATGCATCAGTAAGGTGGCCTGCTATTGTACTCTGAAGGTCCTGCTCTCTTATTGTCTTCTCTACCCACATCTATACAGAGACCAAGGGAAAACTGACAATGTCACAGCCAGGCCAAATGAACCAGGGACATGACTGAAGGACATTTTTCCACACAGACAATAAAAGTGTTGGTTTTTGACTTAATCCCAGTTCAAAGCTTCTTTATGGACACCTGTATAGATGCGCCAAAGCAGAACATCACACAAGTTTATGACTGAGAACCACTGCTATATGCAAGATGGCAAAAGTCACATTCATGCCTACAGTATTCTAATAATAAATATTTCAATATGATCTAGTCTGAGTCTAGAAATTCAACTCTTTAATTATTAAAGCTGTTTATTCACTAAATATTGTTTTACTCCATTTAAAGTTCTAAGAGCCATATGAAGTAATAAAATCCTGCCATATGTGTGTCCCTGGGGGATTTAATTAACTTTGTGATGTCCATGTCTCTTAACTTCATGTTAATTTGAAAGCAGCCTGCATCTTTAAAACTGTCTGCGATTTGCTTGGCATGCGGTACAAACTCTTGTTTGCAAATGAGTTTAGCAAATGTGTACAAGATACAGGGGCTTTTTTTTCCATGGCACTCCTTTTCTTATGACTTTTAGCAAGGTTACTTTAAGGAATTTTTTTTCCCTGCATCTAATGAAATGAGTTCTCAGTGTGTGTGTGTGTGTGTGTGTGTGTGTGTGTGTGTGTGTGTGTGTGTGTGTGTGTGTGTGTGTGTGTGTGTGTGTGTGTTTGTGCCTGTGTGTGCCTGTGTGTTAGTGTTTGCGTGTGTGTGTATGTGTGTGCATGTGTAACCAATTTTCTAATTCACTGCAAGTAAAAACTATTGAGTCTGCAGAATGCCACCGATCTAGGACCTGAGCAAATTTAATTTGAGCACATGTTGTCAGGAAAGACACAATTAGTGTACTTTAAGCTAGACTGAGTGACATTTGGTGTGGTGACAGGTTGACCAGGACAAAAACAGTGCAGGACATTCAAAATGTAGTTTCATTCTTTACCCAGTTGCAGATAGATAGATAGATAGATAGATAGATAGATAGATAGATAGATAGATAGATAGATAGATAGATAGATAGATAGATAGATAGATAGATAGATAGATAGATAGATAGATAGATGGGTGGGTGGGTGGGAGGATGGGTGGGTGGATGGATGGATGGATGGATGGATGGATGGTATATTTATTTCAAATATTTAAAAAAATACACAATGATTTATTATCAAAGTTATAATATTTATTATAATTATAACTTTATTTGACAAGTTACATAAATTGAATGCCTCAGGATCTCTAGAAATTAAGGCTATAAATTATTTATAATAATACCTAAACCCATAAGTAACCCTTCATTTTTTTTTCTTTTGTTTTCCATTTAAAAAAAACTAATTGCTCCAATAATTAGCCAGGGTGTGATTATATTCATTTTAAATAATGATTCTAATATTTGAATATAATGTCTGGATTATATTTATAAAACAATTCTCTGCTGCAAATAACTTGTGAATCTGTGTCATATAGAAACAAAATGAAAATCTTTCATTACTGCGTATTAGATTTTAGATAAGTATGAAGTAGTTTTGTTTTGTTTTTGTTTTTTTTCTACATTTTTTAAACATTCTGCTAAAATGGATCTAAATGGATCTTAAGTTCAACTCAAAGATCGGACTCAAAGCAAAAACTGCTGAATAAGCTGTTAAATGATTTAGGTAACTACTAGCTCTCATTCACCTTCCAACTGAATTAGCTAATGTTAGCATTGTTATGAAAAGCTCACACTGTATAGATGGTATAAAGCCCAAGTCATTTCCATCCTATCTGACAGGGTTATTTGACTATATGTCTGGTGCTTAGAAATCTCTATCAAATGAAAAAGGAAATCTTACCAGTGTCAAAAATGTAGCGATAATTCTTACATAACTTGGTTTTTGCCTCTCATGGGCATGTTAAAAAGCAAGCTGGCAAACTTATTTAGTTCAGAGTTTAAGAAATATCTGTAATTAAACATGTTTATAAAACAACAAAGATCCAATGGCTTTTTCTCTGTGATTTAGGAGCAGTGCTAGAAACCTCAACCCACCATTATCAACAGAATTCTATTTAATACTGACAAGTCAATACAAGTGGTGGTAATGAGGTTTTCTTTTCACCTGGTGTCTGGGATCTGCCTTAAAGATAGGATGAGAAGCTGGGATATTTGTGAGGCCAAAGTAGAATCGCTGCTCCTCTGCATGGAAAGGAGTGAGTTGATGTGATTCGGGCTTCTGGTTAGGATGCAATATTTGATTTGATGACTGTAATATTGTAATAGTTAAATTACATTCATTAAAAATATTCTGTACTGAGGGGTCATATATGGGGGAATGTATATATAAATATGAACATTTATTCATAGTTATTTTATCCTGACCACACAAGAAACTAGCAAATGGTGCTTATTGTGAAATCAGCATAAAATCTATATCACAAACAAAGTGAAGATTCTTCTCATTCTCAGTCAGTTTAGGAGCTGCTTTGTCCTAGTCAGAAATCACATCAAATTCAGAACGAATGTGCACGAGGCAGGAATATTATCTCTCTCACTCACTCATTTTCTACCGCTTTATCCGAACTACCTCGGGTCACGGGGAGCCTGTGCCTATCTCAGGCATCATCGGGCATCAAGGCAGGATACACCCTGGACGGAGTGCCAACCCATCGCAGGGCACACACACTCTCATTCACTCACGCAATCACACACTACGGACAATTTTCCAGAGATGCCAATCAACCTACCATGCATGTCTTTGGACCAGTGGAGGAAACCAGAGTACCCGGAGGAAACCCCCGAGGCACGGGGAGAACATGCAAACTCCGCACACACAAGGCGGAGGCGGGAATCGACCCCCGACCCTGGAGGTGTGAGGTGAACGTGCTACCCACTAAGCCACCATGCCCCCTCTGCAGGAATATTATGTTCAGTTCAATTTTATTTTTATAGCAAAAGACATTGTCTCAAAGAAGTTTTACAGAACATAAGAAATATAGCACAAAAAGTTTATTATACAACAAATGATATTCTGCAAAAGTTTAGGATTAATATTAGACATATTAAATGTGTCTGTATTTATCACGAATGAGCAAGCCTGAGATGACTGAGGCGACTGCGGTGAGGAAAAACTCCCTTAGATGGAAGACGAAGAAACCTTGAGAGGAACCAGACACAAAAGGGAACCTCATCGTCATTTGGGTGACACTGGAAAGTGTGGTTCTAAATTATTATAAACACCAGAGTGTTGATATGATTAATGTCATTTCTACAGTCATATACAGACTGACAATTGTGATCAGGAGGTTGTTGTCCTAAAAGAACACACGTGCTTGGTATCTTCTCTTTGAATGTCAAAAATCCTCATGAAGCGGAATCCTACTGAAGATTTTACATCTCTTGATGCCTTGGGATGGATAAAAAAAATAGAAGCAAGTAGAGAGCAATATTAATATTAGTCAGCACTAGTTGATAATGTGGATTTGATCTACTGGAACAAGGTTATGGGTTATACTTTTTTTATATCAGTTTACACAACTCTTGAGGGTTAAGGGCCGTGCTCAGGGGCCCAGCTGTGGCACCTTAGTGGACCTGGGATTTGAGATTAGTGTGTAGATTAGTGTGTATGTGACAAATAAAATCTTAAATCCTGAATCATATTACTGTCCTGCCCTTAGTTATTGTAATTAGCAGCACCTAAAATAAATTTATCTCGACACAGTAAGCCAGTGATTTTTCGGTTTCTGTTTGTGGACCCCATGCAAAAGTCCATTTGACCTATCTTATAAGAATCTTGTTCATTACCTCCTCGTTTGAAAAAGGGAACATGAGGGATTGTTACCATGCTTTCAAGTGAGGACCACTGCTGTCTTCAAATTGCAAGAAAATGAAGAGATTCACAGTAAAACTGAGAAATGGTTTCCATTTGTTTCTTCTTGCTCTCTAAAACCCACAGAGTTGCCATGGTTTCTTTTATGCAAAGGGTTTGGGCATACACAGTGGGATGTGGTGGTCAGTGGTGACGAGTGAAAAAAGTACATATGAATTATTCCTATCAGCTAAAAGCATGCAATTGGTGTCACAAAATCCCCACAATGAATAGGCCACAGCTTATCCCCGCTGCACTGATTGCCTATTGTTCTTGTGTAATACCCTACCTATTTCTTTTTCACCATGTAGTGACGGTTCTCTATTTTTAGGTCTAGATCTCTTACTGAGCCGGAGAATTTCAACTAAACCGAGCCACTGACATATAACATTAATTGTGCAAAATGTTTTCTCTAATTCATTCCCAAGATCAGGTACCACTTTTGAAAGGTTATCTGTATTAAAAAAAATAGTCAATTTGCTTTAGTCATCTCTAGATTGTTTTTTCTAGACAAGTTGCAATAAGAGCACAAAACTCAGGAAGCTGGTGGTCATTTAGTTTTATTCACGCTTCAAGAATTCACAATTTATTAAGCAAAGCTGCTTCATGTTGTCAGACCATGACCATGCATCATCATAGAAAATGGTGCTGGACTGATAGGTTTGAATTTATTACTTTTAAGCAGGACATAAAAGTAAAGTAAATAACATTGCCGTTGGCTATGTACAAAGAGCATCAGTCCCAACTGACCCAGATCAAGGCCAAACTGTCTCTACTACTAAATTAACAAAAACTATCTGTCTATCTGCTTCTTTCTTTCCATTGTTTTTTGTGACAAATGGGATAAATAACTATGGCAAATTCATACATATTTAAATGAATCAGTTCTTTTTGGGTGACTCTTTTTAAATGAGTCACAAGCAGGTCACAAGTAAGAATAAAGAATGAATGAAGGTTATAATATGACTGTATTGTAGATTCTAAATGGTATGCTAAATGATATGCCTTGATATAGATATTGAACTGGATTGTAAACTGGAGAGTAAATAGGTCTTGTGATTTTTATCTAGGGTAGCCTTCCTTACACATGGATATTGTGTCTTGACCATAAAAAATATTGTTTTGTTGTTGTTTTTTACTGCAAAAATATAAGAAATGTAGCCTTTAAGATGTTTCTGTATTCCTGTTTTTGGTTATGGATCAAACAACTCATCGATTCACTTCCACAGGTGGTTGAACTTGACCATGGACAGTAAGCAATGCTGCCCCCTGCAGGCCAGATGTTCAAAAACGTGTAATTGGTTCAGATTTTCTAATTATTATAAAGGTTGAAGTCCAGACTGTCCTCATGAATCAAGTAGTTGCATCAAACCCCAGAAATATGTTTATAAAAATCGATCATAGCTTTTCTTCAGAAACAAATTGTCCCTGTTTCATATCTGTAAAATCAGCGAGTGTGAATCAACATAAAAAACAATCAAGTGATGAAGTTAAATGCAAACTTAATTGATTTCTTTTTCTTTTCTTTTTTTTTGGGGGGGGGTGCAAATAATATTGTCATACGATTGTGTGATGTTATTTTTGCCTAGTCCATTTAGGCTTGTATGTCACTCATCTGAGTTTGGCATCTCAGTTTAAAGCACATAATCAGATGATATTGTCAGAATATTTTGATGCCAGTAGCTGCTTGGCAGCATTCATTAGCACAGAAAAATGCTTTTGAGTCAACATGCCAACAGATGACTCGATCGGTCATGCGAGACAAATGTTTTCAGGCTGCTGTTGTGTGATTTCTGGTGCTGAAATGACAGTGATGGAATACAAATTAATGTATTTGCTTTTGTTGTTGTTCACACAGACTGATTGATTAGCACTGTAAGAACTTGGATTATATCTGTCCTTTGCTTTGTGTGCATGTGTTGATGTTTGTCTGTTTTCGTATAATAGGAAAGAAAATAGATAGAAAATGGGAGAAATATGGTAGTGTTATGAGGAACAGCACGGATGATTTTAAAATAGAACGCCAAATTACTGAATGAGTAATTATGTCTGCCACATGATTATCACCACTGTTACATTCCATGCTTTATAGTTAAGGTCACTGCTGATCCGGAGTATATCCCAGGAATACAGTGAATGTGGTGGGAATACATTCTTGATGGGACACCAGTGCATCACTGAAGACTATGATCATGCTCATTCACATCTATCAGCAACTTAGAGTTGCCAGTCCACCTACTGGCATGTTTTTGGAGGTGAGAGGAAACTGCGAGAATGAGAAAAAAACCCTCATGGACACAGAAAGAACATGTGAACCCTGGAGCTGTGAAGAGGCAACACACACTGTGCCCCTGTGCCAGCCAATTAAATACAATTTAGAAGAAAAACCTTTTCTTTACACAATAAATTTGTGTAAAAAACAGTAAATTTGTGAGATGTTTCCAAAATATCATTTATGTCATTTCATTCATTTGTCTTTAGTAACCGTTTTCTTATGGTCAGGGTCGCTGTGGATCAGAGCCAATCCCAGCATACACATCAGTGAATTTCTATGAGGATCTTTTCCCCATGGAGATGCTTTTCTTATGCTGTTTAGCCATTGCATACAATTATATCTTCAATAGAATTTGCAATGCAATAAGCTTCTTTTAGTTTAAAGACTGATAAAACAATAATAATAAAAATAAAACCATCATGAACTATCAAGATTCTACCTGTTACTTGTTTCTGTAAGTTGTGTAGATGGTTTACCTTTTTGATTTCCACGTTCATATGTGTGTGGAAAAAGATCAATTGATACAGGAAGCACAAAATGTGTCATGTTTCAGTATGGTTGGCTTCCTTGACACTTTTCTGCTTATGTGGTTATGTATTTAACAGTCAGAACCATTTGTTCTGTAGTGAATGCAAACATGTGAGCATGAATGGATGGATGAATAAATAAATATGTATGTGTTCCTGAGGTTGAGTGGGTTCAGAGCTGTGTAATGATTATCTAAAATAGTCTTGGTGGTAGGAAAAGATGCCCTACCCACTGCTCCATCCTCCTCCTCCTCCTCCTCCTCCTCCTCCTCCTCCTCCTCCTCCTCCTTCTTAATGCTAGAAGCAGATAAAGCTGGCATCCAGAAATGAAAACCCAGAGAAGATCAAGATCATTTTATCCTTATTCACTTTTCCCTTTGGAATCTTTCATTTCAGGCAGAAATGCTAGGCTGCCAAAACAAACCCTTTCCACTAAAAAGAATACCAAGCCTCTGCCTGTGTTAACTTAATTAGTTTGTTAATAGTTAATGTTAACTGATTCAGTTTACACCTAATGCATGTTTAATTGATATTTATCACTCAATATATCTGTCTTTTTTGTGCATTTGCATTGCTCTAATTTGTGGTCTTGAACAAGGTCTTTTCTACACCAGATGAACTGATTACAGTTACAATACAAAGCTTGGAACAATGTGTTCTGCTTTGCTACATGATTTGTCTGTGCATGTTGACAGGAAGTGCTGAAGGAAGTTGGTCCTGAGCCGTTTATTTCCCTAATCAGCTGCTGAACGACAGCACAGTCAGGTGGCAGCTGGCCAGGTCATGACCTCCCTCAGGATGATGGATGTGTCAGCAGCAAAGAATCTAAGCACCAAGCGCAGCTACCTGTCACACACAAACACATATACACACTGAAACGCCTGCAGTGCAATGCCCCGAGCTCAACTATGGACAGCTTTAGAATAGGTACTGAGAAAATATCCTCAAACAAGAACACAGACTTTAACATGGTGTTAATTCTAGATACATACATAATACAGTATATATAAGGTATGTGTGTATATTTCTATGCATGTATAGATAGATAGATAGATAGATAGATAGATAGATAGATAGATAGATAGATAGATAGATAGATAGATAGATAGATAGATAGATAGATAGATAGACGCATACCGCATCATATACACAATAAAAGCATAAAAAAGTGCACAGAAGATTTATAATCAAGGCTAAACAGATACTGAAGGTGCAATAAAAGGCACAAAGCTTAGGAGGTGTAATTTAACACACACAATTCTGTTAATTAAGCCTGTGGGGAATGCTGCATGTAAGACTCTGTTGTATATGTTTGTGTTAGCAAAAAAATCCTGCATTTCAAATGCAAAAAAAAGAAAGTTATTTAACAATTACCTGACAAAAGAAATAGTAGAATTGTCCTAATTTTATGGGTTAGTCTGTACTATAAATAATAATTCACCTTTTATAAGGACAGAGGAAGCAGAGCTGGACTTATATGAGCTGGAATTTAAAAAGTTTTTAAAAAGTTTAATAAGTGAAAATAATTCTTCCTGTAAGAAGATTATATCTGTAAAAATGAAAGCATGTGATCAACATGAGAAATGTCATGAGAAAGACATGTGGAAATCTTGAGAACATGAGAAAACTACATGTAGAAAATCTCAGAGTCTTGTGTGAGCTGTGATTATGTTAAGATCACTTGTATTAGAGAGGAAAAAAGATAAATTAGATTGGAAAGTGTCATTAGCATAGAAACTAATTTGGATCTAACCAAATATAAAAAGATGCCCTTGGTAAATTCATTGGTAAATTGGTATGTTGTAATTTTAAGAGATTTTTTTGGAAGAAAATGATAATATTTTTGTAATACATATATTAGCACAGAAAAAAAATGTATTTCTATGAAATCTGGCAAACCTGGGCCACAAATAAGGTTGAGTGGGTCAATTAGCTGAGTTGTAAGAATTTTAGAAAAACAGCTAAATCTTTGAATCTGTTATAGGTCTAATTGGAGAAGTCTGAAAATAACGCCGGCTCACATAAAAGAAATGAAACACATCAATTTTTAATCGTCTTCTCCATCTTAGTCGAAGAGATATATTGAATAAGAGCTGACTTATACCCCTCTGTTCCCAGTTCATTTTACAACATGTTCTATTAAATTCTTCATAAGTAATCTAATATTACAGGGAGGAAGAGTAATAAAGTCAGTGACTGCTGTAGGGTATCTGGAGTATCCTTGTTGGGCACTCGTATCTGTAACCTATAAATGTAAATGTAAAGGAATAAAAGAGAAGAGCAATCTGTTTTTCTCCTTTCTTTTCTTTAACAGTTCTAATCTCTGTATTGCAAACAAATGGTTTCCCAACCATAGTGTCATAATGTCATTGTCACATTAAAATGTCATTTTAAATATACACTCACCAGCCATTTTATTTCTGTGTTGGTCTCCTCCGTGATTACGCACCGTTCCTTGCTCTCAGTATACACTCAGTTGTTCATGGCTTCAATTCCACTAGGAGAACCAGTTTGAGATGACTTCTGGTTTGTAATGTGAAGAGTTATCATGCTGAAAGTAGCCATTTAAGATTCAAATTATGACCATAAATGCATGGACGTGGTCAGCGACAATACACAGGCTGTGGCAATCAAAAGATTCCACAAACCGTTACCCCACCATCATGTGGCTGAACTGTTGAAGCCGGTTGGATCCATGCATTCATGCCAACTTCATGTTCATGTCACAGCAAAAACCAAGATTCATCAGACCAGGTGACATTTTTCCAGCCTCATCAGTCCTGTGTTGGCGGGCCTCTAGCCCAGTGTAACTTCAGACTCCTATTCTTGACTGACATAAATGGAACCTGATGTGTTCTTCTGCAGTTGTACAGTAGCTCATCTGCCTCAAGGTTATGCATTCTGACATGCTTTTCAAGTGTATGGTGAGAGTGCGCATGGTTATTTGAGTAACCATAGCCTTCTTGTCAGCTAGACCCAGCCTGGCTACGTGTTCCTGCCTATATATTTGCTGCTCACTGGATGTTTTTTGTTTTTCATACCATTCATACCATGTGTGAACTGTTGAGCATGTTGGTGGTCCCAAGTCCCAGGAGATCAGCAGTTTAAACTAAACTGTGTGGCACCAATCGCAACTTGGTCAAAATCGCTGAGACCACAGTTTCCCTCATTCAGAAGTGAAGTCTCTGAACTGGAGTTCTTGACCTGTATTTGATCCTGACCTGCCCGAGTGTGTGTACTGTGCTGCTGCCACATGATTGATTAGATAACTGCATGTGCAGCGTACAGGCAGATCATCCACACATTGACCAATTTTCTATAGAGATTTGCTACACAGGGTTATGGTGAACCCGGAGACTGGAACAAGGTGGAGGAGATGTTAATTAACCTACAACGCATGTCTTTGGACTTGGGGAGCAAACCAGAGTACCTGGAGGAAAGAATATGGAGGAATCACAGGAAGAATATGAATTGAATCCATAACTCTGGAGGTATGAGGCAAACATGCTAACCATTGATGCAAAAAAAATCAATGTTAGAATATTTCACTTAACGTTAGCCTACTTAACGTCTTAACATGGGGTGCTTGAGACAAATAATCTTGGCTGAAGGGGTTCAGCTAAAAGATTCCATTTTTTTTGATCTACCACATAAATATTCATGGCTTATAATACCACATGATGAGTTTAGCAGTGATGTATGAGCGTTGTTTCATGGCATGGTGTTTAAACTAATCCCATTGAATACGAATTTGAGATAAATAAAACATTACCCAGTCCAAGCTTTGTAAAGTTTTTCATTCATTAATTATAAACTCTCCTGTAAATTTGATTCATTGCCTGCAAATATAAACCAGTATTGGTTACAGGAAATAAGCTTAACCATTTTATCAAGGCTTCACCCTTCAGAAATCTCTCTTTGAAGTAAGAGCGGTCGAATCCAAATGATGTATTTTGGAAAATTTTCTTGCATCGTTTTTCATGAAAATGCTTATTTTCCGTGTCATAAAGTAGGGATTAACTTTGTGCGAGTTTTAAGTGGCGTTACTGTAACATGTGCTGAAACCTGGGGGAAATGTGACATTTCTTCATCTTCATAATGGGCATGAAACCAGCTTTGCAGGGAAAGAAACTTGGTGTGTGTGTGTGTGTGTGTGTGTGTGTGTGTGTGTGTGTGTGTGTGTGTGTGTGTGTGTGTGTGTGTGTGTGTGTGTGTGTGTGTGTGTGTACTTCACTATTCTGAGAATTCATCAGCATGCACTCAGAGCTCAGCCAGACATGTTTACAACCTGTGCACTGTGCTGGCTTTAATTCTAAACTCATTGCCACGACATACACGGACCATTGCACCTCAACTACTGGTTTCAGCTTCAAACATGGAAGCATGGTAAACGGCCAATTTGCACCACTTTGGCTTGTCGGTGGCTTGTAAATTGTAGCTTGGTGATAACATTGTGCTCAACTGTTGCATCAAAACCCCTAATTTTAATTGTTATTGTTTGGAAAGGAAATACTTTATTACATCTTGACAACCCATGGTGCAGAGAGGAAGAAAATGAAATATAATCAGCTCCAGAATTACTGGAAATATAAAGTATATATCATTTGAAAAATTACAAATTTTAAATAACTGGAGAAAAGTCTGGCTTTTTTTTTTGACCACTTATCTGAAATAAAAAGACTAATCCATGATACTCAAATCCACCAAGCGTTTTTTCCCTTGTAGTTAGTATAAATCTAGTGCATCAAACAAACCAAATCTCTCTGTCATCCATGAACATTTGGAACACCAATGAGCTTTCCACATGAATACTGTAGGTCTAGTAATGGGTTGAAAAATAACCCATCAAGCACAAATAGTGACAATAATTTGAAAATTTATTCAGAAAAAAAAGTTTGCTACAACTGGAGAATCTCCACTAAGAGAATGGTGCCTTAAATTAAACTATTAAGGAATAATAATAAAGCATGCTATCTGAAAGTGTTTTAACAAAATATGTGGTTTCTTAAAGCAACCAACAAGAAGCCGAGCCTGAATTACAGTACACTAAACATCACTGAAACTACGGCTGGCAGAGGCACCATACAGTATATGCTACATTGCAAAAAAAGTGTTAATTTCCTGAATAAAATTGAAAAATCTAGTTTTTTGTTCCTATTATAAGATTTCAACCAATTTAGCTAAATTGCTAAATCAATCGAGCAATTTGTGATGGATTTTATGCTTAAGATAATCTTATTCATTTTTAACTAAGCTCATTTTTTTTTTAGCAAGAATCAGTAACGGATGGAATACATGGCAATGGCAGTAAAAGCTAAAAGAATTTAAACTGAATAAATAGAAACTTAAATAGTAAAGATATAGAAATATTTCTACAAATATTATTATTTATTTTTGGTTTATTGCAATTTTTACAAGAAGAAATAATAGATATATTTGGCTGTGGGTGTGTCTCAATAAGTTCCCTACGTGGTAAATTAGCATATTGTCTTCACGAGTCGGGACGGACCCTATGTCACTATAATTGGGACGCTGATGGTTCAATTTCCAGTGACATTCTAATTTAGTCATCAGTCACTGTAAAAATCCAAACATCTAAAATATTAAAGTTTTATATGTCATATTAATGTGTTAGCTGGATCACACGTGTTTCTGTCGTGTTACTTCAAGCAGTATCCTAGGATAACTAGTGTGTTTTTAATCATTAAACACTTAAAAGTGAGACTATAACTGTATATAGAATGTTAAATAAGCTTGTTATCATTGTTGTGCTACTTAAATAATTAGTAATGATAGCAATATTTCTTTCTTACATTTGCTGAGAGTTCATCTGACAATTTTTTTCGACCTGAGAGGCTTCAGAAAATGACATTAGCTCTAATAAAAAAGTATATATAGTGATCATCAATGCTCCCTGTTTTTTTGCGAAGCAACATGGGGTTATTTAGGAACCGAAGGTTACAGTGCACTGAAATGATTTTGCAATTGAGAAAGACAGCTCTTAAAATGGCCCTGGACTCCCTGTTAAGTGCCCTGATTACTGAACCAGAGAAGTAATTGAGACACACACAGTATTTAAGGTACTTTCATTTTCTCTGCAGTGTGAAGATGCTGAGGAATCAAATATTTCATTTAATTCCACATTAATAAAACAATAAGGAATTAGAATGAGCACTTTGGCATGACCTATTGTTCATGTTACAGCTGGAGTCTTGCTGCACTACAGAAATAATACACAAAACTTCTGACCAATCGGAGTTGAGAATCCAACCGGACCGGAGAACAGAATATTCACACTTTTACCACAATGAAGCTGATATATTCCTATAACATGCCCCAGTGTGTGTTTTTTCTCTTACCGCAATTTCAATTATAGTGTTTTTTTTTTCTTATTAATGAATAACATATCCTTATTTATAAACATTTATATTTACATTTTTTTGTTGTGGAACGTCCACAAACAAGTTAATTCCTTTTTATCAATTACATTATAGTCATTTATCATGAAACGGAATTATCCTTTTTAGTCTGACTGCTAGTTAATAAACGTAAGATAACATGCAGCTTGTCAGGTTTCTCAGGAAGACTTTCGACTTGGCGGGAAAATGCACAGTCACAAAAAGCGTTGAACACGGGACTCTCACACCGATATAGATTCATCATACCAACAAATACATTTTCTTTGTTAAATAACCATCTGTTTATTATTAGGTTTAGCTAATATTGATTGATTGCTGTTCAGGTAGCCAAGCTGTTGTATACAGAACATATTCCGATCCATCAGATTTGAGACCTCATTTGTGCTATGATATCATTATCATTTTCACATTCAGGTTAAAAGAATGTAGGCTTAATGTTGCACGTGTGAGCTTATAGGTAGCAAAAATAAAAAACAACAAACAGGTTGAGAAAGTGATAAATTCAGACTTATACAAGTGGTATACGCTTTTTTCTCTCTAGAAAATCCACCCATCTTTATTGATGCTAACATACGGAAATAGCGTTAATAGCAACTCTTTCAGAGAACTACATTTCCCAACAGCATTTGCCATGACATTAAATTACCCATCAGGCTGTTCGGTTCAAGGTTGGCGAGAGAAGCTCAGAGAGAAGAGACGAGCTTACATTTGCTTTTTAAAGTTCACAGCTAGCGGTGCAACATGCTTGGACAAGCCGTGCGCAGATTCACCACCTCTGCTGTCCGCGCTTCTCATTACGCTGAGGGACCTGGACAGGTAGTGAGCTTTCACACGCTTTATTGTAATATAATTCGATTCATAGACGGCTAGTTAGCTTTAGCTAACGAGGCCTTGTCTTAGACCTGAAGCCCGTTTGGAGGTCATGTTTCTGAATGAGTGCTAACTACCGTTAGCTTTAACCGGCAGGTAATGATTTAACCACGTAAACCTTTACAAAACTATACCGTTTGACGTAAATAATTGAGTCAACTTTTTTTAATCGAAATTTTGGAGAAATAATGTAACTTCGGCGGCTCACTTCCTCATGTAACGCTAGCAAGGCGCCTTTATTATCGCGGCTAACTGTACATGCTAACAGCTCTTACTTTACTGTAAACGGTTTACAATGACTGTTTAACGCAAATAAATAAATGTCGACTTGCTTTCAAAATAACCACGCGTTACTCATAACAGAAGGCTTTGTTTGATATATTTAGCTAATCAACCAGGGTTTCAAACAGCTGTCGTTGCTAGCATGCTAATTTGCTACCAAGCCCTAAAGGAACAAATTCACGCTTCATCTTTTATAAAGCTTTATGAACTGGATAGAGTTAATATTCCGTAGAAGTTCAACACGAATCATGTGTTAAGGTGTAGACACACAGATAGAAAACGTTATCACAAAATGTTTAGGTATCCAATGTTACTCGAGTTAAAGGATATGTCACCATAACACTGCTGTTTTGTTATGCCAGGATTTTTGGTCAGCTTATAGCATCATGCTAATAATTACATTTTAATGGATTTTCCTTGGTATGGTTTGTTTTAAATAAACTAATGTGTTGTCTTGCAGAACCTGCCTTTCTCTGTAGAGAACAAGTGGAAATTGCTGGGGATGATGGTGCTGTTCTTTGGCAGTGGCTTTACTTTTCCCTTCATCATAGTCAGGCACCAGATCCTGAAGAAGTGATGTGCTTGCTTGTCAATGGTACGCTTGTTTTCTGACAGTTTTCATTTCTGAAAATAGCCCTGGATACTGTGTTACACTGCAATAAGTCCAGTATGGTGAAAAGAGCAATCAGATTAAATGCACACGAAAATCCCTCTCGGAAAGTAAGTTCACAGAATGGGAAAAGATGCGGCTTATGAAAAGACGTGTGTTTCAGCTTCTCGTAGTAGTTACGGTTGCTTGGTGTTTTTTTTTTTTCCTTCTTCTTCTTTTACTTCTCTTGCTGCACGCTCTTTCTAAAGCTGAACAATTATTGATCACATGGCTAAAAAACAATGGCCTGTTAATCAATATGTTTCATTTCGCACACAATCTACATGGCACACTCATCAGGTGATTTTAATTTTTAAGTCTGGAACATTATATAACGTTTGTTAATCCTTAAAGATTTTCGAATCTGTTAGCAGGAACCTTCAGAGAAGTGCAATTTTAACCAATTCAAAGGCATGCAATGCTTCATTACACTACTAACCATGAGTTGTTTAGATCAGGGATTCCAGCCCTAACATGAACCTCCTGACGCAAACCATTGTGCTTAATGATCGTGTGCTCAGTTAGATCCAGTATGTCTGCAGGAAAGAGGTTTCCACAAAGAGAAGAACCTCTGGTTCTCCACAATACAGTGTAAATGTTGTTTAGATGCAGGTCGTTTTGTTCTACAGTAGAAATTAGTTGCTATGTAGTCTACATGTTTTCGTAGTACATGCTGCAGTGGTTTCAAAGAGCAGATGCTGTATTTGGTCTTTTCTGATTTTAGTAAATAGTTGGTGAACAATTGAATGCTGAAAATCCATGAAATAGTGAGTAGAAATGGCAACCTGACTGATAGCGATTTAGCTTTCTGACTAATATTGATAAGGTTACTGATTGACTGCAGAAGTGTGTGTAGTGGTGATGTGTAAATGCTTATAAATCTGTTCCACAGGGAAACAGACTATTTTATTGCTAAAGTTAAGTCTTTTTCTCATTGTAAAATGACCGTTTTATTAATAATTATATATTACCTCTTGATCTAAAATTATAAACTTATGTCCACATGTAGTACATACACAGCAATAAAAACTATACAGTATGATTTTACATAGAATCACATTCTGGATTTGGTTACTGTTTTTCCTTGAATTTCAAACAGCCGTGTTCATACAAACTAGTAGCTGTGCATGCCACTGTTTGACAAATAATTTGCCCCTTTTCTTAGATTTGTTTCATGTACCAGCTGCTACCATGAAGTTTCACTAAATCCCAATTTCACTAATTATAATTATATTTGTGTTACAGGTCATTGTGAATGTGTCCACAGCAGCAGCTCTCTTCATTCTTCAGACTGGGTTCCCTTAATGCTAATTTGTAAATAAAATGATATAATGTTATACAGTTTTCTCTCATTTTCCATTTATTTTGTTGATTTAAGTGCATCATACAGAGATTATAAAGGGTATAAGCTGAACTGGCAGCTTTAACGGACAAGTGAGATGTTGAATTTGTAGCTTGTTTTTTGTAAAGAAACCTGTTAAGGGAGTAAAGTCAATTTTGCGCTGACTGGAATAGCTTTGGGTACAAGCACAATGCTATAACCAGTTCCTGAAGTTTTTTTTCCACTGTCATTTAAAAAGCACTTAGCACTTATCACTTTCCAGCCAAGCTTAAACAAGATGTTCCCAAACTGAACAAAATTACAACATGGAGTGTTTAAATATGCCTGTTGAAGCAGATTCTGAGAAGTCTAGTTGTGCATCTGAAATCTTTGTTTATACACTGCTGAATTTCACTGGATGACCCATTTCAGCTCTATTAACCTGCTACTGGTGGGGACACACAATAGTTTGCAGAAAACTTCTCAATTCAATTGTTGGTCAGTTTTTCTACTCTTGACTTGGTGCTGAATCTAAAAGATAAAATGCTGCAATAACCTGCAGGTGGGAAGATTGTGTATTGTGTGTCTGTGTGGCATTACAGTGTACCAAGTGTGTTACATTGTCCTTCATATCTGGAGCCATCAGGGCAAAGAGACCACAAATGGCATTGCGTTATCAGGAAAGAACATTGGCCCAAATAGAACGGTTGGTAAGAAGAGAAGTGGAGATTACAGAGCAATGGAATTGTGCCTGAATGATAGGTTGGGATTAAAAGAAACAAGGTGATGAAAGTGTCTGGTTGGAGGGGAAAATCAAGGGTTTATAGAAGGGAAGGAATTGAGCAGTACTGAAGTGTCTTTTTAATGCTTGAACAACACTTAAGGTAGGGTTGTATTGAGCAGAAAATAACAGCTTGAAGTAAGTGCTTGAAAACATAATGTTGAACCCATCGACTTTAGTGATTTAGATTTCTAAGCATAAAGATTTCATAGCAGAACCTCTGTGGGTAATCACATGCATTTATGTAAATTATTTTTACATGTAAATGTTTACTCAAGTGTCCACAAAAAAACCTGATGTTTGTTGTCTGTTTCAAGTTCTATGTAGATAGTCCAGGACACAAAAATCTTTTTTTTTTCTTTCATCTGCATTTAGTATTTTGTTCCCTTAGCTTTTATCTGCTTGCAGCTTCTATGCTGAGTGAAAAGAAAATGTATAATTTAACAACAATTTTAATTTTAGTGTTTAATTTGCAAACATGAAGGTGTGAGAGAGAGAGATACCTTGTGCTGTATCCAGGGTGAAATCCCACATTGTGACTGGTGTGAGGAAAGTACGTCATTCAAAATACATTAATAGCACAAATGCCAGGACACTCTTATTTCACTTTTCAGTATATGAGAGTCTGTGTTTCACTGCAACTTTATAGACTGCAAGACTAGAGAAAGATCAGGTGATTTGCGTTCATTATGGAAGATCAGGTGAGTTGCCTGCATTATGGCACAAACTGGAAGTTTTATAATTATCCCAATTGTTTCTCTAAAAAGTACATTATTCAGAAAGGACACAGACATCCCAGTCCTCAATGTCACCCTAATGTCTGCAGCGAAGATCAACACAAAACCCTTCCCCTGACAGGAAGCCAAGCTGCACTGCAGTCTGACGACTTATGAAAAGTACATGAGCTGGGCCTTATTTTGGGGATGTCTGCTGTGCAGACATTTGTATGTATTATGAAGACACATGTCCGAGCCACTGACATGGCAGTTCTGTGAATCTGAAAAGTCCTAGAAGGCTATGGAGAAAAATGTTTTATTGATTTATGTTGTCATATGTTAGAATAGTAAAACAGCAAGGGACAAAGGTGCTTGAGTTATTTTACAGTATTGCATCATTTTAATATGTTCAGAATACATATATAGAAATTTCCGATATACGTGACATTCTTGTCATAGGTCCTACATTATGAATTGGCTTTATTCAGGCAGTATATTATCTTTTCTCCAGCAGCATGACTTTCAAGCAACCTCCAAGTCCTAGTGTTGGCTTAGATTATCCCTGCACTCATGAATGTCTATAACACTGCCATGTCCTTGAAAAAGAAGACAGACTCATAGCTACTGAACATTACACTCACAATAAGCCTCAATGATTAAAACAAACCACTCCAAAGCCCAACTTCTGCCAGACACACTACTTCTGCATATTGGCACTGTTTCAAAATAAAGCACAGCCATTCAAAACCACTTTCATAATTACGTATGAGTTTTTAATGATTTTGACCTCTGATGCAGCTCCGCAGAGTTAATGTACCATCAAATTCTCCTTAAGCTATGGAAGCAAATGCAATAATAAACGGTCTTGGCCGATTAATGTCAGGTGTCAAAATCAAGGCCTGAGGGCCAAATACAGCCTTCTCCCTTATTCCAGTCAGCAAAAAAAAAAATGATTCAGGTACTAGGCAACATTTCCAAACTAGAAAAGTTTGACCTCAAAGTCTTACTAGACATTCACATATACAGCCTCCATCCCATTCACATCCCTGACATTTTCTGTACACGAACAGCTTAGCAGGTGATGGGGACAGCTTATTTTGCACCAGCTGTATTTACAAAATGGTTCACATAAAAGTGTGAGAGAAAATATCAGGACAGTGAAAAAAACGATTTATTAGAATTTTATCTGGTTACCTAGAGGACTATACGTGTCATCAGATTCACTGAGACACATGTCACCTCAAGTCTTTTTAGGTCTGCTGTGTCATATAGATTAGATCAAACTCTCCAGTATAGCATAGATATACTTATGCAGTTTCAAATATGGTCTGAAATAAAAAAAATCCACAGATTGTAGTATATCACTAAAAGGATGACTGTACATGCAGCTGACCATCCAGTAGATACAAAGTACAAGGAAAAGTCTGTATTTAATATTTAAACTCTATAGTGCAATTACAGGATCATCTTCAAGTCCATCTTCAGCTCTATGGAAAGT
Source organism: Tachysurus fulvidraco (assembly GCF_022655615.1). Lineage (NCBI taxonomy): Eukaryota > Metazoa > Chordata > Actinopteri > Siluriformes > Bagridae > Tachysurus > Tachysurus fulvidraco. The sequence goes on from NC_062526.1 coordinate 9,635,202, forward strand.
CTCCCATCATCCCGTGCAGAGTAAAGCCAATATGCATCATTTTGCTTGTTTAGGATCACTGCCTCTTTAGCATGTTTATTTTAAATAGAATATTTACTGTGTATAGATATCACTGTCGTATTGTGTCAGAAACCACACTGACATGGCAATACTTCAGAAGTGAACATGGCGTAATGAGTGTGTTAGGATTTGGGTTTGTATTCAGCATTTAGCCTCCAGCTCTGCCTGCAGGCACTGAAGAGAGTCAGTATCAGAGATGTGGGGCATGAACTTGCCTCCATTATGGCTTTCAGGGCCAATAAGAATTAGATAACTACTGAGTTGTTTAGTTATGTTATCTATCAAGCAGGTACTGTAGAATGGCTGGAACCAGTTTTGTTTCAGTTTTCCTGCAGTTTTAAGATGATAGCTTGGCAGATCATTCCCCTGGATGTAACAAAAGAGGCGTTAATATTATTTTGTAGTAATTCAATCCAGGGGGCACGGTGGCTTAGTGGTTGGCACGTTTGCCTCACACCTCCAGGGTTGGGGGTTCGATTCCTGCCTCTGCCTTGTGTGTGTGGAGTTTGCATGGTAATGGTTGAAAGACATGCATGGTAGGTTGATTGGCATCTCTGGAAAATTGTCCGTAGTGTGTGTGTGTGTGTGTGAGTGAATGAGAGTGTGTGTGTGTGCCCTGCGGTGGGTTGGCACTCCGTCCAGGGTGTATCCTGCCTCGATGCCCGATGACGCCTGAGATAGGCACAGGCTCCCCGTGACCCAAGAAGTTCGGATAAGCAGTAGAAAATGAATGAGTAATTCAATCCATGAATCTCCAACACTGTACTGGTTTTACAATGTGTGCTGTAATGATAGCAAAATTAGTAGTTAGAAAATGTTGATACTGGAGATACTGGAGGTAATAAGAAGGTCTTTTCTGCACATTAGCATGTTTCATTTTCGTTTCACCTTCAACACTATTATATTTGTCTGGAAAGTTCTAATCAACCAGTACGGTCCTCTTAAGCTGAGACTAACATTAATAATAAACAGTAGTAACAAGTACTGCCCTTTTTTGGTACAAAATATGAATCTATTTGTTGCCGGTTATCAGACACAGAGTACTGCTGTAGGATGATCTGGGGGAAAGGTGTAATTCTATTGGGAGACTTAATGGTAAGTGTGATAAGATGGCTGACTGGTGGCTTGTTGTTAAATGGCAAGTGGCTGATCTGTCTGTGCTATCCATAATCATGGAGGTAGTTCATCTGGTAGGCCTTGAGAAAAGCCCTTCATTTTGTTTAAAAAAAAAAGATAATCTATGGCTGTGCAAATCAGACGAATGGCATCATCCACTCATCTGCTTAAACTCTTGGTTAATTACACAACAGCACATTTTAGATTAGGAAGAGCGATGAAACCAGAACATGGAAAAAAAAACGTGAGATTTGAAATGACAGTGTTGCCTAAAAGGCTAAGCTAAATAATACTAATCAATATATTACTGTTAATTCTTGATATTCCATCATAAACTGTGATATATATTTACATTAAGATGTATAAACATATTAATTTATATAATATCTATATTATCTCATAATTTGAAGTAACCATGCCTTGATATGATCTTGTTCTTTAGCTGCTATCCCTTTGCCGCTGTAACTATGCAAATTTCCCCTCTGTGGGATGAATAAGGAACTATCTTACCTTATGAGGAAATATATAGCAATTTTTTTTCTCTTCAGTTTTGGGAGAAAAAAGGCACAGTTGGAAAAGAAATGTGTTATTTTCACAAACAGTGTTTGAAATTGCACTGACCTCAAGTTTTGTTTGTCATCCTTTAACACATGTACGGTATTAAATTATTCAATTACTGTAGTTGTCCAATTGCAGAAATAATTTCAATTTTGATCGATACTTTTTTTGTGTGTAAATGGATGACTAATAAGCTTAAGCTATATGATATACAAAATGCCATTTTTATGGGTTTAAAGTTAAAAATTAACTACATACAAAGTTAATGCATACATTCACTTTGGTGGCTGCTAGTAAAAGCACACTGTTGTGCAGTTTTCTAATACAGTTAAGTCTCAGGGTTTTTTTTTTAGACATTTGCCATTTGAGTTCTTGAATTCTTGTCTTACTTACATCTGCCACAGTTGGACTCTTGTCTTACTTCTTGTCTAGCTTCTGCTTATGCCATTTATACCAGACAGCCTCCAATATGTTCTCTTTATCTTTAACAGCATACCACTGATTCAGTAATGCAGAAATCTATCTAAAAGTTTTGCGGTTGTTTAGAGTTGAACATAAGGAAATCCACTGATCAGACCATAAACTGTATCAACTACAGGGGACTTTGCAATGTGCTTGCTGTCATCTATTAGTGATCTTGAGGAAAAGTCTGTCCTCTGTTGAGAATTCATCTCAGGAAAAAACTATGTTTGAGATCTAATCTAATTTAGGTAGGCTTACCGTAGGCAGAGTGCCCAGTGTGACTCAGTGAAGAAAGGTATAGTGGGTTCATCAGATATTATTCAGCTAACGCTTAGGGAGAACCTTTACAATTTATGTTTTCTTTCAAATTATCTGTTTAACATTTTGGTTCTGACAAATGACAATGGCAAATGTTTTTTTTTTTAGTTTTACAATAATTAAGAATGATGGATATTAGAGAAAACCTTGGCGTAACAATCGCAATAATATGATTAGGTAACCCTGGAAAATGGTTCATTTTTCAACTTGATTATGTCTTTAAACATGCAGGTATCTTCAGTAACCTCTTGTATCTTGAGTGGCTCTGGACCTGAACCTATCCTAGGAATACATTATGGATAAAATGCTGGTCCATTGCAGTTCACGATGAGAACTCATTCATAACTACAAGTTAGGATAGCCATCATATATATATATATATATATATATATATATATATATATATATATATATATATATATATATATATATATAAATTTATTTATTTTTATATTAAAAATGTTAGGAAACCAGAGAACTTGAAGAAAAAACCATAATGAATCTCAGGGTTGAACCAAGGACCATGGGGCTGTGAGGCATCAATGCTGTCTGTTGAAACACTGGGGCATGCTGGTTAAAGCAAACATACATAACTGTCTTTATTTGCAGCAAAGTCTGGAAAACACCCAACTCTACAGCTTGGACGGTAGAGACTACACAACACGTGCATGGGAATGTCTGAGTAGGATAGTCAACAACACAAATAAAATTTCCCTAGATATATATAAATTGGAGTTGTCATTACCATAATGTATGGTTATGTTATTGAGCACTGGATAAATTAACAACTTCCTAAGTGAAAAAAAAAACTTACCATAACAAAACATAATTATATTAGTTCATTGCATCCCATGTATTTTCTGTACTTCTTGGCATCTATCCTTCTTTGTACAGGGTGCATAATCCCACGCACAATTTAGTGACAATTACAGATGTCAGTTCACCTATAAAACATGTCTTTGGACTCGAGGAGGAAACTCCTGAAGCACAGGGAGGACATCAACACACAGTGTGGATGCAGGAATAAAACCTCCATCCCCGAAGGTGTGAGGCAAAGATCTAACCTCTAATACCGTTATGCCAACATTAGTTCTATTAGTAAATAAACAAAACAAAACAAAAAAACTACCATAATATTAGTTAATATCAATTAATTCTGCCATTACATCTTCAAAATGATAATAATGTTTATACTGTATTTGTCAGAAACCAGTGGTGTCCCTGGATCCCATTTTGCAACACTTTTATCTGTAGTCTGCAAATGCTGATATTTTATCATTGCCAACAGTAGAAAAGATAAAAAAAGCTTTTATCTTGCACTAGGCAACATTGCGCACGTGTCACTCCACTACACTAAAAAGTGTAGTGTGTTAGGATTTGGAAATCTTTTTACTGTCTCTTTTTATTCTACATCTTTCCTACACCCATCATTGGACACCTATCCCAAGGCATATAAACTCTCGCTCCTCACAAAGCCCATAAGCTCCTGTTCTCATCCTGAAGTCCTGGAGTTTTTGATTCAATCCATTTCCTGTTCCTGCCAACATGAGTCCTGTAAGCTTTAGCTCTATTCAAATCTTACTCATGTCTCCCTTGCATGATCCAGGTCCTCTCATGGCATTCTGAGATACACAATTTTCTGCTTGTCTCCTACAAGTTCCTCTCTTATTCAGATTCTACTCCTGCCAGCCCACTAAGCTCCTAATTCTCTTTTCCTGCTACTTATTATGACCAACCTGCCCCCTTAATAACCGAATGGTGACTGGTATATTTGTATCCTCATTATTACATTCCGCATAAACATAAATCTCTTTGAATGATATGAGTTTCATATCATATCACTTGCCTCACACACCCCTGCAGAGGCTTGGCTTGAAATAAAATATAATAATAATAATAAATAAACGTTCCAACTTTTTCTTCCATCTAAGAGAAACGTCCCTGCCACTGGTTTGCTGCCTGGTTTCTAACACAGTGAGGTCAGAAAAGCTGCCTTATGAAGTGTGTATTATAAAGTAATCTATAAAAATTCTAATCCAGATGAAATATCTCAGCACTCTGATGTAGTTTTATGATGTAATCATGTCACTCCCAGTTATGTATACACTACACATGTAAACAAATATGAATAAGTTTATTCGGAATAAAAAGATTCCTGTGCTTAACAGGTACAAGTACATCTATGAACACGAATCGAAGGTGTGCTATGAAGACTTGGAAGACAGCTTGCCGTAACCAGAAAAAATAAACTGTGTGAATGAGTAGTAGTAATAAGAGTTTTTTTTACTTTCAGAAGACATGAAGTATATATTTATTCATTTATTCATCTGTAGTAACTGCATGTTCAGGGATGTGGTGACTTATATGAGGCTACTAGTTTGTGTATACAGTATTTTGAGGAATAGAACCAACTAAATTTGGGACTTTCTGAAAAAGAATAATTGTCTGAACAGAATTTTAAATGATCTTACAGGCATCTCTAGTTGAGGACTTGTTCAAATCAAGTGATGTAGCTGAGGTTGAAGAAGTGTTATTGCCGTGTGGACCCTTGCTTACAAGACAGCATTGGTATTTCTACTTCTGTTTGGTTTTCTTGTGTTTCAAGGGGCAGAGTGGATGATTCACATCTAATTAAAGAACAGAATTTTTAAAAATCCACCTTCGCATTTAACCTACACCTACTTCAGTTTTAAATCCAAAGACTTGCAGATACAGCTTTAGGAAATGCTAAACAGTTACTGGTTGCGGTATTGCATTAAATTCCTGTTGTACTGTGTAATTAGTCTTCAGTGACTTACTGTCAAAGTCTTGAGTACGTGCAAATAACACATTTATTATACTTGTGAATTCCTTTGAGTCCAAACTGTGAGTAGTATGTGTGAGTAGGCTGTATGTCTGTCTGTCTATCTATCTATCTATCTATCTATCTATCTATCTATCTATCTATCTATCTATCTATCTATCTATCTATCTATCTATCTATCTATCTATCTATCTATCTTCTTGGCTGCTGGTGGCTATTAGGACAAAATGTCTATGACAACAAGTATTTTGTAATGCTCAAATTAAATGTGTTGAGCTGACGGAAGGCATCATAACGGCACAAGATGAAGTGAGAGTGCGAAAGCTACTTTCATTTCACTTTTTTCTGACTCTGTCTTCCTCAATTAACACCAGATCTCTTAGAACACACTGTTTCAAATGAGGTGTGAGGGCATGTTAATTGGTGTCTGTGTATGTAACAGTTAAAATGGATGAGAGTTTAGTGTGCATAAACTTGTACTTTTTCCCATTTGATATATTACATTTAGATGTTAATAAAAAGATTAATGTGTCTTTAAAGCATGCAGGCCATTATATAATTGAAATGGGCTCCATTTAGCGACTGTTTTCTAGCAGTTTTTCTATAATGTAATACTGCCCTAGCTTAGTGGAAAATTGTTCTAATTTTAAATAAGACTAATTTTGGCTTCCTATAAAACGCTATGCAGTCTATATCACTCTGCTCAAAGGAGTGTGAATTTCCTGTTTGATATAAAATGTACATCGAGGTCAATTTTGTGCTGTTGAACAATTCCATGATCTTATTAAATCAAGAACTTGGATTTCATTGTGCACTGAAATAATAAATCGCACAGGATACGGCTTAAGCCTTACAAGTATATTCAGAATAAAAAAAGACAACATGTATAGGGTGACACTTACTGTAACCAAAGGGTTATGGTGTATTGGGCTACATGATATCTACATAAGCCATCCCTGACAACCAACAGAAATGTAACACTTTCTGTCAAAAGGAATCTGTCACGATTTATTGGACTAAGCAAGTAGAATTTTTTTATACAGGGTCAGCAGGTAGTGTTAATGCCTCGCAGCTTCAGGGTCCCTGTTTTGATCCTGAGCTCGAGTTCCTTTTCACATGTTTTCTCCATGTCTATGTGTGTTTCCTTTGAGGGTTTCCTTCCACCTCAGTAAAACACATGTCACTAGGTGTATTACCAACTCTATATTGCCCCTAGATGTGAATGAGTGTGTGCATAATGCTCTGTGTACTCTCACCTAACACCCACAGTGACCTTGATCAGGATAAAGCAGTTGCTAAAAATGGACTTCCCTAACGTAATGGTTTACATTTCATAATATTCCGAGAGAGAATATACAGCATCTGGTGAAAAATAGTGGCAAAATAAAAATGTGAAAACTATTTGTTATACATTAGATTATAGAAAATATAAAAACTCTCATCTTCATCTTGAAATGTGCAATTTATATATCTCCATCTTTTTTCATGCACTACATATAATTTATAGTGAGTGACACTTAGAACCGAGAGGCAGTTTTTCTTTCAGCATGTTCCTACATTATGGCTTTTCTCTCTTTTCAATGCTTGTGGATCTTTATTTGTTTTTTACCATGGCATATTTCTGTTGCTTTTACAACCAGATGCAAAGACTCGGCTATTAAAATCCATCGTCAAGATGCCTCCGCTGAGTTCTCACTTACTTGCGTCTATTTGTGGCACACATATAAAAAGTAAAAGTAACGTAAAGGAAAATAAATGCGAGAAATACACACTAACACAAAAATGATCTGATACAATTCATACGCTTGGGGAAAGTGTTCTGACAGACACTTGTCTTTATAACGACGGTGTTCTCTGAGATGTTGCTGGGATGAAAGGAAACACCAGGGAGGTGCTGGATTTATTGGCTTGCTTTGACCTTTCAGTGGAAACTGAGCTCAGTTTACAACAATTTGTCAGTATCCAGGATTTACTCGGCTCTCTGGATGGGGGTCTGAGGATTTTAAAATCTTTGGAGAAAAAAAGTCTTCCGAATTTGGTTTTGGCAGCTATAATCAATCATCACCACAAATACTGTCCTTTCAGAAGTAAGAATCTCCTTTGGGTGTTTCTTCAATAGTTAAATAAATAACTTCTAATCCAAAAAGTCACAAAAAAACTCTGTTTTTCTGCTTCAAGGGAGCATATCATGGGCATTTCTGAATGGTAGGTTTTCAGGCACGTGGCATAAAAAAGCTGAGATAACCTTACTCTAAAAATGGAGTCTGTGGTGAAGGTTAATCTGATGCACATATCTGGAAGAAAATTTCTATCCTACTTTTTTATCCCTTATAAATTCTCAAATACTTCAGAAGTTTCCTGTTTACTACAAGCTAATCAGTTTTTCTTTAATTGGGAAAGAACCTGAGATGGTGGATAGGTACTCACCAAAAATATACCTAAATCACCCATATGTGTGTGTGTGTGTGTGTGTGTGTGTTTGTGTTTGTGTGTGTGTTTGTGTGCGTGTGTGTGTTTGTGTGTGTGTGTTTGTGTGTGTGTTTGTGTGTGTGTTTGTGTGTGTGCGTGTGTGTTTGTGTGTGTGTGTGTGTGTGTGTTTGTGTGTGTGTGTTTGTGTGTGTATGTGTGTGTGTATGTGTGTATGTGTGCGTGTGTGTGTGTTTGTGTGTGTGTGTGTGTGTGTGTGTGTGTGTGTGTGTGTGTGTGTGTGTGTGTGTGTGTGTGTGTGTTTGTGTGTGTGTGTGTGTGTGTGTTTGTGTTTGTGTTTGTGTGTGTGTTTGTGTGTGTGTGTGTTTGTTTGTGTTTGTGTGTGTGTGTGTGTGTGTGTGTGTGTGTGTGTGTGTGTGTGTGTGTGTGTATGTGTGTGTGTATGTGTGTGTGTATGTGTGTGTGTGTGTGTGTGTGTGTGTGTGTGTGTGTGTGTGTGTGTGTGTGTGTGTGTGTGTGAGTATATAACATTACTCTCTAAAAACTCCACAGTTTAACAGAAATGGCAGCTACACTGAGTAACATGCGGAGGCTGAGAAACGCAACCCTGGATTAATGTGTTTGCCTGCCAAGTGAGTTATTGAGAAGTAGTGAATATTTACAGAATTGATAATAGCAAGGCCTTATGCTCTGTGCTGCACACAAGAAATAACAGGAATGTGGCCTAAAAGTTGTCTGAATCTGCATTATTTATGACGTGCGAAAACATCAGTGATGAATTCTGGCACATCAGAAATACAGAACCTCTCTGACTAACCAAAATATGGGTGGGGAATTTTCCAGCACTGTAAAACGAGGATGATGCGAACGTGTCTGTTTTGACAATTTACCTGCCCCACACCCACATCTCCAGAAAGGTCTCTAATGAAAAATGTTTTGGCCTGACGATTTTCTTTAAAAAAAAAAAAAGAAGAAAGAAATCTTTTCCTAAACAGAGACAACCCTTGGTGTGTTTGTGTTAAGATTACGAAAACTGTTAAGATTTATTTGCTTCTATAATTATAGCAGTAGTTAAAATCTTTTCTGAACAAAGTCATGCTATTTTTAAGGTTTTTGGGTGGTGCATACTGTATCTATCGGATTCTCGTTCAGCAATATTGTCTTTAGCTGATTAAGTAGAAACTGACGCGCTTGGTTCCAGCTATTTTTTTATTGTCGGAGATTTATTAGCTTCTAAAAATTTGCTGTCTGCCCCAGGCTCTCTGTTTCATCATATATACTGTATATATTTGTAACTGCAGTCAGGACATTCCTTTAGCTTTTACCAGAAATGGAAGACTTGAGTCATATGACTTGACTTGAGTCAGACTTAAGTCGCAAATTGTGGGTGTGCTAGACAAACATGTTTGATACATGGAGGCCCCATCTCACAACTTATAGGATCTCAATCCCTAATACCACAGCACACCTTCACAAGTCATATGGAGTCCATGCCTCAGTGCTTCAGAGCTGTATTGGTGGCACAATATTAGGCAGATTGTTGTGTTATTGTTGATCAGAAGCCTTGAGTGCCTTCAGTCATCACTTCACAGTTAGCTAAAGTCAAACAAATGCTTGTATAACAGTCACAAGAAGGTATTTCCTGTCTACTCATAGTACAGTACATCTTTTGCTTTGCATTCTGGTTTGGTGCAGATTGTTTCTCAGTTTTAATTTGCATTCAGAAGCATGGAATAGAGATTACTGTTGAGATCAAATTTATGCCCCACTGCACCATAGTTACTATTATGAGGTTGTGTAAAATTCAAAAAAGGCCCCCTGGGCTTTTGGCACTTTTCTAACAATTCAAGAAAACCAATTCACATATTGTGCATCACATGTTGCAGAGACTTGACAGTCTCTTTGTGTGTGCTCACTAACAAAACTGATAATGTTGTTAACTTGCTCTATTGGGCTGCTGCTGTGTTTATTGCCCTTTATTCTCACATTACACATTTTGTCATCAAAGTGTTCCTTCTATATAAAGTCAACCTTCATTTGTGAGATCTGGGGCAATGTTGTTTTAGTTTTCTCATATCTAATAATGCCCTTTGTGCATTATGTTCACTGCACTCTCACTATATAGCTTTACTTTGTAGTTAAATTGAATTTTTATTATCACAGTCACCGTCACCCATAAAGAAACAATTCAATCTGTTGCACAGTATGTGGTCTTGTCAAGGGAACGTCACTGTAGCATTTGAAATAAGGCTGACTTGCTGTCTCCCTCGCTCTGCTGAAAGAGAACAATAGCAATGCTACGAACTCACTGCTCATTTGAATTTTTCTCCTTGTTCTGAGTGCGCTTGTTTTTCCGATCAAAAAGTGAATTACGTAGCAAACAATATACAATCATTCTGCTGACTTCAGCATCTGCATCCCAAATCAAGGCTGGGTACTCAATTTAGATGCCTACAGAGAATCATTCCCTAAATAAAATTTCTTCTAAACATCAACATGATACAGCCAATATGTTTAACCATCTACTGTGGATATAAAAAGTCAACACAAGTCAAGAGAAAAATTACTGAAAGCTAAGATAAATAAAAGGTCATTTTACACCTTTAATGTGATATAGAAACTAACAAATGACTTTCGATAATGCATATGTATGTGCACCCTTTCATAATGGGGCATAGGAACGTACTTGGAAATAAACCACCACATTCAAACTCAAAATTGTTTGACATCTTTTAGTTTTATGTAACTGCTGAAGCCATGACCTACAGTACAATCAGCTTACAATAGTTCATTGGATCTCAAAACATTACATGTACCATCACAACATTGTGACACCATGATTACATTAAAGGAGCTGCAGGAATACTGGTTACCGTAAACTCATCAGTAGTGTGTAGACTTTTTATATTAGATGTATATTATATGCACCATATACATTAGTATGCTGAATATTGTGGTTACCATGGTTGAATATCCAAAGTGAAAGGAGTCGTGTTCGTCCACTGGTGTTCAGCACTCTTGTATTTCCTTTGTGATGCATAAAGTGGTTATTATCTTCTAGTCAAGGGATTGTGTCTGATTTTTTGCCATTAACATGCTTTTCATCATGTTATTAATACGGTTAGTTTCCTTTGTCCTCAGCAATGAAACAGACAACGTCATCACCTCATGACTGTGACCCCATGTATCTGACCCCATACTCCTCAGTTGTTGAGTAGTTCAAGTCTCAATACAATTACCTCCCTATTCCAATCAGTTAAACTCATTGCCTATATATGGGTTTATACTGTAATTTGGTGAATAATGAAAGCTGTATCTATCATTCTTTCACCCATACAGCTTTATGACCCCTACTGTACATATTTCCAGTTCCTACTACTAACCCTGTGCTACCCCTCAAGGCCAGAACACAACCTTAGCATTGATGTAACAGGTTCTTTTCTTTTTATCACACTGAAGCACATCGTAAAGTAGCGAAAACAAAACAGTCTATGATCTTTGTAGGCTTAAAAGGATTAGACACAGCTTCTGTTGGCATGCACATACCATATCAAAGATCATGACACTGTGTATTTGTTTAAGACTAACCCATGATGTTTATTCAGCACTAGTCTGATGTGCAAAATATTCCTTCATGTCAAGCCATGCATGTATCAGGGAAAGGCAAAGCACTGTGCCTAATTCGACGTCCCAAAGGGCTATTGAAGGAGACTGCTTAAGGATGAACGTAGTCGTTTTAACAGCAGGAGGCCCAGTTTCTCAAAATCACTGAATCAGATCACCACTCCTAACGGTTAAAAAAGAGATAGATGCAGCAATGTGTGAAAAAGCCTTCCTCTTGATAAAGGCCTCAAATGAACAGCAGAATCCCAAAGGAGTATCTGTGTGCATCTTTATAGCCTTAGAGAGATCAAGCAAGTAAAAGAACCAGTGAAGGTTGGCAAATACACTCAGGATGGAAGCCAGTGAAGACGGCACTTGACATTTGGAACTGGTACTACAAATGCCTGAATAAGCTAACTGCATAATAAAATGTAGACTTATGTTTACTTGGTTAAAGGTATCGGTAATATTATGGTCCAGGAAAAAAGAAAACAGTACACGTATATTGTGAGCAGAGGTTAAAGAGCACTGAGCTTTATTAGCTGGCCCTAGTCATAGGTTTTATGTAGAGGAAGACACTAATGGCAGGCTCAGTTTAATCTCCCAGTTCTACTTGCAGTATTTTTTGTAATGCAGTAAATTTGTTTCTAGAGTGTAATTTAAGCATTTTAACTACTTTTGTATTGTAAGCTTGGGGTATAATGTCTTTATAGTTAGCATGTTTGCCTAAAGCCTCCAGGGTTTGATTCCTGCCTATGCCCTGTGTGTGACGTTTGCATATTCTCCACTGGCAGTTTCCACTGGGTGCTATGATTAACTCCCAAAATAGTAGGCTGATTGGCATCTCTAATTTGCCCATAGTATGTGCTTGTACCCATCAATAGACCAGCACCCTGTCCAGGAATGTCCCCTGCCTCGTGCCTTGGGTCCCCTGGGATAGGCTCTAGGCTCAATTCAACCTTCTGTAGAATCAGTAAAGAAAATAAATGGATGGATGTTGGAAGATCAGATTTTGGTGTAAAATAGGCATTATGGTGCTTATAGTATAACTCGCTAGGTTATCTATGCTCCATATCTGAATGAGCCAAACCTACCTGGCCATAGATGGGTGATAACATCAATCAATGGGCTGCTGCTGTGCTTTGAATATTGCAATTAACATTCTATTTTAGATTCACCGTACATGTTCTGTAGACTAGGATGTATAAACATATTCAGCTGGAGATGAACGTTGATCCTTGATCTGAGTCCAATTAGCAGGCAAACTATTTTTGGAGCTGGGTGTATGGGCAAAGATATGAGAACCGGGTCAATATGTAAACAGACAATTCAAATTCTATCCAAGGGTTCATTAACCTTGTAGCAGTATCAGTAGATTAAAGTACATGATCAAACAACGTCATTCACTCAAACTCACAAAATTAGTGCAATGGATGATGGGGAGATGACATTGATGATGCATTTTGTATTAAGCAGTGGGATTCTGCAAGTCCTGAAATGCTGACTGCTCATATGCAGTGCTATTCAGCAAAAACATCAAGATCTACCAAAAAAAGAGATGGATGACTAGAAGCATGGCATCATTTTTCCCTCTATCTGCCAGTGCTTTTAATCAGATTTCTTCAATGTTCTGTTTGGTGGGTGTCATCTTCCATTTTGGCGAATGATATAAAGTCAGTTTTTCAGAGCCACTGTAGTTTTTAAAGTCTGTGTTGTGTCTTTGTAATATAGTCAATCAGTTCAGAGTGAAAATGGGATAAACTGGGACATCCCCTGTAGCTGGTAAACTTCAAAAAATCATTTGACAATATTTTTAGAAACATTTTTTTTTCCAGTATTGCAGTGTGTGTTGCATTGTTTATCACTATTTGTTATTGTCTGCCATTGCATTTGCAACTGTACCCTCCTGTCCAAGGTGCCGTGTGCTTGCACTGTGCACTCTAGTATATACTGTATAATGCATGTTGCACTTGAGAAAATGGTCAAAAAGCTTTTTAGAGTGATTTACAGGTATCGTGACGACAGCTTCCTCAAGCCAACAAAGCTTTTGTTTTAATCTATAACAACTGTATTTGCCTGAATCACGTTTGCTTTCAATGGGTTACATTTACATTTACATTTACAGCATTTGGCAGACGCCCTTATCCAGAGCGACGTACATAAGTGCTTAAACCTCTAAAATTGAATACATTAATGCTGGTTCACTAGGTTACATACTTAAGATACCATGAGTTTAAAACATTTGTTCAAAGTTACAATGAAAAAGTGTCAAAGGTTTTTTTTTTTTTTTTTTTAATACAAAAGATAAGGAAAGAAGTGCTAGTTGAAATGTTTCCTGAATAAGTAGGTCTTCAACCTACTAGTTAGAGTGGTACAGTGTAAAAGGCTTTATTTATTTATTTATTTATTTATTTATTTATTTATTTATTTATTTATTTTCGAAATCTACTTTCAACATGTCTGCAAAACATTTGCAGATGGCACACACTTTGGACCCATCCTTGAGAAATGCTGTATGATAGACATCATTCCAAGGACATGAATAGAACAAGGACAAAATATAAATAAGCTATAATAAACTTTCCAATCATGTCCTTGATAATGTAATTAACTTGGAAAGTCTTAGAATAGGGAGGGGGATTTGACTGAGCCATATGGCATGAACATATATTCATAGTGTTTCGATGTGGTAATAAATGCAATCTTCCATTCATTGGCTTTCAGATACGATTACAGGCTCTTCCAAGGATTAATTTTGGGAAAATATGAAGGAGTCTTTTGGGTAAAGACAAAAATAAGTTGCTGCTAGTGACATGGAAGGTTTGATAGGACTCAATTTTAGGTCACATTCCTGTTTTCTGCAGGAATAAAGCATAAACTAAGATGGAGATGCATCTTATAATAGAGAAAAGGTTTTATGGTTTATGTTGTGCAGGTATGTATTCCATGATTCTACTGAACAAAACATTGTATGATAATCTGGAGATTTCTGGTAGCTATTCCACCCAAGGACTTTTTATTATGCGTGCATGCTATGGTAATTACAGAGATGTAGGAGAGATATACAGTCTATAGCAATGTCAGGATTTGTACTTGATCCAGGAGATTTAGGGATTTGTATGTCTGAAGCCAGGGGAGTCCTAGGACATTGTGGTAATTGGATGATAAGGTGACAAACAGAAAGACGGTCTCACTGTGGCTGGTGGTGGAATTCAGGTATATAAGCAGGCTGTAAAGGGGTACAGTTACATATCGTATGGGTCAAGGGCCTGCCTGTGCATGAGTGACTCCAGTGCTTGAGTTTTAAGCTGACAGAACAGGTCACACTGTAAGAAGCTCCCAGCTGCTCCAGAGTTAATGAGTGCACCAGACTTTGTGTCTGAATTATGCAAAATTGCTGGCTGGTTTCAAAAAGAATGTAAGACACTCGATGCATTAGTACAGCTTTCCATCTTGGTGGGCTTACTGAGTACTGGGGTATCAATAGGATTAATCAATGAGATAAAAAGAACATACTCTCTTCTGGAATTTCTGGCATTCTAACATGGTCAACCTGATGTGTTGATTTGCATGGAATAATTGAATCAAAGTGAACTAAGCAAGAACAGGTTGCTGTCTCTCCATCAGCCGTTTATATAGGATAAGTAAATACCCAGGTCAATGAAAAAATCCAATGAGGAATAGCTGTCCCTGGGGCCCAATCTATGAGCAGGTCTGGTAAAAAGAATCAGTCAGAGATAGTTCTTTCCATCCACTGCCTTAGGATTAACAAGCATTCACCTGCTCCTTTGCCATTGAGAAGGTGATTATACGCACTACAGATAATCATTATTAAATAATCATAACCCTGTATGATCTCACCAGCATTAGAGCTTAAGGCAGTCGCACAAGCTAATGTCTGTGAACTGTGTATTTCCTGATATCGCATTGTTCATGAAGAAATATGACAAGCAATGCCAAAGTAAAAATCTGGTGCCTGGCTGGGTTTCCATCATACTTAGCAAATGATGACAGTGTGGTTTGGGAAGATCAGTGTGGTCAGCACTTTTGGAAGCAGAATTAACGGCTGTAGACATTTAAAAGTGGACATTATTTATTGTTGACAAATGCCTAAGGAGTAACACATGACAGGCTGCACTCGTATACACTCGTATATTTTCCAAAATAATCCCAATGCAATGAGGGATGTTTAATATATATTGTATAATATCACAGCCTTAAGTGTTATTCCTCCAATTACAATTACAAGGTTTTATTCTTTTATTATTAAAGAATGACTGTTTATAGTTAGAGCATATTGATGATATCACAGAAATACTTTTATTGAAAATTAATCATCTGATTTGAGAATGCTAGCTATCTTTACCTCTCTGTACTTTTTTGTGCATGCAGGTTTTCCAAGCACAGAGGTGATGTATACTTGATATCTTTAAAGCACTTTAAATAGCATGGCAGATTTGTCGCCACTTTACAAGCTCTAATCCTGATATCATTGTGCTCTTCATAATTATGAGCTCTACGCTCTCTAACTAGCATTCTGTTTTGAATAAGCAATGATGGCTACTTCTCTTGCACCTCTTCCATACACTGACACACAGATATATATGTATATGGGACATTCTTAAGCCAGATGAGAAGATGGAGAGTGAATAAGTCATGGGATTTGGGTGATGGACCAGACTTTAGTCCTGGCACACCTTGACAAGTTCTATTCTTGGCACTATGCTGCTACACTGTCTGGAAATAAGGCCCTTCACATGTATATTTTCAACTACTACAGTTCTTCATGCTGAATAATTAACAGCCCATGAGAAAAAAAAGCTGATTTTTCATTTTGACAAACTAGTGGTGTGCCACTGAGGTTAAAGCTGCTGTTTGAATTGGAAATCTGTGGTAATTTCTCAGCAACCTAAGCTGAGAGACTCATCAGTGGTAAAGTATTTGCATGTCATGGAGCAAATGAACTGTGCATCAGTAAGTTCCTCAAATTTGCACAGGGTGGCAAGCAGTATGAAGGTGTTGTCAGTATTGTCGGTGCATGACGAATGCTTTTTGGCACGTTAGAGCCCAAAATTAGACATGGTTTCATTTCCTAGATCCAGGCACTGCTTTCAAAATGCACCGAAATGTCTTCTCGCATCGTATAGCCCACTTAAATGAAGTAACAAAAATGCAAAGAGCTGACAATGAAGTCTGCTGATAAACTCAGAAGCCTGGTGGAAAATAGAACTGGAAAATAACCTCAAGTAAACAGACAAAGACATCCAAAGCTGTTAAGCACATGAATGGGATGTAATAGAAGATGACAGTTGCATTTGTTTCAACCACACTTCATAAAAGTGTTATGAAAAAAATAAGTTAGGAGGCTGAGAAAGAAAAAAAAACAATCTTTGGATCCTAATCAATTATGGGACACACAGATTGCAAACCGTTTCATTACAGGAATAATATATGAACATTAGGCTGTTGGCAATGCATCCAATTTGTCTTCCTGAACACAGCTAATGGCATGAAACATGGCACATCGACCCGGTGGAGTTCTTCTGTTATTTTGGAGGCTTCTGCTAAAAAAAATTGAAGCACAATCAGAGATGTAATCTCACAAAGGGCTGGGTTGGATTCAGTAGCGCGTTCAACAGCATACCAATTTATTATCAATCAGTCAAGTTTAGTGACTGGCCTTAAAAGAGCCAGTGGAGAGTTAGTAAATTAATATCTGACTCTCCATCACTGTCAAGTAGAGAGTGAGACAGAAAAAGGAAGGCAGAGAGAGAGAGAGAGAGAGAGAGAGAGAGAGAGAGAGAGAGAGAGAGAGAGAGAGAGAGAGAGAGAGAGAGAGAGATGGCTCAAATGAATAACCCAAATGTATGCTTTGGGGCTTTTGCAGATTTTTTTCTGATTTGCACATAATAGCACATCAATCTTTGTGTTTGCACTTGTGCTGTACATTATTAATCACATTAGGGATGCCTAATGATGCAGAAAACTCCAAACAAAACAACCAGTCACAACCCTATGACGCTGCGTCTGAAGTTAAAGGGCAGTGTGTGCTGCATCTCTGAGTGCCTTTCACATCTCACAGGTCCGCTTTGGTCAGCTGAGGTCGGTACAGGAGCATGGGTGTATATACCGGGGGGGGGGGGACATGCCCATCTAAGGGTTGTTCCCCCCAAAAAACTATTTAAAAAATATTGCACTCTCTATTGTGAAAAATATATGTATGTATGTATACCTAAATAATTGTGTAATTAGAAAAAAAAAACCCGCAAAAAATGCATTTAGAAACTGTTGAGTCCCCCCCCCCCTCTTCCTCACAGTGGTTTGACCCACTGCCTGCTTTCCCAGATCATCTCACCTACTCTGCACACACGAGTCAGGTGTGTGGCTGCGGCTCAATTAATGTTGAAGTAGGGGATTTTATTCACTTTAAATAAAGCGATTCTCTTTAATGTATTTGATGCAGATTCATTCATAAATTAGTTGCGGCAGAAATGCTGATTACCGATGTAATTTTCCATGAATCTGCTATATTAGCGATTAAAATATTACTTATCTGGTTAACGTTAGCTTGTTTACAATAGCTAGTTGCACTGCAAAGCCGTTTCCCATGCATTGTTTTATTTGGGATGACTTGGCATAATGTTAACTTAACATTTACTAAATGAGCACTGTGCTACGCTGACCCCACTGTATTTTTTTGTATACTATTGTTATTAAGTGTCTTCATTAATTTTAAATAAAATTTTAAACCTTTTTTTAATTCCTTGTTTTTATTGTTGTGAATATTTCTATGATAGTTTTACTTTGAAGAAAAACTTTGAAAATAACCATAATGACAGTGTCCATGCTACAATAATAATGATGAAAGCAAAGTTTTTCACTGTGGGGACATATCTTTATAAGTACAATTAGACTATTATTTGTGTCCCCCTTCAAAAATTGCTCATGAGAAATTTTATATTTATTGCCCCCCACTCCCCCCACTGTTAAATGAAATTTACGCCCATGTACAGGAGTAAGTTTACGCAGAAGCTGTCTCCTTCTTGCTCTTGTGGTTTCTCGGAAGTAAATCCTAGCAATGAATATCACAGTAAAATAAATCACTCAGCAGCCAGCTTTCTGAGTTGAAAGGTGTGGGCTGTGGGTCATCCTGCAATCCCTTTCTATAAAGTAGACCAAATCTGTGAAGTGAAAGCAGTAAATCATCGCTTCTGATATCAGGAAGCACAACGACATCATCGTGGCATGTTCTGTTGTCACCTCACAGCTCCAGGGTCTCCAGTTCCATTCTGAACTTGTTCTCTCCATGGGTTTTCTTCAAAGTTCGTTAGTTTCATTCCACCTCCACAAAACAAATTGAGAGATGGATTGGTTTTGCTAAATTGTGCTACCTGTGAATGAGTGTATACATGGTGCCCTGCAATGGACTGGCATTTTTTTTCATCCACAGTGTTCCTGAACAGAATAAGACAAAATAATAAACAAATCACTCCAGGTATCTTGTTTCACATCTCAGATACAAAACTCAACAGCCAGAAGGAAGCAGTAGAAGAAACTGTTTTTGTTTGTCTCATATTTGATTATAACCTTAAAGCAAAAGTGTGATAATGAAATTATTTGGTAAGGGAATGTGTTATGATATTTTTACAGACTTCTTTGGAGGATGACTTTAGAGGATTGTTCTTAGTCTTAAGTTGCTTTTTAATTTTTTTTATTACTTTTTTGTTTTCTACCACAATGGATAATACAGTTTGATTATTAAATGCCTTGAAGGAATGTCACCTATGTATTGATGAAAATGATAAGAACTGGCAACCTTTTCCATGTATTGAATAAATGGTGGATTCTTTTAAAATTTTCCATGCCAAAAGGATCCTTTTATAACTAATATGTCACCGTGTACTATTGTATAATCCTACACAGTTGATGGAATTTTTAACAAATATGTATTGCTTTTTTAATACATTTCTTTGAGGTTATATTTTCACTAACACTTTACCTAAGTACTGTTCAGACGGCTACATACTGTATACCAGCCCTGACAACTGACAGAAACACACATAAATATTTATAAAGGCGTATTCGAATAAGCATCACCTGACTTGGTTTTTTTTTCTTTCAAGTGTCAAGTGACCTGAGGTTGTGTTTCTGCTCTGACTTACATTACAAAGTCAAGACAATTGTGTCATAACAGCAATGCCTTCATCACCCATCAGCCACTGCATGACACACAGTGACCACGAGCATCTGAGATACACTGCTGTCTGATTATCACATGCGTTTATGTCACATATGGTATAGCTTTTTTCCGGTCTTTAATGATCATCACTTTGATTTGTATCATCTTCCTGTTGTTGTGATTATTTATCATTCATGTTTAAGCCTTTGTGTTTCATTTATTTCATTGAGTTCACATTGTCCTGCACTTGCCTTTGTCCTTTTTCTGACAATTTATCATTTAGTGTACTTCTGGATTGTCAGCGATATACAGTATATGATATGTGATGGTGTGTAATGTGAGATTGTAATGTAATGTCTATCATCAGTGGTGTGCTTCGTTAACATAATCTTAACACCTAATCGTTTCTGACTACTTCAAAATAAAACTATATAATACTTATAGTTATATATATATACTTCTGTACTAGCTGACCCAAAATTCACAACATGCTGCACATTATACGTAGTTATTGTTATTAACTGAAAGTCTATGAATGAAATTAAATGTTATTGCATTGTAACAGATTCTGATAGCAGATGTTTCATTAAGAAGTTTAATTTATAATAAATAAATAAAGCAGCTTTCTTGTTAAGGCTACACCCACTTCCTGTTCAAATCACAGACACAGTGGCATTTCATAAATCTGTATAACAGTTTACGTCTGCATTACTGAGTGTAAATAACATTAGTGTGTAGACTGTATAGCACTATTACATAGTGTTAAAAGTTCCATCTGTGGCTGCAACAGAAGTCTATAGATTTTCTCTGACCATTAATAAGTGCATTTTCAGTTTATTATTATTTTACATGATGATTATAATAACTTCTATACTATAATAACTTTTTTTTTATAATCACCACTTAAAAAAATGATAATACTTACAGTACAGACCAAAAGTTTGGACACACCTTCCAAAAGTTTGGACACACCATCTTTTCAATAGGACAATGACCCCAAACACACCTCCAGGCTGTGTAAGGGCTATTTGACCATGAAGGAGAGTGATGGGGTGCTGCGCCAGATGACCTGGACCTGAACCCACTCGAGATGGTTTGGGGTGAGCTGGACCGCAGAGTGAAGGCAAAAGGGCCAACAAGTGCTAAGCATCTCTGGGAACTCCTTCAAGACTGTTGGAAGACCATTTCAGGTGACGACCTCTTGAAGCTCATCAAGAGAATGCCAAGAGTGTGCAAAGCAGTAATCAAAGCAAAAGGTGGCTACTTTGAAGAACCTAGAATATGACATTTTCACACTTTTTTGTTATGTACGTATATAATTCCACATGTGTTAATTCATAGTTTTGATGCCTTCAGTGTGAATCTACAATTTTCATACTCATGAAAATAAAGAAAACTCTTTGAATGAGAAGGTGTGTCCAAACTTTTGGTCTGTACTGTATATGTTGACATGTTACATTAATATTAGTATTAAAAAAAGTTAACTGAACTACAATGTCAGTTGGAATGATATTTTGATGTTGGATAGAATGGAAAATATAAAAACAATCTACGAATGTGACTTAATTGGTGAAAGCTGCAGAAAAGGTATTAGTAAAACTTCTGTAACCTTATGGAGTAAAAACTGGTTGTATACATATGATACAATTTTGATCCATAAGCTAAAAATGTGAACAATAAATGGTTAAAACAATGAGCTACGTAACACCTAAATACGTAAAGATCCGCATGTTTTGCTGTAGTGAAATATAACAGTTGACCTACTGTATGTTATTCGGTGTCATTTACATGAGGCAGAAATATTAAGAAATGAATGTTATACAGTTGGCATGTCAGCTCTTACATTTTTCTCATAACTACAGTTAATGGTATAACTATTACAGATTTCCTTATTACAATATACGGCAATTTCACGATTGTAATGCGAAAGTGTTAGATCGAGAGTTAGATAAAGAAGTGGGTGAAATAAAGGCTGTGTAATACCCTTCTTTCTTCAGCAGCAGCTAAAAAGGCTTCCGGTCCCTGGCGACTGTAAGCAGGATTTATGTAATTTAATTAAGAATTTGTAGAATTAGGGATATTTATGATTGCAGCAACTGGCCCGAGCTGAAAGGAAAGAAGCGTGTTTCCAGTCTCTGAGGGCTCATAATTCTGCTTCTATTGCTCTCATTTTTGAAAAACTCAATCCTCCAGAGAGGCACGGTACTCATGGGTGCTGCAATGTAATTTTTTTCTGAAGGCCATTGATCTGCTCAAGTGATTACTGTTGAAATCAATTCTGTAGAACAGGTCATTTAAAATATCCTCGAGAATAGGATGGAAAATAAAGAATTTGGAAAAAGTACTTTGTGTGTGTGTGTGTGTGTGTGTGTGTGTGTGTGTGTGTGTGTGTGTGTGTGTGTGTGTGTGTGTGTGTGTGTGTAGGTGGGTGTGTGCGTGCATTTCAGCATTCAATATAAACCACTGTCACAAATCCTGCAGTCATCTTCATCAACAATTCTCCACGGCAACACCTAGGGGTTGTGGTGCAGGTTCGTGAAACTTCTACATAATATATTTCTCACTATAAAATGCAGAAAAATCACATGAGGACTTTTGAGAGACAATTTTAAGCACAAACAAAACAAAAAAAAAAACATAGGCATATTTTGAGTGTTATATAGATTTCAGAATAAACTAGTATGCAGATATTTTTGGAATACAAAACAGTGTGTGATTTTGTTTATTAGCAGCAAAGCTTCGAAAAGTTTTTATTGTTGTTGTTGTTGCTTTTTTCAAACTTTTTCATAATGCTGCTATTTTGAATAAGCTTTTCACCAGGATTATATTAGAACAGGGAACCTCTTTGTCCTTTGTAATAAAGTGTTCATGAAATAATTGTGGCGTCACATTAAGGAGGCTCATAATCATAGTGAGTGTCTAGGGTTTCAGTGGGAATATATTTGTCTTCACCTAAATGAATAGCATCTCCCTTTACAGTGACTCATGTGGGTTAGAAACACACAGCAGAGTTTTTGATGATGTAGTTAGAGCAGCCCCTGCTGGAGTAGTGCATTCACTCAATTTTATTATTATTTTTTTATTTAAAATCTGATTGAGCCAAAAGGTTTCCTTTTTATTACTGAAGTTAAGGATGAGATGTAGTGTTGCACCAATTAACTGCATTAATAAGTATATCAGTAGAAGTCTGTGTGTGTGTGTGTGTGTGTGTGTGTGTGTGTGTGTGTGTGTGTGTGTGTGTGTGTGTGTGTGTGTGTGTGTGTGTGTTTGTGCTATCCTTTATGTTTGTTCGTTAAGAATTATTAATTGTCTGCATGATGTTTACTACTTGCTCTCTTGTAAATTATATTTCTTTTCATTTATTCATCCTCAGTAACTAATTGATCCTGATCACAGTTGCAAGTTGGCCTAATTCACACCTAAGGACCTTTGTTTATTCAGCTACAAGTTTATCAATCCACATACATACATACATACATACAGTACATACATACATACATACATACATACATACATACATACATACATACATACATACATACTGTGCATACATGCAATCCACAACCATTTGCTGCATCCTCTTTATTTTTTTAACTCTAGTGTTCAGAATGACACATTGAAAAGTCATCTCTGTTGTGTTAGGAAGTTACACGGGAGTAAATACAGAAAAGATGTTTCTCACTGCTTACTTAGGGTTATCTACTAATGATCTACATTTTCTCTTGCATTTGTTCACCTTATTACTGATGCAGTCCTATTTCTAGGGCAAATGATAAGTGATTACAATAACACTTTAACTCCCAAATCTTGAAAGATGTTTAAAATGCAGGGGTTAAATAGCATCCGGTGCTAAAATTTTCAACACAGATTACAGTAGAAGTGACCAGAATCCAGAGAATTACTTACCTTTTACCAGAATGGGACTTTTTTTTCTTTTTTAACTGTGTTATTAGGCACTAAAACATGTTGAACCACCATGCAGCTGTCATTCATTTCAGGATGAATTACATTCATTTAGTCTCGCAGTTCAGTCCAGAAAATCAACAATGCTTTCAATAGTACTCGTAGTGAAAGAACAGAGAGTAAAATTCTACAATTTTTTTCCTCATGGTTCCTATTTTCTTACAGATTAGACAACATTTGGACATTTCTCTCTCTCTTCCTCTCTCTCTCTCTTCTCTCTCTCTCTCTCTCTCTCTCTCTCTCTCTCTCTCTCTCTCTCTCTCACACACACACACACACACACACACTCACACACACATTATTCACCACTATATGGCCCAGGGCTTTATACATAAAGAATAGTCTCTTGCCTGTGTACTCTATTCCAACACACTGAATAAGGCAGGGCTCTAAAACCCACAGAAAAAAAGGAATTCCCTGGGGCTTCTGGCTGAATATGGGTTCTTTTGATCTTCATTATGGTCCCTCCTAAAGGAGCTTTCGGACATGGCTGGCTTGGGACTGCCTGAAGTGAGAGCTAATGAAAGATGGGGGCCACAAAGCTAAATGGCAGTGATTCAGTCCAGAGCGCACTTATTATAGGCTCAGAGTAGAGCACCAGGCCAGCCGCTGTCCTTAAAACATGGACGGAGAGAGACAGAGGGACACGGTGGTGCGTTTAGCTTCAACATAAAACATTCATGTTACAGATACAACTGGCCTCATTTTAAATACAGTATGTTTAAAAGAGCAGTACGTCTTTCTGTCATCTGATCTGACTGCCACTGCATGCACCCATCTGTGCGTTTGTGTGTGGGTGCACATGTCCATCCGTCCTACTAAGTGTGTGCGCAGCAGAAGGCCCAGACAGCAGTACTCTCAGAGGGCTCCGGAATGGGGGCGAGTCACAGATGGGCAATGTCAGCCAGAGCCGAGTTCAGCCATCACATCCCCAGCA
Source organism: Tachysurus fulvidraco (assembly GCF_022655615.1). NCBI lineage: Eukaryota > Metazoa > Chordata > Actinopteri > Siluriformes > Bagridae > Tachysurus > Tachysurus fulvidraco. Next base: position 9,659,628 of record NC_062526.1, read on the forward strand.
CTATACTTTATATAATCCCTCACTCGTTCCCAACTTGAGTTCAACAGCTAACCTTTTTAAACATGCACATGCACATTTTCACATGACTTCCCTCTTTCGCCTGTCTAAGGTTTGCACTTTATGTTACACCATGGTCCTGCAGGCATATTATTTTGTTCAGTGAACAGCTGTGTGCAAAGGTTTACATCCCCTATAGCTTTAGCTTGGAAAAGGGAACATTTATTAATATAATTGTTCCAAACTGTTTTAAAGAAGGAGAAGAAATGTGCGTGTATCCTGCAAGAAAAATCAAAGAACTAAGGTTTTTTAAAATGTGTCTAAATTTATTAGGTTTCTACTCTGCTACTTCTATGCATGAAGCTGACTATACTAATTTGCCATGTGACAAAATACCCAGTGTACGGCTGTCAGAACGATTTTCTCTATTCAAAATATATTTACATTTTTATGTTCATATATTTAAATATTGAAGTTTCCTAAGAACAAGTGACTCATAGTTCATTCATCTTTAAACTGTCTGGCTAAACAATCCTTGTCACTTGATATCGGAAAATACATACATTTATTTCTTACATAAGAAGAAATAGTTCATTTCATTACATCTGAACTAGTAAGCAGTTTTTGAATGTAAAGTAAAACATGTAATGTTTAATTCCCTCTTTCCAATTGCCATAGCTAGTAATGTATGGCAAGTGATGTATGACAAATGATGTGCAATAAATGCTGAATTGCTTCTCTTCTTTTTGCCTTGTACACGTCAGACCACAAGTACGACGTACTGAAATAACCTGTCCTTCATATATACTGTACTGTATATTATCCCCTGTTTGGATTTACTCATTAGCCCATTCATTAAATCTTAGCTAATATTGTCCAGTGTGATTCACTAGATTAGCTTGTAGCATGACAGCCTGACATGACAATAATTATAATCAATGGTCACAAGTCATTCCTGGTAAGAAAGTAACCTGAATCACTTTCCCTGTATACAGAAGCAGAAGTGGCTTAAAAAAGAAACTGAATCTCTACAGAGAATGTTGAAAATCACTAGCATTTGCTCAAATGCTTTAAATGAAGATTTGGACCTAGAGCTCAACCGTGCAAATGACCTACGTCAGCTAATCCATTGATACCAATCCCTTGTGGTCTCACTCAGTGGTGTAGTCTACGTGATACGCAGGTATACACCGTATACCCACTAGGAAAGGCCAAGGATTTCCGTATACCTACTTAAAAAGCGTGAGGATACGTAAGTTTTGTGACAGAACTTTCATTCATAAATTCACCCCGTCTGTGTTGCGAACACAGACTGTGGTTCCGTGGCCTGTGACCTGATCTGACGTCACCTACCAAGGAGGAATATGAGTTGCTTGGTGGTGTTTTTTGGCACAAATTAGAAATTAACTAACTAAAGTAAAAGAAGATATGAAACGAAAGCAGACTCAAACTACACTCTGAGTGTTTTCGGAAGCCTGTGCCTAAAGCTACAGCAGCTTCGGGTGACATTTCACCCACAGCCCGAGTACAAATGTATTTGGAAAGCATGTAAACTACCAGTTCATTCAGTTCATAATATTCTGCAATGAAAGAGTGTTGGTGATAAAACTGAACAAATGTTTATTGTTCACTCTTAAATGTACATTGAAAATTGAAAGCTGATAAAACCTGTGCTCCAGGTCCCATATTCTTAATGTAGCTCTTAAAGGTATAGAAAATTATGTTATTTTTCAAAATATCATCTTTTGTGTTAAACAGAAGAAAGAAACTCATACAGTTTTGGAACAAATTGAGGGTGAGGAAATAACACAATTTTCATGTTTGGGTGAACTATACCTTTAAGAGCTATATTTAGCCTTAAATGTTATATGAATATGGGACCTGGAGCACAGGTTTTATCAGCTGATTGTCTTTTGTTGCTTATATTAAATTGGAATGTTGATAACACATAAGCAGTCTTTAATAATGCTCTAAATTACATGTAGATGCATAACCCATCTAAAGTGCACACACAGCAGTGAACACACACACACCGTGAACACACACCCGGAGCAGTGGGCAGTCATTTATGCTGCGGCGCCCAGGGAGCAGTTGGGGGGGGGTTTGGTGCCTTGCTCAAAGGCAACTCAGTCGTGGCCGGCCCGAGACTCGAACCCTCAACCTTCAGACCGTCAGACTCTCTAACCATTAGGCCACGACTTCCCCAATGTTGCCGTTAACATGTTGCTCCATCTGCAAGGAGCTCATTGAAAGCTCGATCCTGGCAGTGAGACATCTAAGCCAGACTATGTATTGTATGACTATTTTGACAGCTAATCAATGATAGGTCTCGATGTGATGACTACTACAACATGTCACAGCACCAGGAACAGCACTGCTATGCCGGTTCATGAACTTTATATGACCGTTCTAAATGTGACGAGGAACCTAGATCAGACACAATTACCCAAGATCCTTACTTAGATCATTCTTTAGATCAACTGATCATCTGTCAGTAAGCAAATATATAACGGGCTTTCTTGCCACTTTTTTATAGGACATCAAATTTCCACCTTCTATTTAGAAATAAACACATAGTCTACTGTTTCTTCAATATAGTATAAAAGGATATTTGACAGTCTTAGCGCATGGTATGAATCTAAAAAAAATCCCATTTTGAGACCATTCACAGACAAAATGAATAATTCCAGTTCTCATGAATGCTTCTTTGGAATCGTTAATGATAATATGCATAATGGCCTGTGGCTCTAGTTTTCCCTGGAGCTGCAAGAATTTTATTCAAGGACTAACAGCACACAATGTACAGTAGCCTTCAGAATATAAGCTATTTGCATTCTGAGGTCAGGAAGGCCCATGCTATTACTATTCTGTTGCGTCAATACTATAGGTGTTACTGTTAATGCTTATAACTCAGGTTGGTGAGAAGCCATACACAGTAAATATAACAGGCATGCATGCTTTCTGCTAATGAGCTCATGTAAAACCTGAGGGCTAAAAAAAACTGTGTGTAAAAAAACTTTACACACACAGGACATTCACCACTAAATCAGCATAATCTGTCATTTTACATGTCCACATCATGTGATTTAATATGCATAGAATATGATGACATAATTCTGTCTACTGCAAAATATACCTTATAAATGCTTTGCACAGGGTTTTTAAACAGAATACTAAAGAAGCTGTGGACATTTTGAAGTATGTTAAACCAAAAGAGTATGGTTGGATGAAAGTAGGATCTGTCTTGCCAGTAATGACAAAACCATACAATGTGATCCACAGGGAAACCAGCATCTTCTCTCAGATGCTCAAGCCAAGACCAGTAACAAGCCAGTTTCTGCTGAGATAGTTCAGCATAAATAATTAGAATTGACTGAAGGGAGCAGGCAACAGAGTTTCCATAATACACTAATGAACTACTCAGTACAATGTCCTTTAAAATGCAACTTGGTGTGTGTGTGTGTGTGTGTGTGTGTGTGTGTGTGTGTGTGTGTGTGTGTGTGTGTGTGTGTGTGTGTGTGTGTGTGTGTGTGTGTTTCCACTAGACCAGTTTGTTACAGATAATATGTATTTAACGATCAGCAAAAGGTCGTTAAATACATATTTGGTGGTGGTGGTGGTGGTGGGGGGGGTTGACTTCTTGCTTTCAGCTATCAGCAAAAATAAGCCACACTAGAAACTCATTTGTAGCCCTTCTAAATGCTGCTTGTTCTTGGGGATTCTTCCAGTCATATCCTGCATAAACATCATTATTTGGAGATGGTTAGAAGGTTAGAATTATAGGTTTTTTTAAAAAAAAAAAAGACTAGAAATAAAGTGGGATAACTATCCCATTAACCACTGAAATGATTGTGTGTGTGTGTGTGTGTGTGTGTGTGTGTGTGTGTGTGTGTGTGTGTGTGTGTGTGTGTGTGTGTGTGTGTGTGTGCGTGCGCATTGTGTCCTGTCAGTATTCCTGAGATTACACTACCTGGTCATTTTATTAGGAATACCTGTACACATGCTTGTTTATGCAGTAATCAGCCAATCACGTGGCAGAAGCAAATGTAGAAAATCATGCAGATACAAGTCAAGAGCTTCAGGTAATGTTTACATCAAACATCAGAATGCATCGGGGGAAAAGTGATATTTCTGTGACTTTGATTGTGACATAGAAGTTTACACATTGTGACACATAGTTTGAAAATTTCAGTAACTGCTGATCTCCTGGGATTTCCACATGAAAAAATCTCTAGAGTTTAAATGTTCAGGTGTATGTGTGCTCCAAATAAACTAGACAGTTAGTGTATGTAACTTTATGAAGATATTTTTATAAAGTGTTATTCATATGGTAAACTGGGACACTGTGGTCCACCAAGACAAAAACTGGTACCCCCTGGATAAGGCATTATCTGATATTTGCATCTAAAGAAATATGTCCTCATTTATAATATTTTACAGAATTGGGCCAAAAAAAACAAATGCAAGAGCAGCGGTCTAGTATAAGAGAAAGTGTACACCAGTGTACTACATACTACATTGTATTCCAGTTTGAACCCCAGGTCCACCAAGCTGCCACTGCTGGGCCCCTGAGCAAGGCCCTTAACCCTCAGTTAAGGATAAGGGTGTCTGCTAAATAATGTAAATGTATTGTTGTGCTGATTTAAATTACAGTGTTACAAACAGTGTTTTCAGAAAGGGTGCTGATAAACCATTGATGCTGCAATACATGGGCTGGGACTCCAAATCAGTCCTGTAGAATCTGACCAATGTATTAGGGTCAGACTTCAAACTCAGCAGACACCCTGGATAGGAGGGCACAGGTTTAAGAATCACAAAGATGTCCAACATGACACCTTTAGGTCACCCAGCTACAGGTGGCCTACCTGCCTTGCACCGAATGCCCAATATTTATCCCATGACTGGGATATCAGATTTACCATTTAAGTCATATGTGTTAAGTCAGAATCATGTAATTTTTTACCTTTGTGTCTTTGACATATAAAGTAAAAAGATAAAAACTAGCTGAATCCATTTTATCTCCTGTTAGCACAAAGCTAGCCAGTTAATTGTGATGAATGATGCATGTTTTCTTCATCAATCATTTACACAGAGTTCATTCATGTTCTTCCAATGTTCCTGGAGTGTCCTATGGACACTCCAGTTTCCTCTCCCAATACAAAGACATCCGTTGTATTCTGATAGGGATCTCTAAATTGTCCAGTGTGTGTGTGTGTGTGTGTGTGTGTGTGTGTGTGTGTGTGTGTGTGTGTGTGTGTGTGTGTGTGTGTGTGTGTGTGTGTGTGTGTGTGTGTGTGTGTGTGTGTGTGTGTGTGTGTGTGTTATTGTGCCCTGCGATTAGTTGTGACCCCATCCAGATTGTCCAGAGTGGATGTATGAATGGATGTGTCTGTTGACTATGAAATTTTTACTTTCTTTACTTTGTTGTTGAAGGAACTCATACTGTAGTTGATGAGTAGGAATTTGAAAGTGAAAAGTCATTTTCATCTGTTTTTCCTGGTTGGAAGTTGGAAATTAAAAGTTGTGACCGAGTTGAAAAAACCATTAGTTTTTCACGTCTTACTAGCAGCATGGGTGTCTTTAAGCTGCCTTGTTTCCCTATAATGGTGATCAGGATACTCCTCTACTTAGACAATAAAGACTATAAGCTCTGATGGGCCATGTTGTTTTATTATATTATGTTACACCCATTCTCATCTTCACTAAAACATGGTGGTTATCCAGGGTCACAACACAACAGTGTAAAGGCAGAATACTCTATAACTGGTGATTAATCATGCTGCTGGTGATTTTTTTTCATATAGTGGTGTCACTGGTGTAAGAACTAAAAAAAGTGTATGAAAATAAGATGATGAGGTTCAAGATCTTAATGAAGAACAAGAAGTTTATTCCAATGTAGAATAAAATGAGTGTCTCCCAAATGGCTGGGATACACCTTTGTTGTCTAGCCGGATGTCTTTAAATGTTAATCATGGTCACGTACACTTTGGCTTGGTATTGTTACAATTGTTATCAACCAAATGGTCACTTTAAATGGTAATCGTGGTCACGTAGACCCTTTGTTAGTGACGATCCTTGATGTCCTGCTGCCGCTCCCATACTAACGATTGAATCAAGTTTATTCATTTAGAGTTCTAAACATATTACCTTATGATGTGTAAGCTTTTTTAGGAATGAGCTCTTTTCGATGTATCTTGGAGTGGAATCTGGGTGCATTTATCTGTAATTTCTTACAGTCCCCCCTTTGATGCTTTTGGCCCTGAAGCATCACATCACTTCCTTAATACAGATCACACCTCCCATCTAGGTGAAGTCCTGCCTACGTTGTCCCCCTTCGGCCCTGAGAGAATCTTACCCGTCATCGAAACATCACCTCATGCACACTGGTGATAGCTCCATTCCATGAGGCAAACTTATCACAGGTTTTCTTCTTAAAATTTGGTTCTATGTACAATATTACTTGGGTTTGGAGCAGAGACATTCAGAAACCATCACAGCCAATTGGAACACCCCACATTGATCATTGAATTATATGCAATCTGCCGTCTCAATATGGAACACATACAGCATAACATAATGCATTGACAAAGAATGAGAAAGATGCATACACAAACAGCAGTTTTGAGAGTTACATCCCAAATCAGATCAGAACAGGCAATAACCTAAAGTGACCATCATGCATTTGTTTAGTCAAAACATAGAACTGAGCAATTGAGGGTTAAGGGCCTTGCTCAGGGGCCCAACAGTGGCAGTTGGGTGAACCTGGGATCAAACTCACAACCTTACGATTGGTAGCCCAACACCTTAACACTGGGCTACCACATGCCCAAATTTACATATGGAAAGTAATATTTTCCTATAAACCAATCTGTCTCTGGTATTATACAAAGTAAATTATCATTAATCGGACAAAGTGTTAACATTTGATTATCATTAACAAAGATAGAAAAGAGATTGAGAGTTGTTCTCCTGAAACTATTACTCTTGTAAAATTATTGTGGACATGCACTAGGTTGATACTTTTTACTTTTGTGGCAGAGCTTGTGACGTGAATCTCTGCATGGTCTCACCCAGTGAACAGACCATGGGCCCTCATGTTGGTATTGATGATCAGAATGCATCAGGGGAAAAGTGTGATCTCTGTGACTTTGATTGTGACATGTTGATATATGTTGGAGAAAAATAACAGGCAAGGTGCTACACAGATTCTTGAGCTCCTTTCTCAGTCTGTATACTGTAGCCTGGAACTGGTTTAAATCAGTTTTGGGACCTGTCCTCAAGGGAAAATTTGCATTCCCTTGAAATATGTCTCTCTTTGCCACATGAATAACACACCAGGAGGTTATTAGGGTTATGAAGGGGTAGTCTTTCCTCTTTATCAACAGCAGCGTAGTTCTCTTTTTTCCAGGAAACCTTGCGACCACTATTCTGCTAGTGCTTTCTAACACCTACTGCTGACACATAATGGGATCTCTTTTGAGTTAGCAGTGCTGTTGAAAAACTGTCATTTTAGCAATGATGTCATTATAATCAGAGAGATGGGTTACAAACATTGACACAGCAGAATGGGTGAGTGGGTCACATTTGTTAATCAAAGCAGATTTAAAACTGACATCATTCGGAGTGATGTCAGGATTGCCACTGAAAGTTCTAAATGTGCACATCAGCTATTTTATCTGTTAACTGACATTACACCTAGGACTTCAAGCAGTGCCTGTTTCCTCTGAAACTTATTGGCCGTTCTAGTTTTGACTTTCTGATTTAACGCTCCAGACAAAGTGTCAGGAAAAACACACAGTTAACAACACACATGCATCACCATCTGTAAATTTGTAAATGTCAGCATATTGCTCAAAAACGTTTAGAAAATCTAATAGATCTTATTTGGCAAGATCAAATTTAAAATACTTTTAATCACAGCTTCTAGCTCATTGGGATTAAACCTTCGGACCACAGTAGAGAACATTGGTTCCTCCGCTCCTTCATTAGCACGCATACAGTAGCTGTAGTCAAGTGCATTGGAGCCATAGGAAATCTAACTGTACAGTCAGAGTATTGACTCCTGATTGACTGAGAATCTCTTTTCAAGTTCTCATCACTGTCTAGCATTTAAGTAACTTGATTACTCCACATGCCACATACAGATGTCTTACTGGTGCTAGTTTCAGTTGTGCCATTTTTGATCGGGAATTGACAAGCAAACTTTACTTCCTCCAAATCTTGGAACAGTGTTTCCACGGATGAACTAAGCATGCGGTTGTTAGTTCTAAGGAGTGCAATCTCATTCTGTATCCTAATCTTTTCTTCTTTCCAGAGTATTTTACTAGTCTGGTAATCTCTTTTAGTATGATGCAAAAACTGCTTGCAGTGCATTGGCAATTTTTCCTTTTTTATTCTTGTTCATTTTGGGATCATTTTCCAACTTAGAATTAGCCCACTCATATGGTTTATCAACAATGTTCTCTATTCCATCAAACATTCTCTGAGAGCCATGCTTAGTGATGTACTTAACAATCAGATGTTTCATTTTTACAAACACAAAACTTTTCTCAAAACTGTACACAGTTTCTGTACACAGTCACAATTTCTTACACGGGTTATAAATACAAAAAGTCCATCTGAACAGGTTACTCATAATCTTATGCATGAATGTACTGAATGTCACATTAATGAATGTCATGAATGTCACATGCACTTATATCATCAAAAGCCTTAAATCATCGTTGAACCTTGTTGCATAGATTGTCTACACAAGTCACTGTTGTGTAATCGTGGAATATTTTTAACGGCACACGTATACAGAATCTGTCTGCAGAGTAGGTCAGAATGCACCTCCTGAGCCAACATAAACTTATATACAGTAGGTATATATATGATGTGTTGCTTAAAATCACAGTTGGCTTGTTAGCTTTGACTCAAACTGAGACTTAAGCCTATTAATTTAGTTATAGACCCTTAAAAGAAGAAGGATGGGGCACAAATTATCCGAACGGTCAGATTCGTAGTGCTGGCCTTACTATCCTGACCAGCTAAAGAGGATGATGAACTCAGCTATTATCTCAAATAAGAGGAGGTGACATCATTCTCAGACTCGTGCTCTCTCTCTCTCTCTCAGCCCTAATTAGCTGTTGAAATCGCATGGTCCATGTTGTCAGCTACCTCTGATAAATGGACTACTATGCTGATGCTGGGCCACACGGTCTGACTGAGGGTGTCCTCTCCCACTGAGATGCCTTCTTCATACGCTACACACAAAGCACTGACTCTAATCCTAACCTCATATATACATATCTCATCTTAATCAGTTTTGTATATAATAATACACATTATTTAGTGAAACTATTTCTATGTACCTATGAGAGTGGTGAAGTATAAATGGACCCTCTGGGAAGTTCTGGGAGTTAATAGTGTTAACCTGTGCGTCCACTGGGAATGTTTTATCAATAAATGTGGCCAAGAACTTTTACATTAAGAGACTAGATGTGTAACAGATGACATAATACAGACATTTACTCTGAACTTGCCAGAAAATACACAACATTATCTTGTTTTCTCAAAATACTATTGTTCTCTCTAATGCTGTTAAGAAATATAATTACATGAATATTTTCCAAACCAGTAACTACTGTATATTTTGATTTGAAAAGTTTACAGTGTCACTTTTCAAAGGTTTGTTTTCCAGCAGGCAAAAAAGAAGTTTAGATGTTAATGCCAGTGAGCCTGAAACGGCTCTGCATCACTATAAAGGCTGCTGGTAGAAGCTTCTAGGTAGGGGGCTGTTATTAATATTCACGCTTAGTCATTTTTCATTTCTTTTTCTATTTATCTTTCTTTTTTCCTAAGAAAAGACTCTAAAGGGTAGTAAGCAGTATGCTCCAGTTAGTCTAGTCAGGGCAACATAGCAACCAGGAACAGAGGTGGACTGCAACTGAGATGCTGGGATAGAATTATCTGGAAACAAGATTAAAATCTGCTCCATTGTAGGCACAATGCCACAAAATGGATTTCTTTTTGACAGGGTTTTCCATTTATGCTTCTCTCTCTCTCTCTCTCTCTCTCTCTCTCTCTCTCTCTCTCTCTCTCTCTCTCTCTCTCTCTCTCTCTCTCTCTCTCTCTCTCTCTCTCTCTCTCTCCCTCTCTCTTTCTCTTTCTCTTTCTCTCATGCACATGTTTCTGTTTTGCAGCTCTTGATATTGATCATGTAGGATAAATTAAATTAGGTTGCAACAAGATACAAATCATGCCCGAACTAGCAATTGCTACTGAACGTAGTCAGCTTGACACAGTATGGTCAAGTAACAAAACTGCATTCTTCACTGGGTTGTTGTGTTTTAAATGAAGCAAGGAAACGAAGTTAACAGACTCACACCCTTTCCAAATCGCCATTATGCCATGAAAATTCTCTCCCAATTTAGCCCAATGAGGCACATTCAATTTCCAGTAATTTACTGTGACAATTCTCCATTTAGCGTAATGACTCTCATAACACCATGCAAATGAGGTGGCATTATGCACGCAAGTGGCTCTCAGCAGAAATTAGATTACCACATGTATCTTGTTTCCTTTATTCTCTTTCTGATACAGCTCCCAAAAGAAAGTGAGACAATTGAACTGCTCCAATGAAATTTGCTGTATTGGGGGCTTTAGAAAGTTGAACACCATATTTTATATATTGTAAAATATTTTGATTTTGAGAAGAACAGATTTCTATCTGCCATTCCTTGTTGGCCTTGTTGTGGTCCATCCAGGATTTAGTGCTTGCCAACTGTTGGTTCATTTACACTTATAATTTCAAAAGCAGTCTTTTGAGTGAATTAATAAAGTGCTCATTAAAGATGTTTCAGATTAAAAGATCATTCTCATACAATAATTCATATCATTCATATATATATATATATATATATATATATATATATATATATATATATATATATATATATATATATATATATATATATATAAAGATATATAAAGATATAGAAATCCTGCATTGTCTTGCCCTTAACTGTGCAAACTCACATCTGTAGCTGGTCCAGTTCAAATATACTTCTGTACAATAAATGTCTTCTATTACCATACACTTAGAATTTGCTGGAGGTGATAATATTCCTTTCAACACTTACCACATGCTCTACAAAAGAAATTCAGGTCAGTGGAGGATGGGATTTTCTACCAGTACCATAAATCTTCTAACTGTAGCTTCAGGGAACCAAGTTAAAGTATCATAGCTGCATGTCTGTTTTTGTCCACCTACTCAAGGGAACTCCAGGAAGATGAGGCAGACATCCCATGGCATCTCATTCTATTTTCAGCACATCCTGAATGAAGATGAGTGTGGCTCTCTATGTAAGACAGCACAAACACATTTTTACACGTTGCTGGTAGAACAAACACTCGCCCCACATTTGTAAACAAAGGTGACCCCTTTATGCTTCTAAACAGCATGTATGGTGTGTAGAAAGGGCGGTTATTCTGGTGCATTTTTTACTAGTGACATTATGTAAAGTGATCTGAAGCATGTCAAGCTTAGGGAAAATGTATAATATATTATTAAATGGATGCATTCGGCTAAGGATCACTGAAACTGGACAGTTAAAAATGACAATTATATTTTTTCCCTGAATCTGATGATTGATGTTAATGTTAACTGAAACTTTGGGCCTGAATTTGCATGATTTTATACACTGCACTGCAGCCACATGATTGGTTGATTAGATTATTGCATGAATGTGCAGATGTACAAATGTTCCTAATAAAGCGCTAAGTAAGTGTATATCTCTAGCGGCAGTTGTGGCTCACGCTTTTAAGGCTCTGGGCTGCTGATTGGAGTTTGGGGTTCAAGACTCCGTCATTGCTATGCTGCCACTGTTGGGCCCTTGAGCAATGCCCTTAACCTGCTCTGCTTCTGAGGTGCTGTATCATGGCCGATACTGTACTCTAACCCCAATCTCAAAAGTATTCAAAAGAAAGAATTTCACTGTGCTGTAATGTATACGTGACAAATAAACATTTCTATCTTCTATTACGTATTATTTGTGCAGCATTTAAATGAAAATATTATGTTAAATATCTTTAATGGAGTTTCTAACTCTTACCTCTAGGGGCTGCGGTTTAATGCTGAACTCTTACTGTCTGTGTGGACTTTCTCAGGTTCTGCCCGCATCTGGTGTGTTTGGACATTTTTATGTTTACCAGTGCCTGTGTATAAGAAATAGAAGCATATATATCAGTAACCTGCATACATGTATGGAACAAGTGTATAATGAATGAAGCATTTACTGTATATTTATACATATGAATGTGTGCGCGTGTGTGTATGTGTGTGTGTGTGTGTGTGTGTGTGTGTGTGTGTGTGTGTGTGTGAGAGAGAGAGAGAGAGAGAGAGAGAGAGGCAAAAGCTATTAGTAGACTGTTTTAAACGAATTAATGTGACACTGATTGTTGATAACAGTGTGCATCGGTGTACCTTAAATGATGTAGGAAAACAGGTTTTAAACAGTAAGAGGTACTGTTAGTGTTTTTACACGCATCCATCACCCACAGCTTTTGTAGAATTCTCAATACGTCAGTGCAGCAGGGTGCCTTCTCTACCTTCCTGTCTCTTCACATATTTTCCTACTTTATGATTTTGCCTTTTAACCCTTCTGTTCTATTTACTACTAAGCAATGTTTTTTGCACTGATCCATGCATTTTGGCAATATGTTTATTTTGAAATATCACCGTATCCTAGTTTCATTTAAACACATCCTTCACAGTTAATTCTTTTGAGGTCAGTTGTAAATAAGATATGGATAAATGTGAGAGATTGTCAAAAATGCTTTTTATTGTAACTAATCCACCTCCCAGCATACTTTTAAGAGATGGAAAGAAACGACATGCTCAGGGAAACCTGAGAGGATTGAACTAGGAATCCTGGAGGCAAAGCTATGCTGCCTGCCACGCACCACAACATGCCTATAACGTAAATGCTTTCTGAAAATGATTTATCATGCTCATCGAAGAACTGAACCAGGTAGAGTAGGTTTCATGAAAACGAAATCTTTGATTTATTCCTTGTAAAAATAATAAATGTGGCATTTTCACAGGGTTAATATGTCCACCCATCTTGGCAAATAGCAGGAGCAACACTCTTGCATCTGCTCATGCATTTTACTCTCTCTCACACTCTCTCTCTTTCTGTCTCTCTCTCTCTCTTTCTGTCTGACTGAGAGACACAATAAGAAAGCAGGCCTCTTCAGCAGATGTCACTGCTTCCACACAGCTCATTTTGTATGACTGACAATTAGCCCCACGCTGCTTTGATTTTCACACCCAGCATGGAAGAGAACACGCCTGAACAAAAGACCCCAAAAGGACCACCAGTGTGAATACTGGTGTCTAAATATGTGCTCCAATTACACCGCAAGTGAAAGATTTTGGGGAACCACCTGGGCCTTCCTGTTGTTATAAACAGCAGATGTGACTGTTATTAAGTTTTCTTGATGTTATGTACTTCACGGATAATTAGTGGAAAACAAGTGCAATGCCCCAACATGTTTGTTTAGTTTTGAAGATTTCTTATATGATAGATGCAAAGTCATTGGGCGGAGATCTGAACAGATCTGTCTATTTTTGAATGTTGTCACTAATTATTTACTTGTGTGGCATTGAGAAAAATCATTCAATGGGAAGATAACTGTACTGAGCTGGATTTGTACTGACCTCTCTCCCCATCCCTCTTGTGTGATGACTATGGGTGTAGCCTGACAGTATGAGAATCACAAAGATGGCCAACAAGGAGAGGATGGTATCAAAGCTGAAACATTTCACAGAATTAAAGTCACATGAAACAGATGCATTTGGTTTATAGACAATTATTTTTTCACAGATGCATATGTCATCATGTGTGGAAAAAAAATGTGTGATCACACATTTACAACATAAAAATATGCATGACATCTGATACGATCCAATCTAAAAATAAATCATGTAAATGGTGTCAAAATCACATGTGAACATAATTGGATTGTGTAAAAGAAAATCACACTTAAAAAACTGTATTAAAAGACAAAATCACATGAAAGATTGTTAACCATGCTCTTGAAGTAATATTTTTAAAATTCAAGTGAATTTTCACCAAGATTGGCTCTACTGGTTTCTCTTTATAAGAAATGATTCATCTACGACCCTCTAGTTTCCTATGGATAAATCGGATTTTCATCTGATTATATATTTCTGACAGTTCTCAATTAGGTAATGCAAACTAAAGCAATGTTTAAATGGATAGAGAATGATAAAGCGCTGGCTCATCAATATAAACTCATTTATACAGTATGCTGAACATGCATAATGGTATATATATATATATATATACGTATATATATATATATATATTATATATATATATATATATATATATATATATATATATATACACACATATATATATATATATATATATATATATATATATATATACACACATATATATATATATATATATATATATATATATATATATATATATATATATATATATATATATATACACACACAAATATAATAATTATATATCATTGTCAATAGAATCTTTCATCTGGAGAGGTGCATGTAGTAAAATATTATATATATATATATATATATATATATATATATATATATATAATATATATATATATTTTATATATAAATTTTATATATATTTGTAACTATAATAACTAAAATATACTATATTTCAAATGTTATATATATTTCTAACTGTGTAGTTAGCCTGAGAGCAGATTACATCGATGCACGCGACGCTCTGTTGAGTTGGTCTGCGCGCGGGGAGCACGGGCACGCGCAGGGAAAGGAGTGGGACTGGGAGCAGCTGTGGCAAATGTTCCAGCGCTGCGCTAATCTCGAAAGAAAGGAGAAACTTTGGCAGAAGGGACGATTTTAACGCCTCCGCAGACTGGAAATGAAGAAAGAGAGGATTGTCGGATACTAGAAGGCGACTGCGGGCCGTGTCAGGTAATAACTCGGGTCCTTTTTTGGAACTGTTTGGAAACAAAATAAGAGCAGAAAAAGACTGGCGCAGACTCTCACAATAAAACCACACATCCACCTCAAGTGGACTGCTAGCAAGAACTGGCGCTGCGGCAACACGCCGACTGATTACTCGCTTTATTTAAGCCTTTTTATACCTCCTCTGTTTCATATTCTTCTTCTATTCCCCGTCTATACCAGAAACTCAGGAAACAATGAAGACATAACTCATCCAGCGTACCGTCAGCTAGCGTTGGCTAGCTAGCTAGCTATCGTGTGTGGACTAGCCAGCGCTAGCTAGCTAACGGGAGGCGGTGCGGTGTTTACCAAGAAAGTTTTGGACGACGCTTTAGAGACTAGGAGAACGTTTTGAATCAAAGAAAAAGGAGCAGGTTCTCCGATTGTGTCGCATTTTGATGGACGCCGAGGTGCGGAACGAAGGCAGGAGCACAGTGGCAGCGGACGGTCGAGGCCCCGAATCGACCCAGTTTCCGTTTTATGCCAAACCGACTCGAGTACGGGTGAGTGAGCTGTGCCAAGCCGCTGCGCCGAGCTACCGACCGCCGTCCGCCCCGTCCCCGTCCCCTGACGGTCTCAGCAGCGCCATGATCTATCCTGTGCAAGGAGAAGAGCTCACTCGAGCCGGGTCAAGCTCAGGACAAGGAGGAGGCTGCTATTCCCCGGGCTCAGAGGGACCAGAGAGCCGCACGTCTCCCAGCTCGGCGGCTCCCGACGGGCCTTCAGGTTTCCCGCCGCTTCCGCCTCCGCCGATGTTTCCCGGTCCCGGAGCGCAAGGCAGTGTGGACGAGAGCGACCAACAGGACGGAGCAGAGTACGAGGAAGAGGAGGCTGTTTTCTGCCTCTCTGCACCACCCACTAACCAGTAAGGATGTTTCACATTCCCATCATGTTCCTTACATATCTAATGATCAGCTCCAGGTCAGTTACTTAATGAAACAGAGTTCAACCCTGATGTCCAAGAGATCACGTATCAGATAGTTAATACTTCTTACAGAATGGGCCATTTAGAGATTTTGGAGAATTATCTTGAGTCTAATATATATGTTTAGAGTACTGCAAGTTTCAATAACTCTCTGACTTCTTCCTCAAATGTAAGATGCAGCTTCAAATTTAGTCACAAATACCAAATTTAGTCACTTTTTTTTTTTTTTTTTTTTTTTGCTTATGGCTCATGAATCATTTCCCTTTCAGGATAAAGTTACAGACTGACCTTCCTCAAATGGTGTAGCCACTAAAGCAGACCCTCCCATTTACACTGCTGAGTTTGTAACTAATACACTGAGACTGACCTGGCAAGAGCTTCAAGAACTGTTGTTAGAAATATCAGAATGCAAAGGAGACTCGTTTCATTCCTGCTGCATTTTGACCGAATTTAGATTCATTTTAAAGGGAAAATATTACCAGCACATGTTCTTGTATGACGTCATGTCTTTGATTAAAAGCCACATTTGCTAAGGCACTGGCTAAACTCTAGCTCTAATTGTCTTGAGGCATTAATTTGTTTGAGTTTAGATTCCAGGTCATCTTGATGTAGCTGATGTATGTAGAAATGTACAAACCATTGACTGCATATTTTCACACACTATTGATAGATGACATTCTCACACAGTAAACTGCTTCCTTTTGGCCTTTATAAAGCTAAAGCAATATCGACACGACATTTTGAGATTATTTTAGTTTGTACCTGTCCACCATATTTTCTACTGCATATAATTGGCTCTTTTTCCAAAAAGCTTTGAATAAATGAAAAGGTTTTAATATACTTCCATGTTAACCAGCATGGCCTTTCTTTGTTCTGCAAGCTATGTATGTATTTATTTATTTATTGATTTATTTATTGATTTATTTATTGATTTATTGATTTATTTATTTATTTATTTATTTATTTATTTATTTAAAAGAACCATTAGTTTTTACTGGTGTATGAGCTGAGATATGCTTTCAGATGCAGAGAGAAAGAATAATAGCATTTACTTCCAGTAATGTGCACATTTTTATCATCCAAATTTGAGTTGCTCATGCAACCAGAGGGGTGAAGGGCATTATCTGCCCTCTTCTATGTACACTAGTTCACAGATTTACAGGATCCCAGTTGTCATTGTGGCATTGTCGGAGGAATCTACATATGACAGACTTAATGCAGTGAAGCTCCATATTACTCTGTTACAAATGCTGATAAAATGTTTTCTTCTGTTAGTGTTGTTGATTCATTTGGATCTGAAAACCCTCTTGACTGCATACTTCGTCATCATTAAGCTAACTGCTCAAGTTGGTGTCATGTTTAGGACCATTATTACTGGTGCTTGTTTCCAGACCAGCAGCATGTCGGTAAAAGGGAGATGGCAAAATCAGTTTGGTTCCAGCACCGAGATGCTTGATATTTCAACAAACAAACAACTTGAGCAGTTAGCTTAATGATGACGAGGTATACAGTCCAGAGTATGCTGCACTGTATGCTGCTCTGAGAAACATTAAATATTATTTGGCCTTTTTCTACAGCAAGTTGAAAGCATTAGCATGCTTTTTGTGTAATATATGATTAAAAATAGTTGTCTTCCGGAGTGTAGCACTCAGCTCATTCCTATAAACGAATCTTGAATGTCTACTGGTTTTTCAGTAATCCAATCATAACAATGTGTAGTCATCATGTTACCAGATTCCCTTGGATCCTGTGATGCAGTGAGGGAGAGCAGTGGAAAAACGAGAAGCTTTCTCTGTATGTGTGAACCTATTCCTTAAAATGAGGTTAGATGGAGTGTCTTGTTTGCACCATGTGTGACTAAACATTGTGCTTTAGCACATCACAGACAGCCATAAGCATTCATGCTTCTGTATAACGCACCTCATTCATAAACTGCAGTGCCAACAGTTGGGGTACATTTTTCACAGCTGCTAACCAGTCTGCTACTTAATCATGACAAAACAGCAAAAGAGGTCAAATAACGAGCACACCAGTTGATTTCTGAGCTTCCTATAAAGATTACATGGATTTTGAATTAGAAATGGCAGAGAAATGGTTGGGTTTCCATGCATGCAGAGAAGAGGTAAATTGCACACCCTTGCTGTTTAATTGACTCTAAATAAACATAGAGCCAGTTGAATACCAAGTGGTACAAGGTCTGCAATGGATAGAATAACTTGTACAGTCTTTGATCAGTTTTCAGTAGGTTTTTGCTGTGTTGTTTAAACTGTGTGTTGATGCATCTTCAGCACTGCTGATGTTGAATGCAATTTAAATGTTTTCCTCTTTTAGAATGGTTTTGCATTGTAGTCTCTTTTAGCAGGACACATTAGTGGTACACTAATAAGGAAAGAGTTTGTTCCAGTTTTGTCTTATTCAGCTTGTATGTGCTGAGAGTTCAGCATGACATTTTGAGGAGTAAAGTTCATAGATATCATTGCACAAAAACATCAGTGTAATTTGTTTGAAAGTAAACCTAGCCACACGATGTTCTCTCGAAAGCTTCACGTTTGCACTTACCATGACGGTGTCTACATTTACGCTTCCACAGAGAGCTGATAAATAATCCTGTGTTCTTTTTTTAAAGAAGCAGTCATGATGTGATTTACATACTATAGCGCATAGCATGCATAGAGGAAACATTCAGTAACACATAACATGAATTATTTTTTGGGTTTCACTCACTGCCTGTTTCGCTGAAAGGAAGGAACAAAGTTCTGACATTTGTGGTATCTTTATTTTTGACATTGTACCAAACTTGCATGCAAATGCCACTGTGTACGTCAGGGGTCTCCAACCTTCTTTCCTCAGAGAGTTACTTTGACACAATTAAGGTGGCCAAGTGCTACTTGTATTGCATTATTAATAACATTTATTATTGCCATAAACCAAACATGATATACTATGTACCTTACATCCAGGGTGTTGAGCAACGATCAAGATGCAGATTAAGATTTTTACAAATCTTCACTATTTTACCACACAGGCAAATTATATAGTACACATGAACTGCCTATAGTATTACTAAACTGTAAATATATTTTGCAAGCAGCACATTGTGTGAGACACTTTATTTATTTATTTATTTATTTATTTATTTATTTATTTATTTATAATGTACACAGAGCAGCTTTGGTTGCTCTCATGTGTAGCTATAGTTCACATCCTCCTAAAATGTCCTCCAAGTTCCTAAGTAATGGGTAGGAATGTTTTGTGAAAATGACTCAAGGAAACGTTAGCGTTCACATTTAGCCTGAATCATTATGACTGCTAGTTTAAGAAGGCCTGTGAAAATATAAGTTTGTTTGTGGCCATATGTAGTGACTATTTAAGACCGTAAGTCACTATGGTGGCTTGTTATGATGCCGCTGAATTAGTTACGTTTTGTGAAAGCCTAAGCATTCATTCATGTTCATAATCTCACACTCTTTCACACACACCAACCCACCCACCCACACACAGCCCCACAGCCTGACCACAGTGCCCCTTGAAGAGAGAAACACAGCTGCAAATATCGCAGAGTGGCTTGAAGACATGATTGCCAAATTGGTCATTCCACCAGAGAATGTAGTATGGCAATCAAATGCACTAAATGGGTTTAGTTTTGTAATTTGTAACTAAATGCATTTCCAGCAACAAAAATGGCTTCTAAATTTTTCTAAAAAGTAAACAGATTAGTTGTTCATTTTAAGAGACCCGTCTTATTTTCTTTTGCATATTCACTAATCCTCTCTAATAAAGGAAAATGCGATCTTAAGCGATTACGAAATTAAGACATGTAATAATTTATAGAATACTCGTTTAGTAAAATAATCAATAGCTGCAGACCCCTTCATAGATGATTGTGGTAATGAGTGGGAGTGTGTGGGTGAGATTGTCTCACACACACACACTGCCACTGCATTGTAGATCTTTTCCTGTGCACAGTCCATCCTGAGCATTGTCTTGTTCATTCTTGGCTTTTTTGCAATCCAGAGTAGTAACATGGACCTGACGTATAATGCTAACCTCTGGAATATTATTTTTCTTTGATGCGAGCTAGTGAAGTTTACATTTCTGTAATGCACACATGAGCTTTTCTGATAGAGTACACGCAGATGTAGCAGCTGCACTGCACTGGAGAGGAGAGAGATGAGCTTAGCGCTGCCGCAGTTCCATGGGATCATGCCAGAGATTGTATTGGAGTCGCGTCAGTCATGTCTCGTGGGACCAGAGAGGCACATGCTAGAGATCCAGCAGCCGGACGGCTTAACCTCATGATTTGAGAGAGTGGGACAGGCGAGGATGCAGCAGAAGATGAACCCAGTGTAAGTGCCGTTGGATCGGATGAAGAACGTGCTTTCTCTATATGGTGACCGCTTGTTCATATTACTCAACTAGTCAAATATATGTGGGGGAATGTTGTTGAGTTTTCCCTTTACCGTTCTAAACAATGGTCAAACTAGGGATGCTCAGATACTGTTATTGTCTATTGTTATTAGGATGCCCTGATACTGTTAGTGTCAGTATTATGATGCTTGGATTACTTTCCCTGATTTAAAAATACATGTGTGCTAATGCACTTTCTAACCTTAGTGAGTCTATTTTAAATAAAGCGCATTAGCTAGCTACAATAGCTCTCTTCATTAATGTTTGTTATTTTACAGGTTGCTTGTACTGTAGGATTATGTTGCCATGTTACTTTGATTAATAATGAACATGTCCAGATTTCTATCATTTTGTGTTGCCTGTTCATTAGTGTACTGAAACCGTACATCATGTGATTTCAGATGTTGGTATCATAATATTATTTTTGGGTAACTAAGCATGCTTCTGGACTTATACCAATATTGCTCCTTGTATAGTTCAGTGGTTTTCTCTTCTTGCTGTTGACAACTCTTTGTTGTGGTGGAAGATCTTGGTTTCCAATAGTGTTTGCAGTAATTCTGAGAATTTGCTGAGAATTAAGTTTTTTGATGTATGTGAGAGTCTAAACCTGAAGTCCTGCATATTCTCATCCTGAAAGTGAGCTATGCACAGATTCCCTGATGACCGCTGGCATGAGGCACATTTCTAATGTCAAGTGGTATAGTCTGCTTCATGTTGACGCTAATGAGCAGTGACGGGAGGTTTTTAGAGATGCTTTTTATTTTAGTAGACAGGCTGCATCAGGGAAACCAGCCATATAAAAATGCCCTGATGGAGAAAGGAAAAGAGAGAAAGGGAGGATGAGAGTGAGAGAGAATGACCCCACTCAATCAGGTTTTAACAAGCCCAGGCCATTGCTGCTTCCTCTGAGATGTAACCTTGTCAGTTCATAGATGGCTTTTGTGGGCAAACCAAAAGGGTCATGTCCTGTTTGCAGTATGGAAAGAGCATAAGAAAACTGATTGATTGAAGTTTGAATAAACAGCTGAAAAGAGTTTCTAAGGCAATTATGAGTAGTAAACATCCCAAACTGTACAAAACACGACTTCATGATTACAATGTGAGACCTGTCACTTTTCATAGGGTTTGCTTTGTTGATGTAATACAATATGGTGGGGTTCTGGATTAATTATTCTAAAGTAAGTGCATATCTTGTGTTAATATAGTGCAAAGACTTTTGTGCCTTTTGCAGTTAACTAAAATGTGTGAATAGGCAAAATGACATCTTAGTTCCTTTCATTTATTTTAAATAGTTGACAATTTGTATGTATGAAAAGTGTGTGTGTTTTCTAATGGAAATAAATGGAACTTTTTAAAGGAGCCTGTAAATTCCTAATTCTAAAAAGCGGACATAATCTTGCTTACAAAGTGTACATTGGATCTTGTCAGCCAGTGAAATATATAAGCCATATTTTATAAAGTACTTGCACATTAACGACCCAGAAAACTGTTCTGCTTAAATTACATGTTCATAAATGAATAAAGTTCATGTAGTTCAGTAAGACACACTGTTGTGATGTCGTCTCTCATGCATGGTGTTTCGGCCTGCTCTGAGAAAAATAGTGCCTGACATGAAGCGTGCATGTATCTATGGGGGAGGCAGTTGAGTGTCATGCACACCCAGATTATAATAGTGCACTTGGTCCAACCCTACATGCTTCCTGTTGCTCATTTAAGCTCAAGCTGTGTAATGCAGTAAGCAATACAATAAGGATTTGCTGCCAGTTGTAGCCTTAATTCTATATGTACAATAACAATAAAACAGCTTTACCCAAGCCAGAGCTTTCTCATAATTTGCACTTCCTGTGGACGTTAATCTAGTTGATCTAGATATACTTGTTGTCTTTGTTCATCACTTCCTTTTTCTGCCAGTATTATTTTTAAGCTGTTGACAGATGATTATCTCTTAAGTTAAAGGCCACGGTTGCTGTCATAGGCATAGACCTGAGTTTGTGTGGAGACGTCTGCAGCGCCACGTATTACAAACATGTTTAGAAATGTCTTGATTTAATCATTCTGTTCATACTGTAAGGATCACAAAAAGAAAACCAGGCACCAGCATAACAACTAATGTCATGCTTGGTTAAATATTGTTGCAAGCCAGATAAGTTCAATTTGTAAACGTGTAAATACAAGCTGTCATGATTTTACAGCAAACACTTATTAGTCAAGCGTGTCAAATTGTCTCTCATTTTACTGCTTCTGATCATCTCTGTAATAAGTTCCTGCATTTCTTTAGCACAAAGGTCGATAATGTTCATAGAGGTTTTTGTGCTTCTTCTTCATTGTCTTCTGTTTTTACTCCCTTTTTATTCTGGTTCAACATTTCCACACTTGGCACGCATTGTCTTTTTGTAGAGGTTTCTAAAATGAAAGCAACCACTTCTTTACTAGATCCCATACCCACTGGTTTGTTTCAGTCATCATTTACTTCTCTGGGTCCCACTGTTTTGAGCATTATAAATGACTCTCTGTGTACCGGGGTTGTCCCAACAGCTTTTAAAACGGCTGCGATCACCCCGGTACCTAAAAAGACAAATATAGACTATGAGAACCTTGCTGATTTCCGTCCAATATCTAATCTCTCTTTTCTTGCTAAACTTCTGGAGCGAGTTGTTGCTACTCAGTTAATTTCTCATTTAACTGACAACAATCTCTTTGAGCCTTTGCAATCGGGTGTTCGTAAATTCCATACTTCAGAAACTGCCCTGGTCAGGGTTACCAATGACTTATTAACTGCCTCAGATTCAGGCTGTTTTTCAGTTTTGATCCTTCTTGATCCCAGTGCCGCATTTGACACCGTTGATCATTCAGTTTTAATTACTCATCTTGAAACTGTTTTTGGTGTCTCTGATACTGTTTTAAATTGGTTTAAGTCCTACTTCAATGATCGGAAGCAGTTTGTTGCCATGGGTGGATTTAGTTATGAGGTTAACGTTGTTCAATCTGGGGTGCCTCAGGGATCAATCCTAAAAACCCTCTGCTTTTTAATAGTTGTTTTCCCTCTTGGCCAACTTTTGAGATCACTTGGTCTAAAATTTCATTTTTATGCAGATACTCAGATCTATATTCATTTTAAACCTAACGAAACTGTGCCTGTTGATTTTCTTTCTGAATGTATTTCTAAGATGAAAGAATGGATGACAAAGTTTTCTTTGTCTTAACAGTGAAAAGACTGCGATTATGCTTGTTGGCTCACCCCACCAACTTCCCGTATTGATTACTGCAATGCCTTGTTGGCTGGGGTGTCTAAAGCTACCTTACAAATTACAGGTAGTGCAAAATTCTGCGGCGAGAATACTTACTAGAACAAAGTTAAAAGATCACATTACTCCCGTTTTGGAGTCCTTGCACTGGCTCCCTGTTAGGTTTAGGGTTGATTTTAAGATTCTGATGCTTACCTACAAGGCCATACACGGGTTAGCGCCTCAATATTTGGCTGATCTTTTAATTCCTTATATTCCATCTCGTGACATTCGTTCTTCTGAAACCGGTCTTTTAACTGTTCCTTTAACTCGTTTAAAATCGGGCCTTCTCTTCACTAGCTCCAAAACTGTGAAATTCATTACCAACTGAGAAGGCAAGCAACATCTCTTGGCACTTTTAAATCTCAGCTCAAAACTTAGTTTTTTTTAGGGTAGCTTTTAATTTGACTAATTGTAATTTTACCTAATGCTTATTTTATAGTCTATTTTTGTTGCTTTAATTTGAATCTTTATATTATGTGTATATTTTTGTTGTTTTTATTCTGCTTTTGTAAAGCGCTTTGAGATGATCTTTTAAAGGCGCTATAAAAAAAAGATGCTTCTGTATTTCAGATGCCGTAACTGACATTTACTCAAGGAGATTAAAGAGATCAGAGAACATAAACGCCCTGTTTTCAATAAATAGATTAGGTTACAGATGTAGAGGTAAGCAAGATGTTTGCTTGTTAAAGCCCTTCAGAATCAGGATGATAAATTATTTTAGGATCATTCCAGCTGAGATGAGGTTTTCCAGGACTAAATACTTATTTGCATGTTTATCAACTTTAACTGACTATCACTGATTCTACATGGTAAATTATCACAAATTAATACAAGAACACACAACTTGGCTTGTAAACAGAAGTTTGCTTTGTTGCTTGCAGTTACACTGTTTTAAAAATGTAAATGACAGGACTTACTCATACAAGCATGATTTACAACCTCGGAGTGCTAAAAAAATTAAAATAGTAATAAACATGGTACAACTTCTGGATAATTTGCATCAGTTGCATTTAAACTAATAATGACATTGGAATTTCTCCCTTTTCACTATTCAGGTAGCCAGTGCTGTGATTTTAAAAACAACATGGTTTTCAGTATGTCATATTTTAGATGTCAGAATTTCAGCTCATGGATTTCCCAGCCCACTGCACATCGTGTAGATGAATATGTTCATGCTAATTACACTTATATGCACATATGTTCAATGTAAGTAGTCGCTGTGACTAAAGCCAGGCTCACACTGCGATTTTTCATAATCCTTTACGATTGTTGTGTGTCCAGACAGTAGGATATCAGTTTTCATCATGTCCATACAATAATCAAGACATGTCATCATCGGAAGCACACAAGAAGAGGGCCAGGGTTTTACGGCATCAATCGTGACACGTTCAGACTAACATTCTCTCGCTAAAATGGCAGGTAGCAGAAAACAATCTGTCGCGTTAATTTTGCTTGACAATCCAGATAAAAACCGATGACACGGAGCAAGTCATCAAAGTTGTCACGCTAAGTGCATCATCCCATTCGGAGCTGCTATTATTTATTGGTTTGACGCTCATCGTAGATGTCACACTGCAGGCAAGTGTCTAAAAACTTCTGACACTGCCAGAACTTGTAAGACTATGAAAAATCAGCGATCAAAGACTGTTACAAAGTACAAAGATACTCAGACTGATATGCTGCTTTCATTCCTCGATGGGTCTGTAATCCTGGTTTTAATAAAACATACAAGTTGATCTGCTAATATATGTCATTTTTTATCCAGAAAATTGCTACATGGCAGCAGTCTCAGTTAGGGACCCATCTTTTGCTGGCTGAGCTATTTTTCACCATAAAAGTCACATGGAGTCTGGTTTTCATCATAAATCTTGGAACAGTAACAGTCTAACTTCTGATGCTAGTTAAAGATGACCTCTTGGATGATATATGACTAAATATCCGTGACCAGTATGCCAATCCCTTATTTGTTTTAATCACCTGTTAGTGTGATGTGAAATAAATTCTCTTCCCTCTTTTTTAAACTCTTCTTTATTCATTCAGAGATTTTTTTTTTTTTATTTTTATTTACAGCATTTGTGCTAAGCATAGGATGTTTTATTATTATTATGACACACACACACACACAAAGTAAACATAAACATTGGATGCAAGGCAAGTGCAAAAGATGTCGAATTGCTAGAAGCTGATACATCTACAGTTTGTGGTGTACTTTATGCAGACCTTATATGGAAAACACACAACTTTTCTCTGTCAACTCTCAGGACGGTGTCAAACATTTATTCATGCACCAACACCACATGAGCACCACTTCCTCTACACAGACACACGAGTTCTCTCCCACACATCTTTAGAGCTGAGATCATTTTTTTAAGGTCATTTTTGGCAAGCACTAGTGTGAAAAATGTGAGCACGGTCTGGTGTTGAAGGAATATTATAGTAGTTTTATCCTGCCAGTGTTCTAGATTCCTTTTAAATGGTATTAATGAATGCAAAGAAACAGAAGTGTGTTCACTCATACAGAACATTACTGTAATATCATATTTTACTTTTAATACTATACTGATGCTCTGCAGCATCAACGTTCTGCTCCACTTGACAGTCTGGACATTATTTTAATCTAAAACTTAAAACTGCTTGCACTGCATTATGCCTTCGCTGCTCTTTTCCTTTCTGTTTTTCTTTCTTTTTCTCATGCTGGCCTCTCACTCTAACTGTGTTGTACTCTTTCTCGGTTTCTCACTTGATGCTTTCTTTTCCTGTACCTCTACCAACCTTGCAAGGTGAGAAACCATTAAAAGCGTGCTAATATTTATTTGCAAGCCCCGGAAACGAAATCATTGAAATTTTAACCAGTGTTAGAAAACCTACTCTTTAATTTATAGCAATGACCTGGACTTTGGCGTAAAAGCTTTTCATATTTCATGCAATGCTGGGCAATGTTCTTGGTTCATTCATTTTAAATGAGATACATTTGGACAGTATCTGATAAGACTAATGTATCTGATGTTTCTAGAAACCTTGAGATTTGGTTTGATTTGAGCATTTCACAGGAAAGGTTATTATTCTACACTTCAATTAGAATTATCCATCGATAAGTCCTTGAAACTAGCTTCTGTTGTTTTACATTAGATGGTACCATGGGAAGCTGGACCGGACCATTGCAGAGGAGCGGCTGCGCAAGGCCAAAACACCGGGCAGCTACTTGATCAGGGAGAGCGACCGGAGGCCTGGCTCTTTTGTGCTCTCCTTCCTCAGCAAGACCAATGTGGTCAACCATTTCAGGTGAGTCTGTCAAAATAACGCTCACCAAGGAATCAAACAAAACCACATGGAATGAACAAAATTACAGGTATTATTATATTGTTTTTAGAATTTAGCTTGTCGTCTTACTTTTAGCGTTAAGTTAGCATTTAAATATTAATTACTGCAATTTTACATTGCTCTAAAAAGAGCAGTGCTCTGCGAATTCATATTGCACAGACTTCTGTAGGTACAAACCACGTGCAGTGTCATGAATTTCATTCGTGATCCAAATAAAAAATCCACAAACCTTACGTTCACTTATAGTGCATGTTTGCTTTAAACCGCTGTCACACGCAAAGCCGTTTGTTATTCAGTCACCGAGAAAGTTCAGTAATGGTTTTTAAATTACCTTTTTGTTTGTTACATTTTTACTTTTATCATCACATTTGTTTATTCAAAGAAATTAGAAAACGCACGAGAAGGTTAAAGAATAAAAAGACGGATTTCCGCACAATAAATTTTTTCTTAAATGTTTATAAAAACTTTCAGTAGACTAAATGTAGCTTTAGTAATCTAAAGTGAGCGTGAGACATCGAAATGGTGACATTTTTTACTGTAATGAGATTTTTTTTTTTTACTGTAATGGTGAAATTTTTGTACTTAAGTGTTTTTTTTCCCCTGAGGTTCTTGTATCTGTTTTTATTTAAGTGGTAGCTGAGTGATAATGTGGGTGGGTCTTTAAACAGAAAAGGTGTGTCAGCTGTCACCTGAACTGTCACCTTCCTCCGCAGCCCGAATTAAATATTTTTTTTTTCACACCAGTTGACATTTTAAAGGGACATATAACTAAAGAAATGCTTTTGTTGTTAACGATTAAGAAGCAACATTGCAGGCACAAATCATAAATAATTAAAACTGTCCTGTGTTTTAGAAGCCCAGTTTTAATTATGAGGATATGATCATACGTCTCCACCATTTGACAGCTCACATAGGTGATGAAAACTGCAACACTGTTTGATTCTTCGGCATGTTTGCGTTCCAGGATCATTGCCATGTGTGGGGATTATTACATTGGTGGGAGACGCTTCTCATCCCTTTCAGACCTCATTGGTTATTACAGCTACGTGTCTTGCCTACTGAAAGGTGAAAAGCTGCTATCACCAGTGGCTCCACCAGAGGTAATGCTGCCATCTCATTTAGCAGTGACTGTGCTACAGGAAATGTCTCACTCGTGCATCACAGATGAAAGACTTAAAGAAAACCTATTTGCTTTTATATCTGCATCTGTGTATGATAAAGCACCAAGCTACTCTACAACTTGTCATATGCAAAAAAGAATGTATTTCTGTAGTCATTTTTCACCCTCAGACATTTCTTCAGAGTCTTAAGTCTCATTTGCCAGCAATGCATGAAGGGCTTTTGTTTCAGCCAGTTTATGCTGACTTTAGGTTTCTGTGTGTCTGTTTTACAGCCTGTGGAAGACAGGAGAAGAGTGAGAGCCATCCTTCCATACACCAAAGTGCCAGATACAGACGAGATCAGGTATATCTCATGAGTACTCATGGAGAGCCATATCGTACCATAAACCAGATGGGGCTCATTAGTCACTTAATTTGCCTTGTCATGTTAAATAAACCATCATGTGCTTAAACTAACACACGCTTATCTTTTACATGTTAAACCCACAAATTCCAAGATATTCTATTCAAGTACATCAATGCACTTGCACAAAAAATTAAATATTATTAAAAATAATATCTTTTAAAAATATGATAAGTCTCAAAAGACTCTCGCGAAAGTTTGATTTTGACATTGGTGGGGACATAATTTGACATTGGTGGGGACATAATTTATATTATTTTGTGCATAAAACTGTTGTTATAAGAATACTTTCTACCTGACATACGGTAGCCTGCATAATCACGTTGCATATTGCTTCATACAACGGAATATAGCTGTAGCCGAACTCAACACATTAGCGAGAAAGACAAAGCCAATCAAACAGCGATGTGGGTTAGAGAGGCAGGACTCAAAAAAGGCAAAGGCCAATCCTTTTAGAGAGGTGAGTTACAGAGGCGGGATTCATTGCAGGGGGTAAATCTGTTAACCGTTTGTGTTCCACTAGTTGCGCAATTTTTTACAGAACGCCGTATAAAATATATTCATCTTATTTAATTATTCCTGGATAAATGTTAAATGAAATAAGTAAAAAAGCACAAGACACAGACGGATATCCGTGGTTATGTATAAATATATATAGGCTTGGTCGAATTATTGCTAGGGACAATTGAGTGTTCCCTGGATATTGGTAGGGACATGTCCCTACTGTCCCTACCCAAATCGACGCCCTTGACCATATGCCATATACTTGTTCAAAGGTTTTTACTGCCGTCTAGTAAGTCGTTTAGCACCTAAAAGTAGGAAAGACCTGTTTGAATAAAAAAAAGGGGCCATGCACACACATTCAACTAGCCTAGTGGGAAACTAACTTCTTTTTTTTATTTTTATTTTTTAACCATTATTACAGACACTCATCACTAGTTCAGATTGCCTGTTATGGTCCTTTATGAATTACTGTGTGTTTCTGTCAGTTTCCTCAAAGGAGACATGTTTATTGTTCACAATGAACATGAAGATGGCTGGATGTGGGTGACCAATGTCAGAACGGAGGAAAAGGGCCTTATAGTGAATGATCTGGTGGAGGAGGTGGTGAGTCTCTCTCTCTCCCTTAACAATACTCTGAAGAGTTATCTCGTTATCCTCCTTTTCCCTGATTTTAAGAGCTCTCACAAAGACTAGGTCACTCCCTTTAGTACTGTTGTCTTCTGAAGTGGTACTTACTATGATTAATGGCTGACTTTGTTTGCAGGGACGAGAGGAGGATCCCCATGAGGGCAAAATGTAAGCCACCAGTGTTTTATCTTGTTTTGTATTGGGAGCAGACTACAGAGCGAATGTGATGAAACCACAGACTAACAGTTTATTTAAGGAAGCAGTCTAACAGATTGACTCAGTGAAATGATTAACACCAGTGACCTACTTCTATAGTATAGCTCATATATGTGAAGAGGCCACTTTGTTATAATTAATTACCTCACTGTCTTACTCTTAGCTCAGCTTTTACATGAAGCCTGTGTGACCTTTACTGAAGTGAGAGCGTTTAAGACCTTTAATGACAATCAGGCTTTCTAGACTGGTTAAAAGGACACGTTTAAAAAAAAAAAAAATCAAATAAGCGATTGTTGTTCTGCTTCTGATTAGATTTGATTAGGTGACTTGAGTTTTTATAAGTTAGAGACATTTAGAAGAAGTATATTGAACACTTTATTAAATATACATGACATTAAGCCACATACCAGACAATGTAATCTGATTAGGACAGACTGGCAGGAGCCTTTGATTGTTTCCTTGAGTTTAAACATGACATGAACTGGGTGATCTACCTCGACTCAGTACTGACTCAAATGCACTAATGTTGCTTCTGCCATTGTCACATGGCTTATTTCCTTTTCGTGCTCTCCCTCTTTGTAGCTGGTACCATGGGAAAATCAGCAAACAAGAAGCATACAATCTGTTGATGACAGGTATATATTTAATATTTATTGACTTTCTATACAGTTGTCTGTATAAAACACCGTAAAACTCTTATTGTTTTTAAAACCATTGACCGCTGAAGGTAACCATAATAAATCTTTCATTCGTGCTGCAGGATATGTTGGTTAGTTTGGATGAAACTGAATTATGAATTTAGATTTAAAGCATTATATTCATTCATTGCATCTTATTAATAAAAATTATCTCCTGCAGAAGGTTTTGGGGAAATGCTGAACTTCCACAACCTTATTCCAGTAGTGTTTGCCTCATAGCTGTTTATATAGCATTACAAAGGCTACATATATGGAAAATTGTGCTTTTCATCTCCCTCACCAGCAGGCCAGGTGTGCAGCTTTCTCGTGCGGCCGTCAGACAGCACACCGGGAGACTACTCGCTCTTCTTCCGCACTAATGAGAACATCCAAAGGTTCAAGATCTGCCCTACCCCCAACAACCAGTACATGATGGGTGGAAGGTATTACAACAGGTATGTCTGGAGGCTATGACTTTAAAGCGCAGTGGCAAAGCCCGAGGGCAGATAGTTACCCGTTTATTCTCTGACTTTAGCTGGGACCCCCTGCTCATTCATATTTAATGTTTTGCCTAACAGGCAGCACACCACAGATCTGCAGGAGATCGGGATAAACACAGTCTTTAACAGTTTGTCACTCATCCTGTAATGTGTTGCTGATCTAGGATCAGATTAGACTTTTTTGTTTGCTGGTGTAAGGGTATTATTAGATTAGAAACTGGTTGAAAGTTTCATGACTTAAAATTTTCTTTTGAGAATTCTAACATAGATATACCATGTGTGTACTGTTCTGGATCTGTTGGGTTAATAGAATACATTCAAGAAATGGTGAGTAGTTATAGTTATAGTCGTCAGTAAAATAATACAGTAATTCAACAC
The DNA here is from genome assembly GCF_022655615.1 of Tachysurus fulvidraco. Classification (NCBI taxonomy): domain Eukaryota; kingdom Metazoa; phylum Chordata; class Actinopteri; order Siluriformes; family Bagridae; genus Tachysurus; species Tachysurus fulvidraco. The sequence continues at coordinate 9,691,016 of NC_062526.1, forward strand.
TGCAGCTGACACAGATCTACAGATTCTGCATTATTATAGACAATATTCTGCAGGACATTTCGTGTTCTGGTCAAGATAGAAGAAATGGGGCAAAAAATTTACATGTTACATGTACATACATAAGTACACACATGGCTATAAATGTAAATTGTATAGTATAAATGTTCTGTGTGAAAGTAACCTTTAATGCTCTTAAGTTCATATAATAGACCTGTTCATTGTAATTAGTAATATACCACACAGATAAAACATTAGGCCTTAAATAATGTTTTCAAATTGTATTTTCGGCAGTGTTAAGGATATCATCGAACATTATAGAAAAGAGCAGATTGTAGAAGGCTATAACCTGAGAGATCCTGTCCCAAATCAGGTATTTGTTCAAATTTATAATGTAAATAACAATAATAACAAAATTTTAGATCTGTATTTAATTATTTTGAATTCTGTCTTTTTTTTTTTCTTTTTTCAAAGCAACAAGAACAAGTTCTCTGTAACATCATCGATGAGAATCGAGAAATTTACAAAACAATTCGGAGAAAAACGAAAGATGCGTTCTACAAAAACATTGTCAAGAAAGGATACCTCCTAATTAATAAAGGTACTGAATGACAAACTCCACATTAATTTTCTACATAATCCTATGTAAAGTGACAAGATTCAATATATTAAAGCAGCTCAGTGCTTTGGCAGGGGTGTACAAACTAGATATGCAAGGATATTATACTGCTGGATCCATGTAAATGTTCTCATACAATGCATGATGGTTTGATTAGGCAAAGGAAAACGCTGGAAGAACCTTTACTTCATTCTTGAGGGCAATGATGCTCAACTTATCTACTTTGAGAGCGAGAAACGAGCCACCAAACCCAAAGGGCTGATCGACCTCAGTGTATCTTCAGTGTACTGTGTGCATGACAGTCTGTTTGGCAGGTAACCAGCACGTGCTATTTCATAGCAGCGTTTACATAACTTTTAAAGAAGGATGAATTATGGAGTGTAGTATTTTAACTCCTTGGGGCAAGGTGAAAACATAGCAGTATCGTTTGTTCTTTTGCAGGCCAAACTGTTTCCAGATAGTGATTCAGCACTTTAGTGAAGAGCAGTGCATTTTCTACTTTGCGGGAGAGACACCTGAGCAGGCCCAGGTATGTCTGAAGATCACATCTGGTCATATATTCAATGTTCCTGACTTGAACGGTGACTCTAATTCACTCTCTTGAAAACCCACAGGATTGGATGAAATGCCTACAAACTTTCTGCAGTAACTTAAGGAAGCCTACACAGGCCATTTCCAACAAGCGTCTACGTCAGGTAATGCATTGCTACCTGGGGTCTGATGCATCAAGCTGACTGTCACATATCTTTTTTGGGGTGCTGTTTCACACCCTTGGCACTATTTGGCATTTGCCAGCACCAGACACTGATAATGACCACTTTTTGAATTATTGGGAAGGGGTGGTTATGAAAAGAGATTGTGCTCAGAGAGTAAAATTGATCTTCAAAAGTCAAAATAAAAAGCGGAATTGTCATGTGCTTTTTAGATTTCAAAATCATGTTTATGTACATTATAAAGAACAGTTGTAAAATATACCACATGACCCCATAGGCATCTTAGAGAATCCTACAGTTCTTTTTCAATGCATGCTGTAGAAATAGGCTGTCAGTCTGTGCTGTTAATTGATGACACTTTTTTGTGTCATGGCCCTAAAACCCTATGATTTTTGTCCTTGTATCTCAGGTGAGCAGCTTAGTGCTTTATGTGGAAGAGGCCCACAAACTTCCAATCAAACATTTCACAAACCCATACTGCAACATCTACTTGAACAGCGTGCATGTAGCCAGGACTCACCCGAGAGATGGACAGAACCCAGTCTTCACAGAGGAGTTCATCTTTGAGTGAGTAGACTTGTATTTGTATTTAATATTGAATACTTTCATATCCTTAACTGATGTTCCCAAACTCATTAAGAAGTTATTGCTTTTTGCTTCCTTTCAGCGACTTATCCAGTGAAATCAATCGGTTTGAAATCAGCCTAAGCAACAAAACTAAGAAGAGTAAAGAAAGTGATATTTGTAAGTATACTTTTTTAAAATGATTTGTGTATAGAGCAGCATGCACTTGCTGGTACAAGTTATCTTCCTTTGCACTCTGGCACCCTCTGCTGTTCACATGAGAGGAACTGAAAGATTACATTTGAATTAAAACACTATGCTTGTGCGTGTCTGCACAGTGTTCATGCGTTGCCATCTAAGCCGCTTGCAGAGGGGCCAGATGATTGACGAGTGGTTCCCGCTGAGCTCTCATGTGCCTCTGAAGGGAATTGAGCCGGGCTCCTTGCGTGTGCGAGCACGATATTCCATGGAGAAAATCATGCCAGAGGAAGAGTATAATGAATTCAAAGAAGTAAGAACCTCAAACATTTGTTTTTAGATGTAATTAGATTGCACTACTGATCTTTTTCAAAAAGTTTGTAGTCTCCATTTAACCACTCTTCTGTACTCAGGTGATTCTACAAAAAGATTTCCACGTGATCTACGCGCTGGCTCATGTGTGTGGGCAGGACCGCACTCTGCTGGCCAGCATTCTGCTCCGGATCTTCAGACACGAGAAAGCCGAGGCCCCACTACTCAGGACTCTAAATGACCGAGAGATTAACGTGGAAGGTAACATTTTTCTGACCATTTTCTTTTCTACGTATGCAAAAACTCCCCTATTTAACGGCAATAGTCAATTTAGCAAATTGACTCTAAAGCAAAAAGCCTTACAAGTAAATGCATGTAACAAATGCTGTGAGAATGCTGTAGAAGAAATATCTTTGTCCAGATGAAGCCACCACTCTGTTCCGTGCCACCACACTGGCCAGCACTCTGATGGAGCAGTACATGAAGGCCACAGCCACACCCTTCGTCCATCATGCCCTCAAAGACACCATTCTTAAGGTTATGGACAGCAAGCAGTCCTGCGAGGTTTGTCACGTGTTTAGTACGACCGAATTAGTGTTTTGTGTTGGTTGTGTGTAGAAACTTCCATAATGTATGTGAAAATTATATTTTAGTAACGCTAATGTAATGATGTCAAAACACTTCTAAACCAAATGCCTCTCATGTCATAGGAAGCGGATTCTGAATAAATGCATGCCATTCATGAATGCTACTTCTATTTACACTCTTCTGCTTATTTGTGCTAAAGCTGAACCCATCTAAACTGGAAAAGAATGAGGATGTACAACTGAATCTGGCCAATCTGCTCACCATCCTCTCTGAGCTGGTTGAGAAGATCTTTATGGCTGCTGAGATCTTGCCACCGTAAGCAGAATCAAAGCATATGCTCAGATCCGATTTATATACTATTAAACTTTTTTGCTATTTATAGACCATTTCTTTCTATTGCCAGAACTTTGAGGTTTATTTATGGGTGCCTGCAGAAGTCTGTGCAGCAGAAATGGCCCACTAACACTACAATGCGGACCAGAGTTGTGAGGTAGGCCACCATGACTGCTGATTTTGCAGTCCTTTAAGTGTATAGGTCTGTGTTTCAGCTGAGCCAAGTGCTTCTGTTTCTGTCTGTGTGCAGTGGTTTTGTCTTCCTGCGATTGATCTGCCCTGCCATTCTCAACCCCAGGATGTTCAACATCATCTCTGGTGAGTGCACAGCTTACATAAAAAGCTGCATAAAGATACAGGATGTCAGACCCTCAGTGGTAAGCTACCTGTGAAAAGGTTTTTTTTTAATGTGGGTTATGCTGCAATCTTTCACCCACTAAGCAGATTAATCTCACAACTCAGGACAAAATAAAGGCTGCTTCCCAAAACCACATTCTTTTTGGTACGTCAGTTAATATCTATGTTTTATCTCTTTATAAACACCAAATGTTAGTCACTTGCTTCTATTGTGAGGGAAAACTTCTATACACAGATTCTATAATGAGGATAAATCAAATGATCATTCACTTGATTCCCAACAAGTTAGATAACCAAATGAGTGGGTTAATTATTCAAAAGGTGAAAAAACAAACCTTAGAATACGTTTTTCTCCTTTATCTCATGCTCTCTTACACCTCTAGTGCAATATAGTCAGACTTCTGTTGTGTGTAAAGTTGGTTATAATGTCTTGACTTACCCGAGCTTATGCATGTGCAGTTGTCCTGAACATTATGACTTGACACTGCAGAAATGTGAATTTGTATTGTAGGATTGTCAGGGTGACTTGCAGCAGCACAGAAACATCATTGTAAAGCACTTTTGTTTGCTGACTCCGTAATCTTTCTCTTCCATGTACTGTAGTTTTAAGGATGTAGAACAGGGGTGTCAAACTCAAATTCACAGTGGGCCAAAATATAAAACTGAGAAAGTCACGGGCCAAACTGAATATTTATTGAATTTAACCGCAACTGATATGTAATGTTCAACCTTTTTCATATGGAAACAAACTTTAGTTTTGCTTAAATACAGGATTTGGAACAACCAGAGCTTGATATTACAAACACGTAAGAAATTAAATTTGAAATAAGACACATCAGTGGTTTTCATTTCGCATACTTTGACCATACACTTTTTGACAAACTCTTGCTCAGATTTTGCAATCTCTGCTGCCACAATAACGCTTTACAGCCTTTACAGCAGCTTCACTTTTTGATTTTGCTTTCATGAACATAGTCTGCCGGGAAACCAGACTTTTTTCATCTCCTCCGCATTCTGGAGCTTCTGCCTTACGTCTGGGTCCTTATACTTCTCATAATGTTTCGTTTTATAGTGTCTTCTTATGTTATATTCTTTCATTTAAGACACGTTAGCTCCGTTAGCACACAAGACAAACAGGTCTGTCCTTTATATACGTGAACACCTGTCTTGAAAGCTCATATTGTCCATCTTTTGTTTGGCCATTTTTGTGGAGGGTGGAATTAACTTGCCTGATGTGACTGTAGCATGATTGTTAACGACTGTCAATAGAGAATGAGGGGCACTTGCTGTTCGTGACTACACGTCAATACAGTGGCAAGGCATTCTGGGATTTGTAGTATTAGCGGAGCATGCGGCTAGCCAGCTGCACGGGCCAAATAAAATTACACCGCGGGCCGGAGTTTGACACCCCTGATGTAGAACGTTACAGTCAAGTGGCAACTCATTTATTTTAGGACACTAACAATTAGACAACGTTAAGTTAATTAAAGATTGGTTGTTTTTTTTTAATACACAGATCCTCCTTCTACTACTGCAGGCAGAACACTCACTCTTGTGGCCAAGTCAGTCCAGAACCTAGCCAATCTGGTGGAGTTTGGGGCCAAGGTTTGTTTTGCTACACGTGTGTGCATCGTTTCATGTTTATCGACATCGTAATTGAAGATTTATTCAGTTTTCCTATTCATGGTCTAGGAGCCCTACATGGAAGGAGTGAATCCATTCATTAAGAATAATAAACAACGCATGATCATGTTTCTGGATGAGTTGGGGGTGAGTTGCATAAAATTCTGTACACAGGTGGCTGGATTCTGCAAGCTGAGCCGAACTAAACCATACAATTTTAATACTGAATCTTGACTGTATGGATAATGTATGCTACTTCAAAACTTAAAGAAAGAAAAATGAGTTCTGTTGGAATTAGAAATCTAAGTCTGTAGGAACTGTATGTATGTTTTTTTTAAAGCTACACAATGCAATTTAATCCAAAGTAATATGATGGATCATAGCCATTTTCCACCATAAAAATTTAGCTGCAATTTTAACCAGCTGCAAATTATTTTGCCGGTTTCTACAGAACGTCCGTGACTTGCCTGATGCTCCAGAGCACTTTAGGACTGATCTGACCCGAGACCTTGCTGCCCTGCACGAGATCTGTGCCACTCACTCCGATGAACTCCGCACCTTGAGCAACGAGAGAGGAGCACAGCAGGTGTGTAGCTAGAAACTTACTCATTCACTGAAAAAACATAGTATTGACCGAGTACAACGTCAGACATGTGTGATATTCTCTGACTGTGTGTCTGCAGCATGTCCTGAAAAAGCTGCTGGCCGTCACGGAGCTCCTCCAGCAAAAACAGGTGCAATACGCCAATTCCAACAGCAACAGGTAGTTCCACTTCCCGCTCTCTGTCTGTCACTCACTCCATCTGTCTCCGTCTCCATGGAGTAGCCAGTGGGATCCCAGCATGCTCCACCTTCATCACAATGGCAACCTCTATCCCTGACTATTTAGCCACTTCCCTTTCCCTTCCTTTTCTACCATGCCAAGATAACTATGCAACCACAGAAGTGAAACAAAAAGCCTGGGGCCTGAGTCCCACACTGACGACCTTTGAGCTATTCCCACAGCAACTTCACAGTTGACTGTGCCCCATAATATGGGTACTTTTTTGTTTGTTTTTGCTTTTTCTTCAACTTAAATGGGTCCCAGTTGTGACCCATAAAGCTCAGCATACCATTGAACAGCCATTGCCAAAGCGTTTGTTTGTCTGCTCGATAAGAAAACACAACTGACACGAGGCTGCAGCGATATCTATAACTGGATTATGAGCTATTATGCTTTTTATACTGTAATTTGTTACTGATTTACAAGGTCATGAATATGCAAAATTGTCCTCAAACTATTGTTCTTTTTTCCATTTACTTATGATTGTGGTGTAGACAGGATTTGTAAAGAGAGTATGATTATTTTATATCAGAACAATAAATTCTCTTGCTGGAATCATGAGTATATAATTTGAGTTATCTCCCCTGCTTCTGTCTTTTAACTTTTTGATTTGGTCCACACTTCCCTGAGATTAGTCATAAGCCAGAACTAAGATGTTTACAGCCATAAAATTTACAATAGTACAGACTGTATAAGGAATGCATGCACTTATTAAAACTGTATAAAGTACTGACTGATTCAGACTGGCGTGTGAAGTGATTAAATAGAGCACAAAGGAACCTTTATTCCTGACCCATGTTAACGTCTTTCTCTGCTTTGTCGAACTTAGTCCACGTCCATAAATACGTACAAAATGTTTATTTTATTTTGAGTGAATTAAACATCATAACTACAGCAGGCAAATATTGCCTATGTATTTACAAAATAGCATAAAGTAATAAGACTGTGGCCAAAAAACAAAGAGCAATGATTTCACCTGGACTAGGCAGCTAAATCAATCTGTACATTTAAGGAATGTGTCTTCATAAAACAAGATGAACTAACGATGTTACAAAACATCCAGGTCTTCGTCGGTCCACTCCTACAAAGTAATAACATGTAATTAGATTCCCTATAAAGAAGCAGATAAAAAAAAATGAAAATGTGCTCGAAAGGAACTGCCAGAGGTGAAGGAGTCATATCTTACCTCTTCAGTAACAAGAGGCTTTTTCACGACGTGGTCGTCATCTTCATAGCCATGCTTCCTTTTTCTGAAAAACATGGCCAGAACACATGGGGAAAAAAATCCATCAACCTGTTCTAGTGATGTAGACTCTAGTTTAGCTTTACATCAACCTATACATCTGAGCATGCAAGAGTATTCTATCCTCAGTCTCCTCCATGTGTAGGTTTAGACTCATGTCCATGCATCACATAGTCAGCTAAATACATCTATCATCTCTCCAGGACGAGGTAGGTACTAAAAGACTTCATTGAAAACTTTTTTTTTTAAATCATTTCATCCCTGATATTTTTGTTAATATTGTTATTAGCTGCTTAATAATTTTGTCCAGTGGTGCTTTGAACTTTCTTTATTTTACAGACCTGAATGTACCATCTTGGCTGCTACAATTCAGGTGCTCTGAAGACCATCTGACCGTACACGAGTTTCTAATGAAGACTTTCATTGTTGAAGACGCAGGGTAAAGTCTACTGTTTTTTGTTTTGTTTTTCTAAAAACCTAAATCAGGGCAAAATGCTTTAGGGACTCTATTCATGAGCAGTGAACTCCTGAGCTATAAAGAACTACATTATTTTCCAGCCTCTGCAGGAGTTTTTTTTTTCCAGCAAGCCCTTAGGAAATATGCTGAGCTCTGGAAATTCAATTCGTCTGAACTACAAGCCTTAAAAACCTGCACTCAAAAGCCACTGTGTAAACCTCTTCCTACGAGTTGTCCTGATAGAGTGCACTGATCCTATCGTACCTCCTCCTGAGCAGCTTTCCCCGATGAAATGCTGCACCTCAGCTTTTATCTCTAAACCAGGCATCTGTGTGATGGATGAGCGCTGTGCTGAGACGGATAAAACTTTCTGAAGGACAGATAGTGAAGTTGTTCCTCTGTGCATGTGTTTACATATGATAAACTGCCCGTACGTTTTTACACCTAATCTGGATCACATCACGTTCTGCCGCTGTCGTCCCAAAGGAATGCAATACTTACTGGGTGTGATAGTACTTTCACCTCCATCACCCAGTGCTAACACGGTTCACGGACACTGTTTAATCAATACTAGAGCGTTTGATTTATGCAAGAAATGACACTAATACGCATTTTGTAACACCGCTGTATGCTTCCTGACATCTTGTTTGTAAATATTGTGGTGATAAACTGTTTAGAAACAGCTTTGCCAAGGAGTCAAATCATTTGTGATTTGTTTGGTTTGGGGGGGGACTTCTGCTCAATTAGCCATACAAACATGCGATTTCACTATATACCAAAATGTTTGACTGTAGTTTAGATTGTGTTCATCTGTGATTGGACCTTAGAAACAGCATGACGCTGATGTATTATGTCTGCCCTGATTTTATGATAGCTGTTGGATTTTTTTTTATTATTTTTCTACCTGATTTAAAAAAAAATAAACAAAAACAAAAAAACCACACTTTTGCATCTAGGATACAAGTGACTGACCAGGCTGAATAAAACTGTTTGTATTATGATGTGTGACTTGTGTTTTTTAGAATTTCACAACACGTTATGGCACCAACATGAGTACTCACAGGTTTGTGTTGCTGTTAAACTCTGCGTGACTCCTTTCCAGTTTCTGTTTGCAAACTGCCACTTCTTCAGGTTTGGGAAGCTCGTATTCCTTAGCGAGGTTAGCGATTCCTAATAATAGCAAAAGACAATCCCAGACTATGACAACTTTATATATTACAGACTTTTCCAAGTTGACCCGAAAGCAATTTTTTTTTTTAAATGATGAGAGAAATCCTTACGCCTCATTGCGTCATACATCTTTGAAAGGGTCTCCTTGTCATCTTTTAGACCCATGCACTCGACAAGGTACCTACAGGAAGTAGCAGATGATATTTTTCAGGTGAGGACTAAAGATGAAGAACTCCAGATGTGTCCTCTACATGCACACCTGTACCTACAGTACATACTTATATAAGGCATCCAACCTGTTGTTGTTGTATGACTCCTTTCAACCTGAAGCTGAACGTTATTCAATTAAAAATATAGTTTTCCATAATGTCCAATTCCATCTAATGTTCATTTTTTTAATCTAATGTTGGACTGTGATTATAAACAGAGACCTAAACACTTTTTTTTTAACTATTCTTATTGTCCATTCTTACTGCTATAGCATACACGCACTCATTTTCAATAGTGATCCCCCTCTTATAATAGTGACCCGACCACAGCATGCTGGTGAATGCTCTGTTCTAACTGGCTAAAAGGAGGTTAATTTCTAAACCAGCAGCTTTAACAGTAATTCCAGCTGCAAAGCAAATCACAAGTATATATTAGCGTGCTCATTCTAATACAGTATTGTTTCTATATGAACACCGAACACAGGGACTTGTGTAGGACGGCTTCTCAAACATTTTTAGTAACATAAACCGTTTTCTTATAAGGGTGGAGTTTCCTGTGCGATGTATTCTGACACCGGAAGGTTTTCAGGACGGAGGCTTTTGTCATTTCTCAGCAACATCTCAAGCTGCCTTGTTGCTGGTACGGTGATGAGTTATTAAGTGACAGCAGGTACGTCAGGACTCGCTCTTATATAACATCATAAACCTAAGGATAATGATAGTAACTCCACATACACTCACACCACCCAGTTATTGATCATTTTCTTCTAAGCACTTAGCTGCAAGTGTTTTATACCTCACAATAGCTTATCAGCACATGACTAAGACTCCCCATTTTGCTGCATACTTTAAAATACAAAGACAAAATCCATTAGTCTGTACAACATATCAGGGTGTGTTTGAAACTCACGTCTCCATGCTGAGGCCTGCTCGAGCTGCGCTGTTGAAGACGGCAGTGAGGGCGATCTGGGATGGAGAGAACAAAAGGCCTGCGTCTGTCATGGCTGCTCTATTAAGAAAATCATCTGCGTTTTTTCTCAACATCTCTGGATTCTCCAATAGCGGATATCTTGTCTAGGGGGGAAAAAAAGCCATTCTCACAAAACATGACAATTTAACAAGGAACAATTCATGGTAGTTCAAAGACACTTTGAGTAGGTTGAGAGAGGATGGGTGGATTGAAGGGACCTAAACAGGAATTCCAGCATGACTCCCCTGTGCATGAAACAAGCTCCATGAAGACATGGTTTGTTAAAGGTTGGCGAGGAAGGACTAAGAATCTGAGTGTCCTGCACAGACTCTGAACACTTCTGGGATACATATGGAATGGTGACTACATCCCAGGCTCTCACCTAATATGAATGAACACTAATCCCCACAGCCATGCTCCGAACTAATGGACAGCCTTCCCAGAAGAGTGGAGGTTATAATACCAGAACAGGGGACTGAATTTGGAATAGAATACTCTAAAAGCACATAGACCATGTAATAGTCAGGTAATGACAAACCTATATGGTGTATTTCACAAAGAGAAAGCGTGAGTACAATTAACTTAAGACAATTGTAATCGTGATGGTGTCAAAAACATCTTCCCTGCACGGTACAGGTCTGGAGTCTTACTTTCAGGTCTATGAGAAAGCCTTCGAGTGGCCGATACGGGTTGTGGATCACCAGGTGGAAGTTCAGCTGCTGGATGAGAAGCAGCTCGTACTCCAGGATCTGCTCCAGAGCTCTCTCCTGAGCTGCTGGATTCTCCTGAAGATTCCCCACAAACTGAGTGCTGGAAACATTAAACTCGTCCACTTTACAGGACAAGTACGCACACGTCAACCTAGAGACCGGAGACAAGCAGAGAGGCTGGAAATTTGCAGATTTTACAGTATACTATAAACCACAGTTTTCTAACAGAACCTTCTATAATTAAAATGCTAAGTCAGGTGAAACAAGAAACAAACTGTAATGTCTGTTGCTTTGATATTGCCAGGCAGCTCCAGAATTATTTGCACCCTTAACTAGAAAATGGCCATTACACAAAATAATCAAAGTAATAATTTTCTTTATAATGTAACAAAAATATCTTCACACATTTGTAATACAATGGGATTGTAGAAAAAAAAACCCTGCGATATTCTGTGCTTGAAATGTGCTTTCAATGGCACATCACTACTAACTATTTCAGATGAATTATATAGTAATGTGTAACCTGACCCAATACCATCATGTATATTCAGTTCTAAGAGTGTACATACACATAAACCGATTTTTACCTGTTTTAATACTTACATTATTGTTCTTGGGTGGTACTCCATTAATGAGTTGTTCAAATAAAATCTTCGGAAATACATACAAGCCGTGCCCTAAAACAGTAAAAAGCCAATTATTAAATTCCTGCATTTCATCTGCAAATTGTAAACAAATGCTCAAACACAGACCCTAATTATGTGACATTCTTCCCATGACTACAACAAAAATCGTATTATATCTGTACAGACGAGTATAGTGAGGGGGTTCGGCTGGGAGCTTGACAGAAGGTACTAAAGCGTCTGAATCACTAGGACACTTGCAGAACCTGTATGAATGGTGTATGAGTGGGTGTGGAGCAGCTTTGAGAATTACCACCACAGATTTGGGCATCACAGGTTTGAAAACTGTGCAGAAGTCAAGCAATCTCTTCTCATAGTGTCTAAAGAGCACTTTCTCTTCAGAGGGATCAAGAAGTATGGATTCACTTATTCCAGGCTGTTAAAACAAAGACAAGACAAAAGATGATTAAACAAAGTAAAGATATATATGCAATATATGCAAGAGTAGTAATATTCATTGGTTCTTCTTTCTTTCTTTGCCTTTATTAAGGCTGGATCAGCTGCATGAATACACAGTACAGTATTGGATCTTCCCAATAATAGCTACAATCCACAGGGGCAGATTGAGCAGAGGAATCATGCTCACTGCTCATTTAGCTCCATAAAGTTATTCAGTCCCTCCAGGATTTGGGAATTTTTTTTTTGGTGAATGTTGCAGCCAAAAATGCCTCCTGGTGGACCAGCAACAGGATCCCACGCTCTCACTGAGGTTCGATTCCCAGGCAGAGAGCGAACCCAGCGACGTGTTAACTCTCAGTGCTGGTCACAAGCCCAAATAAAATGGGAGGGTTGCTTTAGGAAGGGGATCCGGCATACAACCTGTGCCGAATCTAATATGCGGCCACATGATCCGCTGTGGCGTCCCCGAACAGGGAGCAGGCTTTTTTGTGCCTTTTTTTTTTGGTGTAATTATAAACACAGGATTCTTCTATTAAACTACTACAAAACTTAGTTTTAAGAGAGCTGTACACATGTTTGGCTCACGTGAAGCAAATAGGGCTCTGGCTGAATGACATGTTGTTACGACGTTCCCAAAAGCTGCATAAAACATAAAAAAATACCTTTGTCTGATATTGTTTGAATTTGCTTTGATTTTTGCCAATGATTTTGCAATTTTCTGAATCCTGGAGGGACTGAGTATTATTACAGATTTACTTAATGTTTTATTTTTATTTTTTTAAGAGTACATTATAGCAGAAATCATGCTTCCTTCACTGCTGAACTCCATAAATACTACATACTCCATAACACTCAATAATTGTTGGATGCATTTTTAAACTAAATCCTTCTTTTTTTAAACTAATTCTTCTTTCTTGTTCTGTACCAACCGATTTTGTACCACAAATCTAACTAGGAAAGTCTTAAAAAATCTCAGATCTCAGTAAGGTTAAGGAAGGTTTAGTTAATTTAAAATAGCTACATGATCTATAGAAAATACAACTATATGACTAACTAACTAACTCATCTGCACATGCAAGTTAAACCAGTGCTGGGAAAATATTTTCTAAAGCACATATAACTCATTCTGCTATTTTCCCCCTCATACCTTTCGGAGACTTAGGGCTTTTGCACAAAACTTCCGGTTAGCCTCGATTCTTAAATTTTCCAAGTTGGTCTCTTTACTGAAAGTCCAAAATTTCTTCTGGGAGCTGTTGTGGTACATGGCTGCAGTTACTGAAAAACAGCAGCAGGGTTTCTTTCAGTAAAGCATGGACGATAAAGAAATATATGAATGCTTTCAGTTCCAGTGAGTAAAGCATTCAGGTTCTGGGTGTTGTATTATTTTTCCAATTTAAACTCATTAACATCATTTATATGCAAATGCAAACATATGCAAAGTATGCAAACATACTTGCAGACTATGCAAACATATACGATGCATGCAGATTAATCTAATAAGTAATCAAAAATAGGATACTGTAAAAGAGTTGTGCACGCTCTAGTGGCTCAAACACTCCAATAGTTAAGAACACAGTCCTGACACTACATACAATTCAAAGTGAATCACGGTTCTAGACCTGTATATCTCTGTATATAGATATCTCTCTCTCTCTCTCTCTCTCTCTCTCTCTCTCTCTCTCTCTCACTCATATATATGTATGTATGTGTATGTGTGTGTGTGTGTGTGTGTGTGTGTGTGTGTGTGTGTGTGTTTCCCTGACTGCCTGTAAAACACATCTTGTCTGTTTACAGAGAAACCAGAACACATATCTCCTTTACTGAAGACTTTCCTGACTGGGGACTGCTTACAAACAAGAAACATTCATTTATTTGCCACCTATAAAAAGTCACATCACTGATTACTCTATGCATTTATAAATCTGTTTATAATTAATAGTACATTATGCGGAATGTCCTCCATATGTGTATCACGACTTAATGAAAAACACACTGATGTATTTAATGTATTTCTTGGATCCATTTGTAATGTAACTATTGTTTACATTTTGCCTGATGACCCAATCAGCTAACTGTCTTTCTGTTAAAGTATAACGTGTGACTGAGCAAAACCTCACCTCTGGATCCTGCCAAAACTCTCGCACTTTTATCAACCCGGTTACAAAAACAAGTGCATTTAACTCCTACCGCACACCCCACGCACACGCACCGGTTACTTCTTCGTGAACGGTGTGCAGTTAGTTCTACATACATACTGCCACCTAGCGTCTCGTGTGTGACCTCAAATAAAACCTATTAAACATCAAACGTTGATTAAAAAATAACCTATACATCCTATAGAGAAATAGCTACAAAATGAACACGACGAAACAAACTGAAAACCGTTCCCTAAAATAAAAACAAGGTATAAATCAAGTGGTTGTTTGGTGTCGTTAAGAAATGTCGCATGAAATCTACGTCACAACAGGGTCCGGAATATATAAACACCCAACCAATTGTAGCGCGTGAAAAAGGAATAATCCGGAAGTAGCATCAGCAGCAATGGGGGGAAAACAAACCGCGCCATCGCACTAGGTTCAGGCAACATGGCTGCGAATAAAAGAAGGTTCACGATCGAAGACAAACGACGGATTCTTGAGCTGTATGACCAGCTTCCTCTGATGAGCCAAAGAAAGGCTGCGAAACGACTGAACGTGACTCCGTCTATGCTTTGGAATATTATCCATAACAGGAACTGCATAATAAAAGGCGAGATCATTAAACGTGAAAAGAACAAGTGGTTAGGATGTGGTAGGTCACCAAGACTCGAGGCAAACATCTGGAAATGGATCGATCAGCTGCAGCAAAACGGAACCCCTGTTACTGATCTAATGATTCACCGTAAAGCGTTGGACATTGCCGGGCGAATGGGGATAGTTCGCTTCAGACCGAGTCCCAGGTGGTACAGCGGGTTTAAGAAACGAGAGGCGATCGTGCGTGAGAGGTATCGCATCTATCCGGCATCTGATCACAACAATCTGCCTGATGAACAGCTCGGATCTCAGAACAAACCTGTCTCTGCGTCTCCAAACGCTGGTGTTGAGCCTCCTCGGGAACACAGCACTCATGACACCGAGGGAAAAAGTGCTACAGTGAACGAAACCGAACAGAACAAACCGCTTCAGGCCCAAAACAACCCTACAGCCCTGATGGGCAAAGTAAACGGACAGATGCAGACAGTTACTGTTCCTTCACTGCACCAAATGCAGGAAGCTATGAAGACTTTAGCCACTGGTTTGTTATACCGCGGTTTTAGTGACTTTAATCTCCTCCATCAGTTTGAGAGAGAAGTTTCAAACGTTGTGAAGAGATCAAAGGCACAAGGATGTCAGGACAGTTTTGTAGCCTGAGTGCTGGGTCACTTAATATTGTTGTCTTCTGCAATGTTCAAGTGCACTATTTATACCCTGTGCCTTCTGTGGTGTATTATTTGGCTACTATCGTGTTGAAGTGCACTGTGGGATTACACCAACACACTGGATAACCTTAATGTTTGTGGACAAGATGGAAAGACAGACTCACATGTGTACTGTGTAGTAAATAGGGTTTGGAAATACAAGGAAACACGTTGCCTAGTTTGGCTGCTTCACTACTGTTTGCTGTTATATACAGTGTTGGAACATTGAATGTCTACTTATGATGGTTAATGTTTAAAACATCGTAGGCACGCTGCTGCCAAAAAAAAAAAGCCTATATTAGGTAGATTTCACTAAAGGAAAAACTGTTTTGTTTAACTGTTTATGGACAAAACACCACACTGCTGTTATAAAGCTACATTCTGTCATTGTCTGACATTGGTATGATACCGTGAAAGATAGGCCTGCTTTTATCCATAAATGTCTCCTGGTTCTGTCCTACATGTGTTTAAGTGTTTTCAATCCATATCGAGTTAACCAGCTAATTAAACAACCCTTCATTTTTTGAACTGGGTCTGTTGGAGAAGGAAATGCGATAAAAATGTGTAGGATACAGGGTTGGGAAATGATCAGAAACCTTTTTTTTTTATAACTCAGCCTCTCATTGAAATTATAATAGTGAGGTCCTTGTTCTGGTGAATGTGGTTTGGAAAACTTGGGCATTCAGCATCAATTTGTTCGTAGGCTGATGTGTCTTGTTCCTTGTTTGCAGGGTCAATTTTATTTAGTATCAAGTTTATTACTGTTTTTCAGTCATGGTTTTCAATTTGTAATTTGCAAAATATCTTAATTTTTTTCCTATGGAGAAATATCGAACCATCTGTAAAGCAGCTGTAGACCATTGTATTAAAAATATAGATGTATTTTAATTGTGTTGTATGGATTTTTTTTTTGACGCTTTCTCTTATGTGGCCACAATGGGGCGCTGCTTCTCATGTAAATTTGTGTGTGTAATCTCACCCATTTGGAAACTACATAAACATGTTTATAAACTGTGGCGTGCTGGTTATAGTGGTATAATTATTTATTTTATTTTTTAAATTCCTTTAGTTCATTCCTTTATGTACACATTTATTCAGATATTGAAATCCTTTTTTTATACAGAAGAATAAAAAGGAAGCTGTTCTAAAGCTTAAATGTGTAAATATTGAGCTGGAAATTGTACACATTTTGGAGATACAGTATTGACAGTACAGCATATTCCTGTTAATTGTTTTGACTTTTCATAAACTTTTTATTTCAACGTTTATGAGTTTTCCTACTTTATTGCACTGAGAAGTTTTGTGAAACCTAAAGACGGATGTTCAGAAAGTCTGAACAATATGATTTGCTGGAGAACTCGGTGATAATCAGAGTTTGATCAGCGTGTTAAACGTGTACAGTGAATATTTGTGAGATTTGATGCAACTGCAGTAGTTAGAACAGGGGATTCTTGAAGTGTAATGCTTTCTCCAAGTTCAAACTCATATCATGGATTTTTTTTAATGTCTCATATTGCAGAAGCTGGCAGTTTCGCATGTATATTTAGATCCTTCATGTACTGTAACAATGTTAAGCCACTATGTGGAATAATGTCTTTTTTTTTTTTTTTTTTTTTTTTAACATGGAGGTAAAAATAAATGTTCTCACGGCAGCTAGATAGATGAACGAAAGGCCAAAGGTCTGGTCTGATTCTAATGAATTAAAATAAATCAAATCATCAAAAAAACTCTTGCAAATATTATAAAAATCTGTAGAAATGTTAGCATATGCAATGTTCAAACGACAATAAACCCTGAGTGTTAGGAGCTGCATGTTGATTCTATCTGCAACAAGACAGAGGAATTACCAACCCCCCATTTGAGTAGCTCTGTGTAGCCTAATTTGCATAAACATGAGTAATTTATGAATAATAAATGCACCCCTATTCGGCGTGATCCATTAATTTGCATATCACCATGCCACTACAGTTATTTTTTCCGTGTGCTGTGCTATCATGAAGCACTAAGACCCTGCCTTTAACAGAATCAAACAGAAGGACTGAAAAGGTGAGTATTTAAAGCTATTTTCCTTCTTTCCCTCTCTCTCTTTCCCTCTCGCTCTCTATTAAATTGTACCATTTGTGACCATTTCAATTTGCAGTATTGGATTATTCTGGGTAGACGAGTGTGTATGTTTTTGCAGGCTTGTCAGTCTTCTGGTACAGTTCCTAGGATGCATATGTGCTCCATTGCATAAACATGAACTCATGCTGCATTATTGATGAGCTCCTGGCTCAGCTGTGTGGATAGCCAAGAAGGTGTCCGGACAGACAGAATGATGGCTTTGGTTTATTATTTGCCCCTGTCTCGCACTGAGATTCTTCAACGAGGGTGTCAGATGCTTTATTTTCTGGATCCCGGGTGCTTCAACTGTAGCTCTGTGTTTCAAGCGACCTTTGATGAGTGGCTTCCCCACCGGGAAACCGTGCTCGGACAGAGCAGTCGCTGATGGATAGCGTTTACCTCCTGCCACCTTATGTGGCCGTTCCTTTCCAAATCCATGCGAGGTCATTTGCATGATCTATTTGTCATGCGGCTGAGGTTTCTCTGGTGTCAGCAAAGCCTGTGAAGATTTGATGTAATAGCAGCTATTGAGGATGTGGATGCTGATTGGGGCCAGAAAGGTCTTGCTGTTTGTGCGTCGAGGAGACTGCTGACTATTTTTTTTTTTTGATTGGCGGATTTTGGATGTTATGTTTTAATAGAGCGTTGGCTTTGGTATCGAATTGTGTCTGTCATTCTGATCTCTGCTCACTCTCATTGATGTTTAAGCCTTCTTTCATTTCTTTAATGACACACCATCGTTCCTTGTTATTTAAAGTGTTTATGTGCGTCGGAGCGCACCAGGGCTGGAGACTGACGCGAGTAAACGCACAAAGCAAAAGCTGCATTACTGTCACCGTGATGAACAGCCGTGTGTATGTGCACAGACACGTCAGGAAAATCAAAGACAAGCATATTGTGACAGTGCATGGGTCTGCCGGTGGGCTCTAATCAAATCAACACGGCTATGATAAGCTTGTGTAGTCGGGGAGGTGTGTGTAGCGTTCTCTCTCTCTCTCTCTCTCTCTCTCTCTCTCTCTCTCTCTCTCTCTCTCTCTCTCTCTCTCTTTCTTTCATTTCCCTGTCCTTAGCATAAAAATGTGTTGTGCAGAGGCGGACTGAACGTGCCTCCTTTCATCAGGAGAAATTGACATATCTAGTTTGATGCCGAATCTTTAGATGAACTGATGAGGCGGTGCAGCGTGTGAGCGGTGATTGCTGCGCGCTGCGGTGCGCGCCGGTGCGCTGCGGTGCGGTGCTGCGCTGACTGTCTCTCCGCTGCGCTCACTGTCTCTCCGCGTACTGAAGCGTGTTCGCAGTGTCGTGAGACATCACGGCAGCATCAGCCACAGTGCTTGAATGCTTGACTGAGGGAGGTGTTTGTTTTTTCTTCTGCCTGCTTCCTAACTGTCATTCACAGCTTCTCTGAAGTCATCTGCACAGTTTCTGATAAGTTCATTTGTGAGAGAAATTCATGTGGGATTACACTCACCCAATTTAAGACCTCACAGCAATCACGATGCTTCCACATATAAAATGAATGCCACCTTTTCCTGCTCTCTACTCATATATGCTGTGAAACGTTTGATTCACACCACAGCTCGAGTCTGATTGGTCAGATGTTAATTCATTTACTGAAAGAGAGACTCTGACTGTAACAGAAAGGCTGATTGTAATTCAAATTACAAATGTTTATATTAATATACTTGTCCCTAATAGGTTTTCATGATCGTTTCTATGGAAACACCTTATTCACAGTTCTAAGTATATGCTCGGATAATAAACGGCTGACATTTCTGTAGGTAGATGTATGTTTGAATTTTTTAGAAGGAGTCTCCAGTGTAAGTCATAGTAAGACATGCAGGTTTTGGTTCTATGGCAAGATAATTATTTTTGCCTTGATAACCACAAGTGAGGAGGAAAAAATTAAGGCTATTTTGGGAGTGACTTTTTATAGCTAGTGTAATGTAATACATTAAATTTAATTGCCATTGTCACAGTGCAGCTTTACATAAATATATACATTTAGGATATACATTTACATATATCATTAGAGGTGACAGTAGCACCAAAACCAGAGAGGAACTAGACTTAAAAGTAAAGCCATCCTTTTCTGGGCGACACTGGATAGTGTGATCATAAATAATTTCCTCCTATCTGTGTACTACTGTATATGTTCAAAAAGTGCAATTGTGTAACCAGGAAATTCATTCTAGTTTGAACATGAAGTCTATCTTGAGGAGGTTATCAGCTGTTGGAGGCTTGAGTGCAATACTGTTCATATCGATTGCAGTCGAATGCCATCTTCATGGTTTTTAAGTGGTACCATCCGCAGCAATCTCGTGTATCTCCAGGCTGTCCATGTGGAACCATCCAGCAGCAGCAGCGAGTGTTTTTTAGGTGATGAGTCTCTAACCAGACATAGAGCATTCGGTTGGATCATGCAGGTCTGAAGAGCAGAAGGGGTCTGGATCGCTTGGATTTCACAAGAAGCTTGATGGAAAGAGAGAAAAAGAGAAACACAAAAAAACCTTCTTTTCAATTCTTTTCTTTTCTTTTACAGAAATTCTACAATGTTAAACGGAAAGTAAATGGATCAAAATTAAAGTGTGTTTTTAATAATTAGTCACTGAAAAAATTGTTAGCAATGACAATATTGGAAAATGATCACACCACCAAGATGTTAGAAAAAAGAAAATCTAAATATATAATTTGTGAAAAAGCTATTTGGTGAAATTTTGGGAAATGCCATAATAGTAACCACGCAGAGATGGCATTACTATAATCATATAATAATAAAATCATGCAGTGTACTGATGGTGGTTATTTGTGCAATGCATTATTTTGTGAAATTTTCTGAAGCTGAATTTGGTACAGTTCCCAGAGTGCACGTTTTTCAGGAACAAAAGCAGCTCCATGCGTGTGTTTTTCACCCACTCTTTATGCAAAATTAATGCCTCGGCCCCCACAACGGTGTGATTTAATTTCTCCCTCTCGTTTTCTGTTGCCCGTTGCCATGGTGAAGGAGGAGCAGGGCTGGTGTGACATTAGCGGGGACGAGTGCTGCTCTCCCCATGAATCCCAGCGCCGCTGAATTACACCACCTCATCAAGCTTCCATTCTGCATGCACACGACACTGGTGCCAAGGCTGAAAAGGCACCAGGCATCCATATTAATGTAGCATATTAAACTGGTAGCCACTAGCAGGACATGAACGATGATTCATTGGCAGACATTTTATTATTAGGCATATTCAAACTTGCATGAACATGAAATCAAAATGTTTCAGTCAGAGAGCAGTCAGGTTTATTCATGACAAAAAAGCATAAATCCAATTTTGCAAAAAATAAAATAAAATAAAATAAAACCAAACAAACAAAAAAAACCCCAGAAAAGTAATAATACAGTTTTGACAGAATGCCATTGAATTTTCACTGCAATAAAGCACAATAGTGTCACACTTCCTCCATCATTGTCCCTGTTATCCATCATATCATACTGACCATGATGAAAGTGTGTATATGTGTTTGTGTGTATCTTTTACTCCACTTTGTCTGCCAGTGCATGAATTCAGATTTAAGAATGGGTATATCTGAGGTTGGCATTAGGCGTACAACCAGGACGTCCCCTCGCTATCCTGAGCACGCGCTCCCCTGCCCCCTTCCTTCATAATTGAGCTTTGTGTCTGCTTCCCTTCATACTCAGACGTTCTCATTTGCATCCCACGTTGGCACAATCTCCAGCTGCACCGAGCAGGGCTTAAATGAGAAACACAGCCCCACTTTACGTGACTCGCATTTTAAATACACCACTTACCAGTAGCTCCTGTGGCAGCTCTCCACACACACACACACACACACACACACACACACACACACACACACACACACACACACACACACACACACACACACACACACACACACAACTGGCCATGCTGCAAGACTTTGCTTTGCTTCTGTTCAGTTCTACATTCTAAGTGAATAGTTTAGGAGGGGATGCTATCATAGTACAGTTTAACAATGTACTATAATGAAAAAATATATAATGTTCATGTCGTACAGTGCAAGTGTGAAGTAAAGTTTCAGAAACTGTATTTTAGCTCAAGGCCATAGACGAAAGCATTTCATGAACATGATTGATTGGACATGATGAGGAATGATTTCCTTGAATAAATCTAATCTATTTTATTGACTTCCATGTACTGGGTTTGTTTTAAACAGTAAATGAGGTGAAATTACATCTAACATCATTTATGGGAAATATTTATTCCATTCATTGTAGAGGCTGTGGACTGAAAGGTTGTCTAGTAAACATTTTTTTTTGTAAGGATTATTTATTGGCCGTTTCTGTTACGGTGAGTTCAGGTATGTTTGGGGATCAGAAAAAATGGTACAAAATAAATTTAAAAGCATTTATTTTCTGGACTGAAATATCAAAGATGAAACACATGTAAGTAAGCCATTGCTTATTTTGCTTATTGAAAATAACATGACTTATTTCATGTTACATCATATAAGACGGTTTGGTCAGCATTAAAAGAGGAAGTTGACCCCAGAAATCCTGAAGTAAAAATTACTAAAAGGATGCATGATTTAAAATGTTTGTTTTGCATGGTTTTATGCAGATGTGTCACAAGTGTGCATGTTTATACATAATCTCCATTTCCTTCAATGCGATTCTTCTAGCACTTGATAATTTTTGTCACACTTTTCATTTATTTAACTAGCCATTGTTCTTTGGCTGATTTTTTTAAATTTAAAAATCTGGTCCTAATATATTTTCATGACTAATAGCGGGCATTATGATACATAAATACAGAAACTTCTACTGCAACAAAATAAGAATAAAGATGAAATCATGAACATATCTTTATAACTGAATCATTTTGAACATTTCTAAATCATTTGCTTGGTTAATTTATTGGGCAACAACATAAAGTGTAGATCAAGTCCTGTAATTAAAATGTGGTTATTAATGCCATCAGTACACTATAACTATAACTACACATATATTATAAATAATGCTTTTAAAGGATTTTGAGGTAAAAAAGGCAACAACTAATGAAATGTCTCATATTACCGATAGCATGTAAGCAGAATGGATTTCAGTCAGATTTAACAACAGAATAGAATTTGAGACAGACATTTTCTTTCCTTCACGTGTAGATAGTGAAGAACTTGATTTAGAAATGTATTGTGTTGCGTATTTCGTGTTTTTTTTTAAAGCTTAAAAAATGTATATATGTTTCAAACATCACATTCCATATCACATGTAAAATATTTACTTTACTTTTTTCCATTTATATTTATCCTATCATATTATAATAAACTATAACATACGGATTAATGAACAATATAATATATTTATACTGTTCCAGCCTTAAAGTACTACAACCTAAGCTGGGGTTCATTACTGCATGTCATTTACATGACTACATTTCAGAAGCTTAGGCATCTGATTATCTGTGCTATCTATCAGAAAACCATGCTGGTGAAATCCATATCCTGCTGACACTTTTGGATGCCCTTTACAATAGCCTTGTTTTTTTTTTTTTTTGAACAACAGTCAGAGATTGAGTTCTGCCATTCAGAAGCTATCTTGGTGTGGAAGTGTGGCAGGATGGAAGGAACAGGAAAGTGCATGCATTCATGTGTGAATCCAATCCACCACAGTACACGGCTCCCGCCAAGTATCCACAATGACCCTTTATATCAATGTAGCATGTCCACCGCTCCGTGCCTCGCCAACCTCAACTTGAGAAATAGATGCGTGTCCGGCCATGCTGGAGTAATGTATGACCTGTCGACTGGCTGTTCTGTGTGTGTGTCTCTGTGTGTGTGTCTGTGTGTGCGTGTATGTAAGCATGTGGGCATATTTTAATATCTTGGTTGGGACCAAATATCTTCAAAAGGATGGGAATGTCTGACAGTCTCTACCTTATGGGGGCATTTGATTGTTTGTCATAAGGAAGATCGCCTTGTTACAAAAACAGCAGCTTTTATTTAATTGTTTTGAGTTAAGTGTTGCATAGCCTTACAAAGATATTATGAGAATTCTTTTGTGTGTGTGTGTGTGTGTGTGTGTGTGTGTGTGTGTGTGTGTGTGTGTGTGTGTGTGTGTGTGTGTGTGTGTGTGTGTATTAATAGTATAGTATTATTATAGGACTATCCATCCATCCATCCATTTTCTACCGCTTATCCTTATATCTTATTATAGGACTAGTATTTGTGAATTAAGATGTAATTCATCTATATGATGAGTCCTTACAGTCGATAACATAGAGTAATCAAGTATGTATTCTAGCTGCTCGTACTGAAGAGTTTAAAAGATTTTATATTCAGCTGTGATCAGGGTAATATCATAAATCAGTTGTTTCCAGGTTTCATTAAAATTTCCTGCCTCTCAATAGATCTTAAAAACCACACAAACTGGCCAGAGACATTCATATCCTGCTAAAGGCAGACACATCATTCTACCTTTTCTCAGACATGGTTTATTAAAAACAACATCACTGAGGTATACACACATTTCTTATGTACAGACATTAAACACTTCGTCACCTTTACATTTCCATTTATAACATTCAGTGCACCACCTTATCCAGATCAACTGACACAAGGGTTTGGTGGTCTGTAACAAAATATATGCTTATTCTAGTTCAGTAGGTCAGAGAGTGCTAGCAGACTAGCTAGGGCTAGTTAGTGCTGTTCCCTTGCCAAATCTTTGCAACCTCTCTCAACTATATTGCGTGTATGGGGAAGAGTGTAAATTTCATTTTTTGACCTAATTCTTTCTGCAATATAAATGGAATAAAGTTAGAATTCTTTTATTACAGTCTAATGAATAGACAATGATCTCTCTCTCTCTCTCTCTCTCTCTCTCTCTCTCTCTCTCTCTCTCT
The DNA here is from genome assembly GCF_022655615.1 of Tachysurus fulvidraco. NCBI lineage: Eukaryota > Metazoa > Chordata > Actinopteri > Siluriformes > Bagridae > Tachysurus > Tachysurus fulvidraco. The sequence continues at coordinate 9,715,407 of NC_062526.1, forward strand.
CTCTCTCTCTCTCTCTCTCTCTCTCTATTCACTGGGGCAGCGTGATTATTGCCCCAGCGAACAGCTACAGTGTTGGTGCAGTTCACTTTTTGACCACAAGATGCATAAATAAGTCTATGGAGGTAAATAAGACAGCGATACACCCTTATGTACAACTGCACATTATTATTATTATTATTATTATTATTATTATTATTATTATTATTATTATTATTATTAACAAATTCTACATTTTTTCTATTATTATCCAAATGTATTTCTTATAACACTTCTACTTTGTTTTAAATGCAAATATGAAAGAGTTCTCTACAAAGAGACGTGTCTCGTGTAGTATGTCCTGCATTGGTGCACATAAATAAAACTCATTCATTAATGTCCACTAGATGGCGCCATGATCTAACCGATATCCTACAAATTTCAAGACATTTTTTTCCTTTGCTGGTTCATGACAGTTAATAATTATTAAATGTTAGACTTGAACACTAAAATAAATTAATAAATCAATTTTTAAATTATAATGTTAGCCTTGATTATTATCATTTAAACCTGCAATCTACCCTAGGTCTATTTGTCTATATTAGCTATTATCCAAAATAATCAAAAATAAACTATGAATGTATTAACAATTATACCATAATTGCTATTTAGTACATAGATTGAAATTCTATTCTGAAATCCTCACAGTATAATTTGTGCCAAGCTTACGATAAGAAGTTCTGACATTGGATACAGCAGAAGTCTAAGTGGCTTCAAACATTACATATGGCTCCCAAATGATAGAATTCAGGCTAGTTAGTGAACTTTATTAAAAGGTCATTCATTGTTAGAAATGTCCCAAAAGCCAGAAATAATAAAAATCCTCTTCTAACAAGGCCCCTTGCCAGTTATTTTGACTCTTTATATGCTGTAGGGCCGAGCCTCCTGACCTTCACAGTTCACAGCCCACACAACTACCAACCAAATACAGACCAAGACCCACTTTCCCAAACATGCAAAGTTAAAATCCTTTTCATTGTGATGTGTATCATTTAAAAACGTGTTTGTGCTATGATGCTTTTGGGAGACACAGTCAAGGTCATTAAGATGAAATTAGAGAATTTACATTCATAATGTATAACAGTGGACACAATACGACTTCACAAAGATGCCGCATTCGCTACCTTCATATGCAGTATTGTAATCTAGTAATATCACACTTGTTAACTAGATAGATATACATCACATATTAGTAGATATCACTAATAGAGATTAGTTACGCTATGGAAGAACTGACAGGCTTTTCATTGTAATGGTAATAATAATAATAATATATCACCTAAAATAAATAGAACACAATTTTAACACAATGAAGAGTTTCCGAATCTGCAATTAGGGTGAATTTGTCTAGATAATATTCAGAGACTGTATTTAACTATATATTTGATATGTTTAAAGCCTACATGAATATCACTGAACTGTGCTTCTAACTGATGTAATCAAATAACAACTAATCTATTGTTGTAAAATGATTGCAAAATCCTATTCAGTTATGGCATTTGGCCTAGCTAAAAATTCTTAGCTTATTATTTTTGCATATAAATCGACGTACCATCTTAAAAACATGAGTGTTCTTAGTAACGAGAATGCAGGAACATTGTTACAAGCTTCCATTCTTACAAGGGTTCACGAGGACAAAGAAAACAGTTATAATAGACATGCTGTGTATGTACCATTATTGCAGAGTTGGTAACGGCTAGCTAACATAACCTAAACTCTTAATTATATTCTAAAAAAAAACCAACTTCCATTTTAGGTGTAGCTTGATCCCAGTAGTCGTTCTCAATATTCGACAACATTATTTTTATTATCTTTTTTGTTCCATTCATTTCGTAATCTCATGAACAGATTTCAGTGCACAGATTCATCCACCATCACTATGTTCTTGCAATGAATGCTATCAAATTCATTACCTCATTTTTTAAAGTGCTGCAGATAATGTTGGTTTAGTGTCCTGTGTTCTCTTGATTTAGCATATTAGTTGGTGTGTTAGTTTGTGTTCAATGCAATCCGTTACACTAATTAGCGATTGAAAAACCGACTAACGTGCTAAACTAACACGAGCTACTTGTGACGCTCTCCTGGGAATAAAGTTCTTATTGTTATGCTGACACTCCAAACTAATTCTTAGTGTGTTTAGCATCGCTGTGCTATGTGTCAGGCTTTTGTGTATTGTACTACAATGCTGTCATACTATGCTAATTAGCTTTTAGACTAGCTGCTGAAATTGCCATACAATAGCTGTAATATAGCTACATGCACATTAGATGTGTTTTCAAAAGCCTCTTCTTTGTGATCCCTGCATATGTACCAGGATTGTTCTTCAGCCATTAGTTAGAATTTTAATATCTACTTTAATATTTATTTTATATATAACACGAGCATGTTTGTGATATTTGCCTTTTTCGGGGGTTTTTTTTGTTGTTGTTGTTGGTGGTGTTTTTTTTGCTTTTCTTGTTGAAACAGACCAAATTGGTCTCAGCAGGTGAAAGTAAAGAAACGTGAGGCCTTTGAATTCCATACAAAGCACCGTCACACCCCTCTGAACATCTCGACTGATTAACACCCTAACAGTGAGGGGGAAAAAAAAAAGAAATAAGCACCGTGACACCTCCTTTACATAGCAAATCTTTCACAGAATCTTTACCTTTAGCTGAGGAAGCTTTTAGGTTTTTGGTGTGTATGTGTGAGAATGAGGAAGACTTGGAGGGGGGTGAAGGCATATTTACATCTGTTAATAGAAGAGATTACTTGCAATTAATTCAGGATTTTTATTCAGACACCACTTCCTATCTGTCTCCGTTTGAAAGATAGATACAGCAACTCTGCATAATGCATAAATTATTCAGGGCAAATGTAACGTTTAATCTTCCTTGAATAATCGTTTGAGAACAATGAAAAGTGGAAAGACATTTTTTTACTTGATCATTTAAACTTGCAACACTTTCTTGTGTCAGTCAAAAAACAGCACGATGAAAACAGAAATCTAGGAATATAGTTTTTTTTAAGAGTAATTGAATTTATTGTTTTATCGGATAAATTGTTTTATCAGAGCTTCGGGGTTGTAATCTGAGTTGGTGTGAGATTATCATTTGTTTGCATTAATAAGACTTATTTTGCTGTTCGTCATCTATTGTCAGCCATCAATACTGCTTAAGGCTCTTTATCGTTTAAATGATGGATTTTTTCCATATACCTTTCTTCATCCTGTATTTCTTCTAAGAGAACCTGATGTCAGATACAGTACAGAGACCTACACTGTACAACTATTGTTCTGTCATTTGGCTTCATTCCGTGCGCCGTACGCACCTGTGATTTCTGTTCTCTCCTTGTCACCCCGGTTTTCCAGGCTTTTTCTTCTGATAATTATGCTGCATGATGCTTTGATTAGTGCATTCGCTCCTTCTTGAACTAGAATGGGTTCAGACGCATGCACAAAAGACAAGTGTATATTGAAATCAGAATGTATATTGCACTATATATTGTATAATGGATGCTTTTTTAAATATATACATAGAGATCAATCATGATCCATTAATAATAAAGTGTGCTTGATGCAGAGTGCAGTTTTAGCCCAAACAGATAAAATCTCCTGCAGTTAATATGCTCAAATTACAATACAGTATTAAATTCCAAAGCATTTTTTTTTTCTTTTGGTTCAGCTAGTCAGTGCTATAAACAGTGTTTGCATTTGGCTACTTTAAACTCATCTTCCTTTTAAAAGAACAAAAACAGCAAAAGCAATTGACCATATTACAGTTACCCGTACAAATACAATTAACCTCACTTGTATGAGCATTTTTCTACACTATTTATCATCCCTTCCTTTATTTCTTTTATATACACTATTCAGTCTATATGTGGCTTATTTCCACAAAGAGCTACTGAAAATTTTATGTCTGTTTTCCAAAAAAAAAAAAATCCCTTGTTTTTGGCATTGGCACAACCACTGTGCTAAACTGAACGTCTCGTTTCAGTTGCTTGACACGGAGATTGGGAACTAGAACATACTGCACAATACACCATACACAATACACAACCCATCTGAGGGTCATCTCAAGGCCACCTTTCACACGCTTCACACTAACATAGCTATACTGGGAGAAGCAATCAGTAAGCCCGTTTGCCCCCGTTTGTTTAAGAGCATGAGCCTGTCACAATTTCTCCCATGTCCGTATCTGTCTAGATCTGCCTGTGCCTCTGGACATGGATCATTGTATCCTGGCAGGGCTCGTTCAAAAACCGAATGAAGCTGAATATGGATAAGTGGATTTTCTTAAGTTTATTTGGCTGGGCTGCATCGCTGTTGCTGGAAAAAAATGGCTCTTGGCCAGGATAATATTCCCTATGGTTATTAAGCTTAATAAATTTACAGACCCTGAGCCAAAGGTCTGGATTGATTTATACAGAATAGAACGGGCACAGATGTATATCTATATCTACATAGTATAACTGCATGTATATTTATGCTTGATGCATACTGCATAATTAGCTCATAAACTGATCAGACAAAACAAAATCAATGTTCAAAACCCACATCTTGCTTTTGTTCTGACTAGATTTGATGTCGCTCTACCGGAATACAGGCAAAATAAGAAATAATCTATTTATATAAGCTAAAATTAATAACGAATGGCAAGCCTGACCATAAGGAGGCCCTCTGCCTCAGATTGAGGTGCTGCGCCTGTCTAATTTTGTGTCGCAAAAGAATCGTATGGTCTTTACTGTAGCAAGTACGTGAGGTGTGCTCAGCAATTCTCCTTGAAGTTTAGAGAGACGTCAGTAAAGACAGAGCGCTCTGAAGTAGGCAACCTCGCCGTCATGCGACAGACAGCAGAGCGAGCGTACCGATCTCCGAGCTCTGTTTGAAACCTCTCTCATTAACGACTAACCTCTCAGCTCTGCCTTAACGAATCCTCAGACTGGTCGACTTCCAGTATAAAGAAAGAAAGTGGGAAGGGGGAAGGAATACAGGTAAATGACAAAGAAATGAAAAGAAACCTTGATGTTAACAAAACAGGCCAATATTGGTTTTAAGAAGAAGAGCAAAGGAGCTGGGAAACCTAGAAATAGAATATATAGAAGAAGAATGAAGAATGCACTGAAGATACTTAAAAAAATTTAAGCTGATTAAATATTTAAGAGGACACAGATGCTAAAAAGGTTTAATGGGTGCTGATCAACATGATGCAGATGAAGTTGGCAAAAAGACGGTCACTTCATCCAACCTTTGCTGTCCTCTGCATGGAGGAAAACCTTCTAAACCCCCACTTGCTCCTTAATCTGGTCTTAGGAGGAAATCTAGTCTCACCTTTAGGTGCTTGGCGTTAGAAGTGGGTAGTAGGGATTATCAAAAAGCCCCTTTTATGTTGAGAGGATGACCTTTCTGACCTTCATTTCATGCCAAGAGGAATCAACCCGAGCTTACTGTGGCCCCAGAGCAGCCGTCCTCAGCTCATAACCGCACATCAGGAGGAGGCTGTCGACTGCCACTAGGTGAGAAGAGAGGTCACAGAGGTCACAAAGCCTTGCTGTCAGGGATAAAAGTGCGGTGCAATCACCTGTCAATCTCTCCATCAGATCAAAGTATGGAGGAGAGCCTCCCTCTGTGTGAGATATGCTCATGAATATACCCTCTGCGCAATCTGGTTCCTCTCAAGTCACCTTTCAGCTGCTCAAAACATAATAACGCATCAGCCGTGCTAATGAGAAATGCAGAATAACCCTTCAGTGTCTATGAGGCAAATGCTTGTTGATCAAAAAAAGGGAAAATGTCTTTCATGTACAGTAAAGTCGAAAAGGGAGACAACCGCCAAATGAACTGATTTTATTCATCATTTTTTAACCTGGAGTTTATCTTTTTTTGTTCAGTTGATAAAATACACCCAAATATTTAAGACTACTTGAGAAACATATCTCTGCTTTTTACACAGCTGTTACTCTGTTTTATAATTCGTTAAATGCATCATATTTAAATAAAATGATATGACATTGTTAATTATTGCCATCTTTTTGGTACAGTTCTGCTTTCAATAAATCATATACTGTGTATGACTTTAAACTTTTTCATCCATTCATTCATTCATTTTCTACCGCTTATCCGAACTTCTCGCCGTCATCGGGCATCAAGGTAGGATACACCCTGGATGGAGTGCCAACCCATCACAGGGCACACACACATTCATTCACTCACACAATCACACACTATGGACAATTTTCCAGAGATGCCAATCAACCTACCATGCATGTCTTTGGACCGGGGGAGGAAACCGGAGTACTCGGAGGAGGCGGGAATCGAACCCCAAACCCTGGAGGTGTGAGGCGAACGTGCTAACCACTAAGCCACCGTGCCCCCTTTTAAACTTTAACTTTTGGTTTTAAACTTTTGATTTTAAACTTCTTTTGGTTAATATAATTGGTCTTAGATCTAATCACTGATTTGTGGTTTTATATTTTGTTGATCTGCTCAATAATTATTGTAAATAATATTGTAATTTATAATAGATAAAACTATTTGTAAAACCATTGATGGCATCCAGCCGTTCTGTACTATGGCCTTCTTCTATAAAAGAATCTGTTTTAATGTAGGCATCATGTCATTATGGATGAGTAGAAGCACACCTTGGTGCACAGGTCTTTAGGGGGCCACAGTGTGGCCCTGTGGCTCCTGGCTTTCGTCTTAATCCTCTGTCTAATAAGTTCATAGCCTGGCCATATGCTCCCGTGCTGTTTCAGAGGGGGGTAGGTGTCGGCCCATGCCACTTACACCGGGCCAGCCCATTTCTCAGGTACCTCCCCTGCCGACCAGCCCTTTGTTCGGGCGGATCAGTCCACTCCATGCCGTGAATGTGCTGAATTGATTAGCCGGCACCGTATAATTGTCAAGCAAATCCCCCCTCCCTAATCATTTCCCATCCATTTGAAAAGGACAACGTGCATTCTCCTTTTTTCTCCACCTTCTATTTGAGCCATACTCATTCTCTCCCCTCTTTTCATGCCTCTTGGTGCTTGGTTTTACCCCTCAACCCCCACCCCCATCCCTTCCATTCCAAAACCCAAGCCACCCCCCATGCTGAAGAGAAAAAAAAAGAGTAGGAGGAGACGAATAAAAATAAGAACGGATCCTTCTACCCCGCCAGCACTCTGGCGAAGGATGAAAGGGGCCGGCGGGTGGACGTGTTCTAATCTGCCACCCTGGAGTGTGAGCGGCGAGTCGACCACAGCTCTTACCTGCCCACTCAGGGGAGAGTGAGGAGGAAGGGAGGGTACATAGGGGGAGCAAGGGATAAAGAGAGAAAAAGTGAAAGAGAGTTGTGGGGAAATTCTGGGGCTCAGGCGCCAGCTCCGGCTTCTCCTGCAGCTCGGCCCATTCAAACAGGAGGCTCAAAAGCAATGCTCAGGTCAAAAGTCTGTTGTATTTACTAATGCTGCTTACTGTCATTGACAGGGTAGCATTCAAGTGACCAAGTATTACAGATGAGGCCTTTTTCACCCACTGGAAAAATGAGTATATCCATATTTTAGAAAAAAGAATGATATTATAAAAGTTCTTTAAGTTTATCCTGAAATTATATTTTTATTTCATTTCAATTCTAGTATTTCTTTATAATTAATTAACCATGTCCCTTTGTTAATATTTTCCAAAATCCCTAAGTATTTATTGTACTTGAAACGACTCTATAACAACAACTGCTAATTCACAGAACCCTGTTTGAAAATCAAACTGTAGTCCATTTCATCATCAGTCCTTCTAACTCTGTGTTCATGAAGATCTCTTCTCATCTATCAAGTCTAATGGAGTCTCCTTGGGGAAAATGTTGGCGTTTCAGGGTCATAAGTATTGCGACCCCAGTTCATTTCCCTCATGACCAAACACAGTCAGGTCCACATGTTGCTAACTGGTTTAAACTAGCATGTTAAATCTGGACACAAGCATGACCACAGCTACTTATGGCTTGACCTGGATTATAGCCTCATTCATGTTGTCCATGTGCATAAAACTGTGGAAGGAATCGAGCAAAGAGGTTCATAAGCAGTAAAAACTTGAGTGACGGTTTGAAGTAATATCTTTTGAAAGGTGTATTTAGTCAAGAAATTTAGACTTTAATTATTAGATGATGAAAAAAGTTTATTGTAGTGTATATAACGTTTTTATATAACGGTCTAGTTTTTTGAATTTGGAAAGGATTTCATTTTTAAGGAAATGACAAACAGCGATATTTCATTTGTCAACCCACTGTCAAGTTTATTGCCTCAGTGGAAGTCTTCACAATGTAATCTTTTAATCACAGTTTATCACACTCAGTATGGCACTGCCTGTATAAAATGCAGCTATTTGTTCACTGATAATAACTGAGAAAATGTTTTTTTATTTTATGAGAAAATTATTATTATTTCTATAAAACATTTGTCTAAAGCGCTTAATGAGGCAGTATATGTCACTGCAAGAGCCAGTGTCAAAGGTCAAGTCAAGTAGTGACCGTTAAAATGGCTGATAATAGACTGGTCAAGCATGTCATGACTGTTGGGAATTCAGTGTCCTTTTATAAGCACACAGATCTTTACAAAAAAGTCCATATGGAGTTTAGCAGACCAGGATGTATGTTGGACATGGAAAAGGTTGAAGGTTAAGTGACCAGGCTTGTAAAGATAGACATAATCAATAAGATATGCAGGATTTACTGTAGTTCTGATTGAAAGTAACTCAAAAATAAGCTGTAATATATTTTTCAGGGTTAATTTATTGACTATACAAAATTCCAAGGCTGCATCATTAAAAAAATCATGGACATTTTTTCTGAAGTTCAGTAAGATCTCCTATTAACCTATAAACCACTTGACATGAACTTCAGCTGGCCGGTTGCAAGTTCCACATCCAACATGAATTTGAGGACTAACATTGTTCCATGATGGAATATAAATGCATTTAACTAAGGGCCCTTTATGTTTGGCCAGCCTGTGTTGACATTAAATAGCCCCATGGGACAGCGCTGAAAGGTCACTGACCTGCCTTGTCTTTACAACAAGCAGTCGTCTGGTATGTTTGTTCCCACAGTCCTCGGCTCTATTGTCCCATTCAGTCTTTTTGCTAAGCAAGACTAGTTTGACAGCTAACGGACAAATTATGTCTTGGAGAACCTACAAACATCTGCAGCCCCTGGGTTCCATTTGCATATTCGCCTATCAATTGGGGACAGCGTCACATTTACCCTAAGAGAAGGTATGGATAATGAGAAAGAAGGTAGAAATTTTCTGTGTGATCCAGTTGAAATAACTGAAGATTCTTTTGCAGTTTTATTGCTCTGAATGGGAGTTCAATACAGGTCAAGTTGAAGTATGAACGATATGAACTGATATATGAGTGAATCATATAGTGATAATAAATTGGGGAAATCTGATTCTGACCAACAGTTTTAGTCTTTAGTCTGTCCTTTTTTTGGCACTTAGATATCAGTGGATACTTCACATTAGGGCATAGTAGAGCCAGTTATGGAAAATGTATTGTGTGCTGCAAGTAGCCTCATATAAAGTTTTATTGCCCTATTGATGTTATTTTTATTGACCAAAATGGCATTGTGTGGCATTTAAACCATAAGTGGTCAAGCTGTAAGTTTTGCTCTGAGATGTCTGTAGCGGTGTTCTGGTAGTCAGATTCAAATGCGTTAGCTGCTGTCAATCTTCATTGGTATGATGGCCAGACAGGGCAATTATTTGCCTTGATTCACCAAGATAACTAAAAATGAACACATGTTATAAAAAATATGAAAATTTATTTAGCTAATTTTGCTTGGTTACATTTGATTACACATTACACCTTTTTTCACAATAGCCAAATAGGTCCAGGTTATAACCTAGTAAATGAAAGCGATGGTGGTGTACAGATTTTCAATTATAACTGTAATAATTCTTCTTCTTTACATAATTGCCCACTGACTTGCTCTTGGAAACTAAATGGCTGACTTTATTTTCACACTGTGCTCACAGCGGACCTCATCTCACAATCGTCAGAAGAGTCTTGCACTTTGGTAGCGAGAGAACAGATCAAATAAGTTCATAAAGAAGTATTTATTTTTGTATTCTGTACTCGAAAATCATTGGTGGGAATATTAGACTGAAGGGTGCTACTGCATACACTGCTCTGCTCAACCAATCAGTGTTTGCTTGATATGCACAGTGTGTAGCTAAGATTATGGAGATGTTGATGTTGCCTCCTCTGAGAACTTCCCTGAGAATGTGCTACTTACAGAAGTATTAAATGGCTTTAAATCCCAGAATAGCTCCAGGCAGAACTGGGAGTGGCTGAATTGACCAGGTCATTTTCCGGATTGCTGCCCTCCTAAAGGCCTAAAGGGGCTGATACCAGGGGAGGAGTTAGCCCTGATTTTTTCTGCCACATCAGCGTATTTGGGAGCACGCCAGGGTGTCGTTCACTGATGCTCACATAGGTGTCTGACTTCATATCTGTACGTAATGTGAGTGTGTACACTAGGGGGCAGTGTCACATATACCAAATCAGTTTTTACCAGAAACCAAAAGCCAAAAAAAAAAAAAGTGATCTATGACCCAAAAACCTGAAGATTTGTGGAAAAAAAGACAAATAATTGTGTTGGGGGAAAAATTAACATTTGGTGAACAATTATAAAACAAATCTATTGTCTGTTGTCACTTTTCTGAATGAATCAGTATCAAGAAAATCATTGCTTCAATATAAATAACAAAACATGAGATGTTAATAGCTATGCATATTGCTATGCCTTTCTACATTATAAATACATTTACTGGGAATCGCTTAGAGGAAAAAAGAAAATACAGTGTGCAATCACGTAGGTTGTTTCATTTGGCCTTTATAATGACTGCTATAACCAGTACAAAGCATTAGCATATACCACAATATATAGTAGTAATATATATATGTAGTTAATACAATAAGCCACTGTGTCCTGTCCTTGCACTGTTCATTTGATCATGTTTTATCGTCATATTTATATCATATATATTTTATTACAGACATCACTCAAAGAAACTAATAGCAAGTTTCTGTATTTTAGTTTCTGTTGCAGGCTATTATGTATACATTTCTTACAGGCTATTTAGTTATTAATTAAATATAAATCCTAACACTATGCTCTAGAAACATTTAAGAAATCCCCGAGGTAGAAATGTTAGCCTAGCACTGTCTGCATGGTGTGTGAATTCTGGCTCTGATAGATCCTCATCCTCAGCTACATCATTCAAGAATGTCATCGGTCTCCAATCATATGTGAGCACTTGCATGAAGCTCAATCTTGCATGAATGTAAAAACTAAATGTGCAGCTGGCTTGGGATCACAGTTATGATGCACACCTCTTCTCTCAACCAGATTCTCTGTGAACCTTTCTGGCAAGCATAATAAATAAATAAATAAATAAATAAATATTTCCCTTCCTATTCATATCTGTTATTGTATCTAACGATTTGTTCTTTATCTCTTTATTCTGACCCATGCATTTGTATTTGGTTATGTCCTTATCCCATACAATCAGCATTTGCCTGATGCCTGATTGACACACGGCACCACATACTGTATACACATGACATGCTGCTAGCTTTTGGAAGGACAGCACTTGAATCTTTCAGTATGCCTCTGCATGCACGCTTACCCATAAATCTCCTCACTGCATTGTGATGCAAATTTACAAATATGCTTTAACGCAGAAGTATAAACCAGACTTAAGATGTATGTATATTTTTGTTTTATTGAGAGAGAGAGAGAGAGAGAGAGAGAGAGAGAGAGAGAGAGAGAGAGAGAGAGAGAGAGAGAGAGAGAGAGAGAGAGAGAGAGAGAGAGAGAGAGAGAGAGAGACACCCTGGGCATATAGTGAAAAAAGAGAAGAATAGCTCTGATGATGCCATGGCCATGACAGGAGGTCACTGCAGCACTGATGTCATTACAGGATAGCAATGTTATTCTCTCCATTTTCCAAGAAACCAGTAGCACGACGGCACTAAGATTCATATTGTACCGAGAATGATTATTTGAATATTCTAAAAATATATCTATTAGGCAAAGCATGAACAAAGGTATATATATCATTGTAAGTAAGTTACAAATGCTACAGAGAAGCTTCCAATACATATTGCTTAAAAAAGATGTGCAGTAAAATTGGACAAATTATGCAATATTTCTAAAATATTGAATGAGAAAGATGAAAAAAGCAAAGGTTTACTGTTTATTGTTCTAACTTAAGAAACTATAAGATGTTATTAAAAAGGTGTAAAAATAAGGGGTCTGAATTGAATTTAACCTCTAGTGCAGTTTATTCATTTGTCTGAATAAATATGTCTGTAATCGCATAGACGTCACAGATGTGTCTTTTCTGCTGTAAGGTAACTGCCATAACTTTCATGACATTATATTTGACAAATACAACAAAAAATAAAAATAATGTAAATATAAAAAAGGATAAAGTACAATGGTGATTATTATCATTGAAAAGTCTATAATAACAGCATTGTGCATTTTGATTCTACTGATTATTAGCATATACCTAATAAATATATCCACTGCAATAAGGTTGTTGTATGATATGAAGTTATGTTTTTTTTTCCTTCAGCATCTGTGACGCCTTCTTTGTCAGCCATGTTCACATCTCTCCCTTTCACCTCCGTCGTCCCTCGCCAGGATTTATCTGTGTCCTCTAGTCATGATGACAGGGTAAATATTCATGCAGACGTCCAAGGTTCCACACACAATTACTGGCACGCTTCGCACAGTTTGCCCCGCCAGTTAAATTCTTAAAGGGATTATTTAGCAAGATGAATGGGGCCAAAGTACTGAAGGGCATCCCAGAGTTCTTCAAACAAAGCTTATGCTGTGATTGGCCTGGTGTGGATGAGGGGAAAATAATTCTGGGTCTAAAGCTAATTGAGACTCTGTTATTTTGGAGATTGGCACTGAAGTAGTCACGCTATATTCATTGACATTTTAGATGAGGTTGTTACCATAAAGCTGCTGTTCACCTAGATGAAGAAGTGAAAAATGGGTTATAGGATAATTTCCGTGGAAATTACTGAAATTTCTCGTTACTTTCAAACATAACTGGCTAAGGTTATTATTAGGCTTACTTGTTATTGCCAGTGCAAAACTAAAGGAGCAAATATTAGACATAAAACTTATCTTAGCTTATCAACTGTATTGCGTGTATGGGGAAGAGTGTAAATTTCATTTTTTGACCAAATTCTTTCTGCAATATAAATGGAATAATGTTAGAATTCTTTTATTACAGTCTAATGAATAGACAATGATCTCTCTCTCTCTCTCTCTCTCTCTCTCTCTCTCTCTCTCTCTCTCTCTCTCTCTCTCTCTCTCTCTCTCTCTCTCTCCATGAGGACTAAGGAAATCTTTTCAAACTGTAAGATTACCAACTTAAAACCATTAGTGTATTACAGTGTAGTTGTATATAGTCTCCATCACTCATGTCTGTAGTACTGGTGAGATTTGAGCACATACAGTGGTGTTTCTGTGGTTTTGATATGCATAATTACTGTATATGATTTGTTCTTGCATGCAAGGGTGCATATGTGTGATGAGTGTGTGTGTGTGTGTGTGTGTGTGTGTGTGTGTGTGTGTGTGTGTGTGTGTGTGTGTGTGTGTGTGTGTGTGTGTGTGTGTGTGTGTGTGTGCGTTGCACCAATGCTTTGTGTCATGCTGAGAGCTCCTCCTGAGAGCCACTGCGCCACACCAGGGTAGGTGCAGCTGCACTGGCTTTCATCTCCTCAGGGTCCTGGTGGGGGGCTGCAGTATTTATGTGTACGTGTGAGTTGAATGTGTGTATTTGTGAAAGCAACTGGGGGAAGTGTAGTGTTGTGTAGTGTAGTGTGGCCTATGGTTAGGACTTATTAAAAAATTCATTAATGTTGGAAAAAGACGATGGCAGACTTTCAGTACACACTGCTGTACTTTGATAATTAATCGGTGTTTCCTGGCTGCTTGCTATGAAGTGATGTAATAATCGTATTTCATATAATTTTTTATATTTTGTCTATTACACTCCCACTGTCCATCACCCACCGTGGGTCCCTTCTGAGTCGTGTTCAGGAGATGCAAAGCAACACAGAACTTTCTGCAGCAGCCGAAGGTTACAGTGCAATTTGCAAATCCTCCATACACCTTTTGCTTCTTTCAGCTGCAGCCTGAGGCTTGGCAGAACGTTTTAACTCCTGTGGTGTGCCCTCGAGGCAAGGGTTGCCTTCAAATTTGAGCATTCCATCTATTCCTGCCTTTGATTTGCTCATCCCAGGACACTTCACATCTTTGAACTCTCCTTATTTATTTCAGTGAGCACTGAGGCCTGGGAGTCCACCTGTTAAAGGTTTAAACGAAACTGGAAGACTGTAATAATATTTAATCCACCTTATATATTTTATAAATACTAATACTGTCAAGTGTTGGACTGGTGTCGGGTAATTTTATGGCTCTGAAGTTTAGGGTTCCAGCCTTGATATGTCTAAACTAGACCATCCTTGTGCGTTTAGTGAAGACTGTTTCTGAATATTACAGTCGGAGGTGTTAAAGTTAAAGGTCACTTCCTGTCACTGCATTCCTGATATATTCATAGAAACAGGATTACACTTGAACCTGGATATAAGCGATGACTCTCTGACAATAAAAAATGTCTTTATCTTTAGAGCAAGATGACATTTAGGCTCTTGTCTTGGGTATGAATAGCTTTAATAGCTTCTTCTTCTTCCACATGTTCCTTATATAGATGTGATATTAGAAATAACCAATTAAGGAACACTGGCATACCACTGATTCGTCAGTAGGAGGCCTCGTCACAACATCATCCAATCAGATGTGGTCTCATTTGGTCGGTGCATCAGCTGTTACATTTCCGAGCCTCAACCCGAAAACCTCCTTCCTCACTTGCCACTCATTCATACAGTAATCAGAGTTAATAAGTGACTCTGCACATGTAGAAAAGCTTATATTGCCTCTACAGTGCTTTGAATCAGCTTTGCCATGTTCGCCCCTTGGCCTTGTCAAACCTCGCCGGCCTTTCCTCTGAGTGAGTCCTCATTAGAAGAGGCTCCATTTTTATTTAGCTCTCTCTGAGAGACAGATCATTAGACAAGATCAGTAAACAACCATAGCAAAGCAAGTTTAAGCCAAGCACTTTACCCTTAGTGAATAAAGTTACAGAGAGGATGAGAGTCCAAAGCTGACAATTCAGCAGTAAACTCTGTGGAATGAAGAATGGTTGTTTTAGTTACCAATAAAGAATGATAAGGAATTCTCTTACTGGGGCTGTGATTGTTCTGCTGGTACAGTATGTTTTTTTTTAGGATAGTATTTTATGTTGAATTGGACAGATTGATATTTAGTCTTTTATATATTTCAGATAGATTATAGATGATAACAGTGCAGTGTTTTTTTTTTTTTTATATCTGAGAGCACAAAGAAAAAAAGAGTAGTTTTATTCCACATTATTAACATGAACATCTTATTACATTAGTATAATTTGGCAATGCAAAGTGCAATGAGATTTAATATTAAATGTGTAATATAACATCTAGAGAATAACTCAAAAACAAAATGTTGATTTTTTACAATACCTTTTACCTTTAAATATGATTAGGTATAAGTAGATGCTTTTATTTATTTGTCATATTTATTTACATATGTTCTTCTGGTATATACATACCTATGGACATACAGTATGATACAGAATAAACTAAGAACCTAATTTAATTATTATCAAATCTTCAGGAATCCAGAATACCACAAACGAGAAACAATTTTGGCATTTTGTAACAGAGAGAATTATTGTTTCTTTTTCTTTATTTAAAAAAAAGAGAGACATAGATACCGATATTAATTACTAATAAATGACTGAACCTTACAATGATTAATAAGAAAATTAGATTAGAGAAGAAACTTTAAAAAAAAAATTCCAGATTCCCAATTCCAATGACAAAAAATGTACAATAAATAAAATCTTTTTTATTTTTGTCTCAAATCTTTAAGAAACAGATTGTATAGAGAATTTATATGTATAATATTACCAGCAATCTGAGATTTTATAAAGTCAGATTATGGGAAAAAAATACCATTTTCATCAGTGCAATCTATTAACACGAATCTGCTTTCTTTAGCCTACTAATCTTAAATAAATAGAAAAGGATTTCACGGCATGGTCGTTAACAATACAACGCTATTCACACAACAGTAACCATTTCACAGCTGCACTAGAACTGATCTCTAAACTGAGAGGTCTCTGCCTTTTTCTGTTTGGAAAGCTTTTTATCCTCAAGCCATGCTGAAATTACCGAGGCCTCAGCAGGCCTTCTCGCTCCTTTCCTCTCAGGTAGAAAAAGGAACCACTCTCGCCTGGTCCTCCCTTTCTCTCTGCCTCTCGTGCTTTATTTAAAGTGAATGTGTAACTGAATATGAGATGGTCCGGGCGTCTTTCAAGGGCCAGGGCTAATGAGATGTTTTACCTTGAAATTAGAGCAAAGCCCCGTCGAGCTGAGCTAGTCTACCCAGCTCCCAATCAGGTACAGAAGTCAGGTTTGCTCCAAAAAAAAGAGAGAGAGGGAGGGTACGTGAAACAGTGAGCAGGTCTATTTGAGGAAGGTATAAAGCTATTAAAGAGAGCTGATTAGAACAGGGAGGCCATTTTAAGCTCTGTGTAGAAAATAATGTAGCATATAGTCTAACAATAACCGTCTTTTTTTTCCATATCAATACAAGCAGCCTACAATAAGGAGCCATGTGTGATGGTCACAGTAGGTTAAGGTTGATGCTATCATGTAGGAGGGCTATGTGGAATAAGTTTTGATGAGCAGGTAGTGTTAGCGATTAGCTCGAGTTAACATGCGAGAGCAAAGCCAAACGAAGATGGGGATGAAAAAAAAGACTAGAAAATTTGTGTCTAAGGGGGCCCGCTTTTAAATCAGAGGCCCCAGGATGGAAGCATGGAGGAGCATGCGAGTATATGGCCACTGTCATGTTAATGAAAGAGTCTCAGGCTGTGAATGGGGAGCCTCTAGTTATCTGCACGCTAATTAATGCATGCTATGGTGAGAGAGTTATATGCATAGTAATGATGGGAGAAATGGTGGCATTAGTGGTGTGGTGTGGGGGAGGGAGGTGCAGAACGCCTGTCCTGAATTTTAATTTTTTTATAACGTATATCTTGATTGCTTCACCTTTTAGCACTAATTTGTAACAACATACAGATGCTGTCTTACCGATCTGTGCATAATATACACTTATTGCTGACTGTCTTTCTTTAACTGTCATTTTTAAATGACAAAATAATGAGTTGCCATGATCGACAGAGATAATTTTTTTCCAGTCAAATAAATTTGACCACAATAAAGATTGTTGTCACACATCAGTCCTTCAGGTCGAAGCTCTCTATTCTCGGACACGCCTGATTATTATTAGAAACAAACCTTAAATCCTCATTTTTTCATGTCCGTCAAACCTCAGTCTCTTGTCTGTTTTATAAGTAAGCAGTTTAGTAATTGGCTCATCAAAATTACCTTAGAATTTGGTTTTAGTAGACCCTTTTGACCTTTTTTCGTCTGGCCCAGACGAAAGACCCCCTTTTCCCACACATGTCCATGCAGGCGAACCTGCATCAAGAGGCCCAGCATATGGCCTCAGGCTCTACCTATTGTCTGTCATCGGTATGAAGGACGTACCGTGATCATTGTGAGCATTGTGAGAGTGGAGAAGTGTGTCTGGAGGAACACACATGGACTGATCAGAGCTGATCCCTACAGTTATTATCACACTTTCCCACCCTGCCGTCCATTATGATTAATATTGTGTTTAAAAAAAAAAGAAAATGGAGTCATCATTGGTGTTTATAAATCTCAGGGTGTTTATCCGGGCCTGAAATCTTTGAGACACTTCAGAAAATATTTTAATAACAAGATGCTTGACAGCATTCATCTGAAAAGGATCATTTCTTGTTTAAATCTACATTTTAATACTGAAATTACTGTGCCTAAATGTCAGATTTCTGATTAAAAAGCAATTTAATTTAAACACACTTTGGATTTTACTATAACTCATGATTCACATCTGTGAATACTCAGATGAACCTGATTTAAAAAAATAAAATAAAATCACTATCAGTTTTTATATACCACTTAAAACTGCTTGTGTGTTTTATGAACCTCAGGTTGACAGAAAGCAAATAGAATGTACAGAGTCATTTGCAACTCAGAAAAGATAACGGTCTCAGGAGATATAGTTAAAATTAGGTTTCATCATTCCTACGGCCTGATCTAAAATTCTCCTTCATCACCTTTTTAGGACAAGGAGCAGCCGATGGCAGTATGTATTCTCACCTCAATTTGGTGAAAGTGACACTCTCTGGGTAACTTTCAAGGTGGAGACCTTGCAATTATGAAATCCGTTTCCTTATGTTGCCACGGTGAACATGCTTTATCCTGCATTACTGCTTCACATTTAAAAGCTTGTTTTTTTCCCCTGTGAATGAAATAAACTTTCAGATTTTTATATAAAAATATATATTTTTCTGCTTGTAAAGCAGAGATTAAAAAAAATCACAATGTTTGTGTTCTATCTATCTATCTATCTATCTATCTATCTATCTATCTATCTATCTATCTATCTATCTATCTATCTATCTATCTATCTATCTATCTAGATAAATGATAGATATTTATAGTGTTGCTGTAAGGAGGTTGTATAAGTGATTAGAAACTTTCCATATGATAACCATATTCCTCGTGCAGACAATTTACAGTGTAAAAAAGGTATTCTGTAACGTTTTGACTGTATTGTTTATTTTCCTCCGTATAAAATCTGTGCAATCACTAACTGGTCTTTTAATTATTTATCTACAATTATTTTGCTGTTACTGAAAGAGAGAAACAGAATAAGAGAATTAGTATTACTTCATAATTTTATTACAAGCTCCATCATTTGTCAAGGTGGAATTTATCTTTTGTTCGCTTCACTACTTATTTATATATTTATTTATTTTGCACACAAGGCTTCAGTTTGTATTTTTCTATTCATTTTCAGGAACCAAGAATATAAAGTTGTGGCAAAAAAGAGGGGTGTGTGTGTGCGTGTGTGTGTGTGTGTGTGAAATATTAATATGCTGTTTGTATATGATTCAAAAGAAAGAGGGAAAATGTCCAAATCGAGACGCCGCTTTTGCAGAAAAGGCTCCCAGGTTGCTGATGCCATTTTAATTAAACTGTTGCTAGGTAACAATGGCACGGCGTTTGCTAAATGGGCTCGCTTTAGTGAAATGAGGAGGAGGGCCCCCTGCATGAAGCATGCACATCTCGTGCCCTACAGAAAAGCATCTTTTCTTTACCTTACACAGACAGAGCCCCTCGCAGAGAGACATGCTAACACAAAACTCTTTCTTTTCCTTTATTTCTCTTTTTCTTATTCTTCCCCAGGACGGCATGCAGAGGCCACATCATGCCTTTCACCTTCAGCCCTGACTTATGGGGCCGCAGCTCCTGCAGCATGCCGGGATGCTACGCGACACACACGCAGTGCGCCTGGTCTCCAGGAGCAACATGAGCACCACAGCAAACAGCCAGGCTCGACACAGCCATGTCAATGAATGCGGAAGTAAATCTCAGAGCTGAGGCCGTGCTTTCAAGCAGCAGTGACTAAGGGTTTATTTCTTCTTCTTATACACACATTGTGGCAGTAATGTATGCGTCGGGAATACATCTCAGGTTCTTTCTAATTCTAATATCCCAGCTCTGTTCTCCTCAGATAATGACACAATTTACAGCCACATATTGTGAGATAAATGATGCTGGCTTTTCATAGCTAATGGGCATTTCCCTTTAACAAATAATAGCTAAGACCATAAAAAAAGAAAGAAATAAGAAAGGGAAAAAAACAAACAAACAAACAAAAAACAAAAAAAAAAAACAGGGGCTATATCTCAACTTGACTTTCCCTTACAGGAAGCATTGACACCAATTGAGAAATGGCTCAATTTTCGGATTATACTTGTGCTGATGTATCTTTGGGTAACGATAAAATTCCTCTTTTGTATGTATGTATGTATGTATATATATATATTTTTTTTACGAGGAGCACAAAATCATTCCTGTCATTTTTAACCTCGTGCAATTAGATTTTGGGAGAAGTCATATATTTTTGTGCAGGAAAGAAAAGTATTTTTCACACACACACACACACACACACACACACACACACACACACACACACACACACACACACACACACACACACACACACACACACACACACACACAGACCTTTTTTGTTAGTTTTATATATGAAAATTCTATATGGTATTCCAAGTAAATGTCCAGATATGAAATATTTTTATAGTTCAGAAGACATTTATTCCCAATTAGGATGTATAAAAATGCCCCCACACATTGCCTCTAACAGGACTGCTGGAATCTCGGTGTCCCTCGAGGCTTCCAATTGACTGGCTACTGACCCTTGCTGCCCTTGGACTGCTGGCCAAAGCTTAAATGAAAGACTCGAGGGACACTTAAAAGGTCACAGAGATTTCAATTAGCAAAGCTACAGAGGCTAGTACAGCATTAATTAGCCCCTTTTACCACTTTTATGACATAATCTCAGACATTATTGCAATGAAAAGACATAAGCATTTTAATAATAATTTCTATTAAGCATTTAAATTAAATTCTACATCATTATTTATACATTAACCTGCATATCAGAAGGAAAGTTATTCTTTCATTTTCTCAAATGTATAATTTCTCACCTAGGCTCTGTTTCTGGTTAAATATTGTTTTGATGTGGAAAAAAAATTCAAGACTCATCTGTGACATTGTCAAATAAAAGATTTTATTTAAATATCATAAAAAGATTCGAGCTCTTATTGAACCATCTGTAAATTCTCACTGTGATGAGAAAGAAAAAGAAAAAGAAATAGGGAAAAAAAAGAAAAGAAAAGAAATGATTGCTGTTTTATTTGTGATCCTGCCTCATACAGTTTTGATCACAAGGGGGCAGTGTAATCTGTTCAAAATCCTCCCTTCACTGTCTTTTGTCAGAGCAAATAAACTGTCATTTTTTTCTTGCAGCAGTTCACTTCCCCTTATTTTCAACAATTATATATGGCATGAAAAATTCACTGTCCAACTCAATATAATTAAATGACATAACACCACAGCAGCAGGCCAGTCATTTGGTTAGAGAAACTGCTGGAATATATTCTTTAGAGCATGCTCTAAGCCTTCAGTATTTTATCCAGGCTCTGTAGCAATGTTGTAATTTGGTGTAAAATATCATGTGTTGTGTTGGTATCATTTATACCACCATAAAAGCATAGCGTTAATGATACCAGTATATCAAATAACATATGAGGGTGAGGGTGGAGAAGTGTGGCATAAATTAGAAACGAGAAGATTTTTCCCCCCAGAGGAATCCAGACACTTAATCGTTAAGTGCTGCAATACTTTCTGGGAAAGAAATGTAGATTATGCTAAAAAAAAATGGGACACTTTATGACAGCTATCAATAAACAATACAAAATAAAATACAAGGCCTAAATTTGGGCTCACCCTCCTAATTTCATACCAATATTTTAGAATGTTATTTAAATTATCAATCAAATATTATATATTCCCTAATTTAGAAACAAGACTACCAGGCTGATGTTCCTGATAAGACTCAAGTGTACTTCCTGTATTCATTTAATACAAAGACAGAAAGGTGATGTCAACTTCCCAGTATTTATTTCCCGTCTTTCAACAGAAACAGCCCAATCATCCCAGCCCTAATCTAAGTCCTCATTATCTGCTGGAGACAATGAATAAGTGATTTAAAAGTGCCGTTTACCAAACTTTTTTGAATGCTTCTGTTAAATTGGGGTACTTGGGACCGATGGTCCTGAAAAGGCAGCACGGTAGGCTGCGGTGAAGATGGACGATGTGAATAGAGCCCTCTCAAAAGAACAAAAGACCCACTCTGACTGTTTGTTTTGGAATCTGTCTCGTTGATCCAAAGACTGAGAGTGAGGAGAGGCCCGATGTTCCAGGTCATATCAACAATAGTACAAAGGCATATCTTAAACGAGTACAGGAATGCTCTTCACTCTGTGGGGTCTGGGCTATTCTTTTACCTGTTACCTACAGTATCAATAACTGTTTCTATGAAATGCCACAATATATACACTTTGTTATCACTATATATATTATATATATATATATATATATATATATATATATATATATATATATATATATATATATATATATATTTTTTTTTTAATTAAACACATTACCTTGGTATTCATTCAAGAATGAATGCCACTAGTGATGACAAGGTATTCGTCAAAAAGTTTCACAAGCTAATAGGGGTTTTGTAGCTAGTTATCTAGCTAGTTATGGTGATTAGTTTGTGTCATGTTAGAATGTCATGAACAGTTTATGACTGGATATAGTGGCACATGCCAGATCCTTACTAAGGCAAATACTCAGTTCTGTTTCAGCCCTCATAACCAAGATAGTGTGAATGCTAGGATCATAATGCATGATGTATAACACAGTATTTACAATAAATACTGTCATCATGTTCTTTATTCTTGTTGGGTTATACGCATCCATTCCAGCCTCAGAAGCATCTGATGAAGTGTCTGGGTTAGCCTGCTAGCTGCTATGCAGCTCTGACAGGCTTTGAAAGAAGCCATCACTGCCACTCTAAAAATGGCAGCCCAAGTAAGTCTAGATAGTGCTGTGCAACTCACATCATCAAATACACCTTTTCACTATGGCTGTTGTGGCTGAAATCACTATTTCAGACAACCTAGTCTTTACTGATAGCTTTAATGGGAATTTGGACAGAACTCAATTCACCTGAGACTATTGCATGTGTTCTGGTTAACATGATGAATCATTGCCAGGTCAGATTCAGACAAACTGCCATGTGCGATGCTAGAGAGTGGCTAGTACTCATGACAGAGGCCTCGGTGATCAAGCTGGGCTGGCTGGAGCTATGGGCTCCAAGTCTGGACCCCGAAAGCCATGGATGGAATTAAGCGCTTGTATCCGTTTCAAAAATCCAAACATTGGCTTGTTGCTGATGTGTACTGGGGAGTGATGTGGTGCCACACAGAAAGAGAGGAAGACAGAAACAAAATCAGTTGTAATTAACGTACATTTGGCCCTCAATGCTTTACAGGTACTGAGACATCATCACAATTTTCTATGATCAGACAATCAGCTATAGTCAACCATCTGGGTAACACAAGGACAAATGGCTGTCTGCACCTGGAATAGAAAATCTTCAATCTCCTAAGGTAAGACCATCTGAGAATTACTGCTAACTCATCTGCCAAGATTAGCTTCACTAAGGGATCTTTATAATGGCTAAGGTGTCTGTACTCAGAAGTTGTTGCCCAGATCTGGGACAGGTTTGGAAATGCACAGTTGGAAAACCACAAATCTCCAAAGTCAAGCGTAACAACCCAGTGGGAAATGATGTGCTTCCTATGCTTTTTCTTATTATCCTATGCTTTTTCTATACACCTTCACTCTTCTAACACAGATCCTTGCACAGTATTTAGCAGCGAGTCTGCATTGTCCGGTCTGTGGTCGTGAGATGGCTTTCCACCATTACTTTTGCAAGAGGGTGGAAAATCCAAGAGTGTTCCACAATGAGCAGATCTGCTTTCCAAAATGCACAGCAAGATTTGGGTGGTGGGTATGGAGCTTCAGAAATGCATAACTGTCATTCATTTCAAAAAGTGTTGGGAGTTGCATTCTTTGGATATAAGCTTACCTTCATGCATTGGTGTCAAAATGACTCTGTGATGCCCAAGATCATAATCACCCCACATTAAAAATCAAGTTAATCTTTTAATGAAGCTGAGGATGTAGCACATTCCTTACTGTACCAGGAGTGCAGCCTTCAGACTGATCTGATTCTCGAACTAACAGTATATTTGACATTGAGAAAAGTCAAAAAGACGCCCTTTGTTTAGGCGGAGGCTGGCATCCTGGGTGGTGAATGTAATGACCATGGCCTTTAGAAAGAAGGCCAAGGAGCATCATCCCCTCATGGTTATTATTTGGAGATGTGCTGTTTAACGAAGTCCATGCTGCTGCTACCTGGATGTCTTTAAGACCAACATTCCACCTCCCAGTGGTGCGAGTGCCCGAGGTCATCTCTAAACATTTTTTTTGTGTTCTTGCAAGGTGAGTGCTGTTCTTCACAACATTGTTGGCATAAACTATGTGTTTCATATCTCCCATGCAGGAGCAGTGGAAAAAAACAAGTTACATATGTAGCTTTGGTTCTATGAATACTGGATAACAGCCAGGTTTTCCTGTCAAGCAAACAGAGCGGCTGCCTTAATGCCAGCAACATTTATTGCAAATTAGATGTCATGTGTCAATGTGTGACTATGTTGAGATCTTGGCATAAGTGTGCAGGCACACAAGGTATCCAGGTGTTTCACACTGCTCCTGACTGTTACCTGAGGTACAGTTAAATATGTAACTAGGGAAAAGAAAAAAACTGCTGTATTCCTGTGTGTGCATGTGTGTGTGTGTGTGCGCGCGCAAAACACATAAATCCAAATTCAGAAAATGTGCAAAGAATAAAAATTCAAATCAAAGAAATACAACATAAGTGAAAAAGAAAAAAAAAGACAGATTTTCCCTCAACATTCATTTATTAAACACAAACTAACAAAAAAATAATAAATAAAACAGTAGAACAGCCATACGTAAAACATAATTAAGACAAACAAGGCCATTCTGGCTTGTGGATTTCAAGAAGTGTCCCAGCTTCATCTCCACTAGAATTCAATGGAGAAAAGAAAGAAAGAAAAAGAAAGAAAGAAAAAGAAAGAAAGAAAGAAAGAAAGAAAGAAAGACAGAAGGAAAGAAATGAAAGAAAAAGTATAGGGATTTTACAAATGATTTGTCAAATTTGCCTTTGTGAAATCCTAACAGAGCAATTATTACCCGAAGATTATATGTTATTTGGCATTAGGTTTGAAATGTTTAAAGACACATAGCTATAATGTAAAAGAGGTATTTAGTTAATGATAAACTGATTCCTTCTGCTCTTGGTCACTCTTCAACTACTTGAAATTAGAAGTGCTAGAAAAGAATAAAAGGTAAGAATCTGAGAACTTGGCAAAGTCAGTAGTTTCTTACTAGCAAGTGATACAGAGCTTTGAAAAGGCTCCCAAATGCTCCACTGACACAGGATATTATGAGTGATTAGGTGTCGATTGTGCAAAGTATATTTCAGCCAAAATTCGTAATTATTGGAACACTGTTACTGTCTAATTCCTCTGTGTAATACTGACCCAAAGGCATGTTATCACAGTTAACAGAATGCCTTCTGAATGTTATACCGCTGCATTGTAAATAACTGATTTGGTCAGCAATGCTAACCATAGCGGTCACTGGTTTGGCCAAGCTGAAAATTTGTATGTGAACCAGAAAAAAAAATTAAAAATGAACAAATGAAAAGTGATAAATGTTATGCATCAAAACTGCAGGACTGATACATTCATATTGTGCACACTCTCCAAAATGCAAAATGGAGAGCGAGGATAAGACTGAATTTACAACTCATAAAAAGAGTTAAAATGGTATTTTACAAAAGACACAATTACAAATCAAACTGATATGTGTATCTGGGATCTGTTCTAATGAGCTGTAGTACAATCCCTATGTTTTTTACTGACCAATCCTTTTAGATACACAAACCACGCCAAACTCTCCTTGTATTAACAAGCCACGAGGATTCGTCCCCTATTGCTTGTACGCTGCAGAGAACATTTGAGTGTGAATACTTACATTTCACAGCAGGCCACATGTCTTGAGAATGGACACAAGCAGTTACGCTCATAACAGATTAGAGCTTACACGCATCCTTGGCACCTTAATATAAAGCTAAAACGGAAATCAATCCAAATACTAGAGCCGTGACAGCAAATCAATAAGCATGACATGGTAGCATGTGCGGTGCACTCGCAGGCTCTGTTTGATCAAGCTGGACCCTAGATTCAAAGCAAAACGTTTGACCAGTTAACAAAAAAATAGAGGCAGGAGCAGAGCGGAGGCCAGTGCTTTAGATCGTTTCCAAAGATCGCTCCTTTCTTGTTCAAAATGCCCTTTTATAGATTTATGCCTGCGAGCGCCAGGGGTCAGCTGCAGCCTGCAGGCATTGATGTCTTTATTCTAACACTTGCCTGTTCTCACACACACTTGCACACACACTCACACATACAGTTATATTAGCTCAGTCTTTGTACAGTTACACAAACTCAGACAGGAAGGTCTATTAAGCACCTGCCTGGCAGTAAAGATAAAAACAACCCCCACATTTAATTAATACCCCCCCAAGCCCCCTGCCCTCTTCCAGGTGCTATTCACAGCCCCAGTGCTATTCTTTGCTGTAATACAACACTTGTTATTTAAGAATTATATAACACTGGGGGTGTCCACCTCCCCTACAGCAGAGTCAGGTTTCAGAGGTGAAAGTGGAAAAAAAATGACTTAAAATCACATTTAAAAACTCCGCGCTTTTTTTTTTTTTGCATATCATCTATCATCCATTTAGAACTCTAAAAAAATCAGTATCTCAAATAAGCAATGCACTTCAAAATTCTCAGTGTGTTTAAAAAAAAAAAAAAAAAAAAAAGGCCCATAAAAATGTATCCATCTGCATATTCATGGATGTCCTGCATTGTTAACTCAGCACACACACCCCCGGTCCAGGAGACAATCCTCCATTCACTATACCTCACTTTAGAGATCAAATCATTATTACTATATTATTATTAGCATTATTGTTCACTATGGTTGACTGAATGTGAAAAAAGGACATTAGCGTCCATAAAGGAAGCCCGTAAGAGAGATATGGTTGTGAAATAAAGGGATGGAGTTTCACGGCCTTTGGCTGTACAGTCCTCTCTGCTAGCACTGGCCCTCAGTTACCCTGTCGCTATGCAGCCATCAGGTACTGGTGGTAAAAGAGGCCAAAGAGAGACGTGGAGAACAAACAGGCCGCAATCCACCAGGTGAGGAAGGAGAGGATGCCTCGGAAAAGCAAAGGCGTGAAAACAGTCCTCAGTCCTCCCAAAGCCACAGAGAGCTGTGCCACTGTTTGTGGTGTCTGAGCTTCTGCTTGTCCTGTTGTGTCCAGGAGAGAGTCTTCATTCCCTTCAGCGTAAATGCCCCAAGAATGACCACCTGACATGCATCAGGAAAGATTCAGAAAAAAGCATAAGACGTTTAGGAGTAGACAATAAGATGGTTGATAACAGTTTCACAATGCTGTCAAGTCCAAAGTTACTAGCACACTGGAGTCTTCTAAGGAAACCAGGCTTTGGGGTCATGACATGTGCAGGTAGACTACATACTTCCCCACCACCACCACCACCACCACACCCACCGTGACAGAGGACAAAGGGATTTTACATGTTGGCAACCTTATATTAATGCCCCAGGGATAATAAAATGGTTCCTGCATTTAAAAAAAAGAAGTTTTTTAGCTTTGCAATATTTAAGTATGGTCAAAAATATATAATATTTCTCAATTTCAGACTATAACAAAACAAATGGAATGCAATTTACTGTCAAGTTAAGGTACAAACATGGTACTGATATTGTATTTTAACGATTGTTACTATTTGAAATGCCTTTCAAACATTTTTGTGTACGATATATCATCCGATTATATTTTATTATACAGTGGGACCCTGTATCCGCAGGAGGGATGTGTTTCAAGCCCTCCAGCACATGCCTGAATCCACAGATAACAGCAAACACTAAACGCTGTATGCACTTCATGACAAAAATAGTAGCACAATTTCCTTTTTCTTTTAACAAAAGATTTGTGCTTACCATACATCTGAGCAACCTCTTTTTTTTTTCATAATAAATCAAGAATGTTCACCTTTTCATGTACAGGAAACACTTTACCACCTCTGTTTGTTACAAGTGATTTGCCAGCTTTGCTACTCTTGCACTTTGGGGCCATTATCATGCAAAATAAGGTTTAGTTACACTTTCACAATCCTGTGAGATTTAATCTGATAGTGATTTCAGACACTACGTGTCTAACAATTAGGTGGTACATATAGCATGGATACACTGGACGTTACTCAGAACGGTGCACGATTTAAATTACGAATGTTTACAGTAATTCTGGAATGAATTATTACATACATACTGTGGCCAACTAGGGTTAAATGAAATCACAGTAACTGAAACAGAAGATATAAGGAGTGGAGTGTACTACAGTAAAACTATTATATAAACCTTTTCTCTGTTCAGTTAAATTTAAAACAAAGCTTTTCTCGATTTTGAAACTATTTCAAGCATTTACTTCTAACATAAATGCAACTGTGTTAATACAAACACCTGTAAGCTTGAAAGTAATTATTTAAATGAAGAACACTTCTAATTTTCCTGCATGTTGTATAAAGAGAAGCTAATTAGGAAAATTATAATACGAGGAAGTATGAAAAGGTACAGCTCACAGCTATCTGTAGCCAGGAAGCCAAAAGAGCACATGCGGCTATTCTCTTTGGGTTGGACAGAAGAAATGGGTCTCCTGTTAATTTTAGGGACATTATCCAGTTGTGGGGGTCTCTGAGCTTATATGAAGAGTCAACTGATTTGAACCACAGCATGAGCAGCAGTTTGAAAAGAAACGTGCTGGACTTCACCCTTGTTGGTAGCTTTTAAATTTGAAAGAACTATCTAGATGGTGGGAATCAGGAATGATACAAATTAGTAGAATAATTAGGTGAAAACCAGAAAAATGCCAAATAGTTTTCCAGCTATTTCAGAGGCAGCATTTAATCACCATATGTGATATTCTTTTTTCAATTCAATTCAATTCAAGTTTATTTGTATAGCGCTTTTTACAATAGACATTGTCTCAAAGCAGCTTTACAGAGCATAAACATAGAGCAGAAGAAGGACATAATTAATGATAAAGGAAATAACGAATAATATTTTTATACGATTATTTTTGACCATTCTTTTCAAGGTTGCAAATAATTCTGGCTAAAATAATAATGATTATTTTAAAAGCCCCAGCAAGCTAACATTAATAATGTTTAGACAAAAATAATGTATCTAATGACCAAAATATATTTTTTATATATATACTTAAATAGATTATAATATACGACTATTTAGTGAGTCCTTGTTCTAAAATCAACACAAAACCTGATGACACCCTCAGAGTATACTGCGGTCTTCATGTCATACTGGCCAAGCTTACTGTGACCTCCACCAGCAATGCTGCAGAAAAACAGCACACCCGATCTGCTCACCTAATGTTTTTAGCAGCAAAGTTGTATGCAGCAGCATCACCAGTGGCGCCACATACTGCAGAGCGATCACACATAAGTAGTAAAAGACACGAGCCACCTGGCAGAAAAAAAAGAACATATTTGCAGTTAAAAACAGTTCCTTCGCACAAATCCACTTCAGAAAACAAGCTACTTCAGGGCAAGAAGGGTTCATCAAACAGACTTAGAGAAACTGTTCCCTGTGACTTTAGCTAGGGGGAAGGACTGAAAACGTATAAATTCTGAGAAAGGCTGAAACGCCACCATGCCTCCACAGCCATTTATGAGCCTTGCACATCAAAAAGGCTCTTTCCCTTGGCTCGAGTTCTGGAGTGCTAGAGGTTTTGATCTTAACTAAAGCTCCACTAAACCCAAATAGCAGGCCCATTTCAGGTGGCAACAATCTGGCTTGGTCCTTTTCCATTTGAACACATTTTCATCAATGAAGCGCACCGCTAAGCTAATGCAACGATCTTTAGGTGATGGAGGAGGTAAGCATCTTGACACATTCATACACCTGCATCCGGCAGAGACGATGATTCATTCATCTCGCCAGTCAACATGGCACAGAAGAATGATTCATCCACTCAGATAATGTCATGAGGACTTTCTATTGGAACAAGCCACCGGGATAATTTTAACTCGACCGATCCGGACGATTTTATAAAATTTAATTTAATCTCAAGAGAATAAAATGAAAGTCCTTAAAAGAGCCATGCAGAAAATCAGACGACGCACCATTTTCTGAAGCTCCACTGTGCTGATGCGTCCTGCTTCCTTCTTCATCTGCTCGACACCCTTCTGAGCCAGGTTGAGGTAGGCCTGTAGGTGGTGGCGCATCATGGCCAGCCTCAGCGCGCACAGCAGCAGAATGGCCCACAGGCGCAGCGTGTCGTACGTCTTTTCTGACATCCTGAGAGAAGCAAGTGAAGACAGACAGTAGGGGTGTTTCTTAATATATCACTGCAACAGCATACAGTAATAACCGCTTATGCCTGTAACAACCAGAAACTGGTACAAAGCAATTTTATTTTTTTTTGTTATTTAGTGAACAGAATCCAGTTTTTCATATTAACCTTTATTAAGCATAATCACTTGAGTGTTCAGATTTGATGCCGTCTCATAAAAATAACACATAATACACATTTATTTATTTATTTATTTATTTATTGGTAGCCTAGTCCACATTAAATTGAGTTTACCACAGCGTTAACACACACTCACACAAAAAAATTATGTTGGACATGAGCACAGTGTCTGTTCAGTGGTATTTCCACCACGTTCATATGATTTGACAATATGAACATGAACACACTCTTTGCACTCATTGTCTAGCACGTATCCCAGTGTCACGTGTATACTACACAAAGCAGTCAAACATGGAATTATATAATAATAATAATAATAATAATAATAATAATAATAATAATAATAATAATAATAATAAAACACGGAATCATCACTGGAGTAAGCTTCACTGATGCAGGACAACAGAAATACTTTTTCCTCATACCTCATTCCCAATACTGTTTCCACAAAACACGTGATGTCTCAGATATATTGACTCTGAAGAGTGGATTTGAAAAGATGTGGAAATATTTTATTAATGTGGACTAGACCTAATTATTGCTGTTTGTTTAGTTTTGCACCATTGTCTCTGTGAAACTGGTGCATGAATATCAGAGCTGTTATATATATATATATATACACATACATAATTGCTCTCATTCTCTCACACATGCACATATCTTGTTCTTCAAAGCATTAAAGAACGACCGAATGTTTAACATGGGGAAAAAAACTTACAAAGGCACACTTTCTTTCCCCAGTGTAGGATTCATTATATAATCCTTGGTTATAGGCTTCACCCACAAGAGTACCATTATAAGAGGAGCCAAGAAGTTGATATGCAGCAATGTCCTGTAAGACAAGAAAGAAAGAATTATTTAAATACATATGATTATTTGGAATAAAAGCAGGTCTGGTTAAAAAAAGGTGAAGGTTATGGAGTAGCTCAAACTTTGGCCAAGAGCAGTGTTCGTGATGTTTAAAAGGACAGGGAATAGATTGGGATGTAATACAAACTGCAGACAGCAGAGAATCTAAGTGCTGGAGTGAAATGGGAGCTGGTCACACTGAAGTGGATTAGCAAGTGGTAGTGTGTGTCTCCTGATCCCTCCCATCACACCTGGCTGTGGTCCCTTACATAATCTAATACGGAGTCCATCTGTAATAATATTTATCTGCTGACTATATAAAGCTATGTCATGTTCTGGTTGTGCATGTTGAATTATGTGCAAATGGACAGGTGGTTCTTCTGGATATAACATGATCCAGTTGTGCATGTGGCTATAACAGTGGGGAGCATCACAGGCTCTGTCTCAGTTAAACACATATATAGGCAGTCCTTCAATTTACCAGATAACTAAATAACTGGTTGTTCAGTGCTAAAAGTTTTGTCTTAGAGACCAGATGATTACAAGGTTAAAACCAAAGATGTGTAAAGAGATACGTTTAATTAACATGCCATTAACATTTCCACCAAAGAAGCTTACGTTTACACTACATAATAAGTATTTAGATTACACATCAGATATAGTACATCTAATAACACTAATACACTTATATTACTAATGTAGGATTCTTTGGACACTCACTGTGTGAATTTGCTGAGGTTTAGGGTCAGGGCATCAAGATGCATCTGGGCCAATCGCAGCCCGGGGAAGGTAAGGAACGCTCCAATCAGAGAGCAGAGAAGAGCCAGAATCAGCTTAAAGGTTAGCTTGGATATGGGGCCCCTACACAAAAAGGCATCAAGATAGAAAGCAATGGCTGTTCAGAGCAGGGTTACACATACACACACACACACACACACACAATCTCAAAACAGACACACACACAGACAGACGCAGAGAGACGCAGACAGACACACACACATGCCCTATTATAATTATTACTCACTGGGACTGCAGGCCTTGGGTCTCCAGAAACTGAACAGCACTTTCAGAAAAATTAGCAAAACCTGCAAACAAGGAAAATCCATGATTTTTTTTTCATAGGTAAAAAAAATATATATTTAAAATAAGTGCCACTTCTTTTAAGAAAATGTTTTAAAAAAAAAAGCTAAACAAATAATCAATAGCACTGACTGGTAAGTAGATGGTATAAAAACTCACACACACTATATATAAGTGCCAAATACAGTGCCTTGCAAAAGTATTCATACTGAACTTTTCACATTTTGACACGTTACAACCACAAACAAAAATGTATTTTATTAGGATTTTATGTGATAGACCAACACAAATTGGCACATAATTGTGAAGTGGAAGGAAAATGATAAATGGTGTCCAAATGTTTTTTACAAATAAATATCTGAAAAGTTCATTCACAGATGTGCATTTGTTTTCAGCCCACTGAGTCAATACTTTGTAGAACCACCTTTTGCTGCAACTGCAGCTGCAAGTCTTTTGGGGTAGAGAGTGAAATTTTTGCCCATTCTTCTTTGCAAAATAGCTTAAGCTCAGTCAGATTGGATGGCGAGCGTCTGTGAACAGCGATTTTCAAGTCTCGCCACTGATTCTCAATTGGATTTAGGTCTGGACTTTGGGCCATTCTAACACATGAATATGCTTTGATCTAAACCAATCCATTGTAGCTCTTGCTGTATGTTTAGGGTCATTTTCTTGGTGGAAGGTGAACCTCTGCCCCAGTCTCAAGTCTTTTGCAGACTCTAACAAGTTTTCATCTAAGATTGCCCTGTATTTGGCTCCATCCATCTTCCCATCAACTCTGACCAGCTTCCTTGTCCCTGCTAAAAAAAAAAGCATCCCCACAACATGATGCTGCCAGCACCATGTTTCACGGTGGGAATGGTGTGTTCAGTGTAATGTGCAGTGTTTGGTTTCCACCACACAAAAAAACGTATTGAATTTTGGCCAAAAAAAATAAATAATTTTGGTCTCATCTGACCAGAGCACCTTCTTCCACATGCTTGCTGTGTCCCCCACATGGTTTGTCACAACCTGCGAACATGATTTCTTATGGCTTTCGTTCAACAATAGCTTTCTTCTTGCCACTCTTCCATTAAGACTGGTTTTGTGAGAGTGCACGACTAATAGTTGTCCTGTGGACAGATTCTCCCACCTGAGCTGTGGATCTCTGCAGCTCCTCCAGAGTTACCATGGGCCTCTTGCTGTTTCTCTGATCAATGCTCTCCTTGCACGGCCTGTCAGTTTAGGTGGACGGCCATGTCTTGGTAGGCTTGCAGTTGTGCCATACTCTTTCCATTTCCAGATGATGGATTGTGCAGTGCTCTGTGAGATGTTCAAGGCTTGGGATAATAATTTATAACCTAACCCTGCTTTAAACTTTTCCACAACTTTATCCCTGACCTGTCTGGTGTGTTCTTTGGTCATTATGATGCTGTTTGTTCACTAATGTTCTCTAACACACTTCTGAAGGCTTTACAGAACAGCTGTATTTATACTGAGATTAAATTACACAGGTGCACTCTATTTACTAATTAGGTGACATCTGAAGGAAGTTGGTTTCACTGGATTTTAGTTAGGGGTATCAGAGTAAAGGGGGCTGAATACAAATGCACACCACACTTTTCAGATATTTATTTGAAAAAAAAAAAAAATGGGACACCATTTATAATTTTCATTCCGCTCCACAATTATGTGCCACTTTCTTTCAGTCTATTTCATAAAATCCAAATAATATACATTTTTCTTTGTGGTTGTAACATGTCAAAATGCGGAAAGGTTCAGTGGGTATGAATACTTTTTGCAAGGCACTGTAGGTAGTTCAATGTACAGTAACGGTCATATTTCTTAATCTTAACTCAGGAAAATGCACTCTACAGTTAGAGCAGATTTTTTTAGAGCAATGTTTTAGGACTCTTAGGACTTGTTCCATCCATTAATGATCCTCAGGATAAAAATCCTCCTATTTAGTACAGAAATTTTTGGCTATTTTTAGAAAACCCAAACAAAAGAAATCCAAGAATAAACTCTTACCGAAAGACCTGAATGGACAAGACTGTGGAGTTTGAGAAGGTTGTTAACACTGTGGTCATACTGTACCTGACTCAAGTCCAAATTCCAGGTAGTTCTCAGTGACGATGAGGATGGCCATTGCTTTGACAAAGAAGAAGAATCCAAAGGTGATGCAGAGAGATCGCTCACCTCCTTCCTCCAGCTTAAAGTAGTGAGCCGTGAGGGAGAAGAGGATCTTACTGAAGGAATAAGGAGTTAAGTACTGGGTGAAGTTGAATATGAACAGTGCTACCAATTCTCTTCAGCAAAACACAGCCAAGATAAGATAAGATAAGATAAGATAAGATAAGATAAGATAAGATAAGATAAGATAAGATAAGATAAGATAAGCAGCAAGAGGAGGCAAGAAGAACAGAGAAGAGAAGCAGCAAGAGGAGGCAAAAAGAACAGAGAAGAGAAGAGAAGAGAAGAGAAGAGAAGAGAAGAGAAGAGAAGAGACAGGACAAGTCCTACTGTACCATGTGCACCTTTGCTTTGTGTGCGAGTTTAAAGCAGATCTGCTGAGTGGCCAGACAATGCGCCAGTCAGTTCAATCGTCCCATATCAGTTTATACGAATGATTAAACTTACCTAAAATGTTTAATAAATTCATTAAATGTGGATTGAAAATCTTTGAAAACAAAGTTTAAAAGTTTCTACCAAATCTACAGTCAAAACAAAATTAAAGTTAAAAACCTAAAAAAAAAAACAACCCAGATATTATTGTTAGAAAGGTGTCATAATGAGCCGCCTCATGCCTGCATGCCCAAATCTAGTAGAGTTGATTACACTGGTCCAGGTCAATCATGTGGGTGCACAGTGCAAAAATCACAGACAACTGGAGAAGGCCATCTAAGGAAATGTCTCATTGCCCATCACATTGACAAAGCCATTTCTCTGCCACACACTCTTCAGAGCCAGCCCAGTAAAATGGCTCTTTCCTGACATCGTCCATCCATTTGCACTCACACAGGCCTATCATCATCCTCATCATCTTTATCATGCCATCAGCCAGCCTCCCTCTTTCCTATTGCACCAACCTTTTTTTCCCAGGCAAATCAGTCTGGTTTGGTCATGAAAATTGGATGTCCAATCTTCAGTAGCAGGTTGTGAGTGGGTGAGGGGCAATGCCTATAGCTGGGAGATTGATCCTTGTGCACTGTCCTGGGGTTAATGTGCATGATTTCGCACCCAGAGAAGCAAGAAAGTAGCAGGTAAAGAGCAACAGGTGCCGACTTCTAAAGGCAGAGATTTCTCAAATTCAGTTTCTGCAAAGGAAGCTGTTTACATGCTCACCCCAAGACTTCACATATTAAATCTTTACTAAAGGGAATATTTTGCCTGAATACCAGTTCCAGCTCCTAACGATTTCTAGCTGGAGTTGTTTACAGAAAGTATAATTGACATTACCAGTAGCCAGGTTCTTTCCTGCTCTTCCTCAGACGTGTGATGCAACATTTATCCTTTTCAATTCAATTCAGTTTTATTTCTATAGCACTTTTAACGATGGATATTCTCCCAAAGCTGATTTACAGATTATAAAAAGTTGATGTAGTTATTTGAATGTATCCCTATTTATCCCTAATGAACAAAGAAAAACTCTCTTAGATGGCATGAAGAAGAACCCATCCCCATCTGGGTGACAACAGAGGGTGTGAATATAAATTATTATAAATACTGAAGAGTGTGATTATATAAAACATCCTTTCTTTAGCTTATCATCTGAGTTCATTATAAATTCAACGACTTCTCCGTGCTGAAGCCTTCAAATACTCAATGATGGAGATACACAATGTTATTTTGCGTATTAATTAAGAGGTTGTTCTCCTTTTCACCGTCAGTCTTGTTTCTAGTAACTAAAATCTATAGGAGTAGATATAGAAATTTTACACTGTCACTCATATATATGCCCATGTCTCCATGGTATCCTTTCACTCATAAGTTTCCTCCACAGTTTCCATCACTCCATCATAGGTTAACCACAGGTTGTCTCTTGTGTCTATATGACTTCATCCAATAACTGTTTTTGTGTACAATAAACTGTAAGCTGCACTTTGGGGGTTACCATTGGTTTGCATCATTCTTTAAACTCCCTGTGGTCATGCTGATGTTTTTCTGTCTTTCCGACAACGTTTAATATTTTTCGTTCATCAGTAACTTCAGTGTCCCATTTCTCCTAGACTAAAAGGGGTCATTTCCATATGTAGAAATCTAACAAGAAATCTAAAAAAAAAAAAAAGAATAATCAGATAGCAGAAATAGACACGGATTAAAAGGCAGATAGAAGTAATTGACAAGAAAGAAAGGAATAAGCGAAAGAATGAGAACAAAGAGAAGGAAAGAGAATAGGAGCTGAAAACCTGCAGCCACTTATATAGCATAACGTACAAAAAATGTAATGTTTCTCTAATTGTCAACCCAGGAGGAGGAAGACAGAGCCTTACAGGATAGCTTCAAATTATTAGGGTTTAATAAATAATAAACACAGAACAGGAACAAAGATGAAAACTAAACAAGACAAATGACAAGGGTACACTGACGAACACATTGACGATGAATAGACATAAGGATTAATACGTAGGGAACAGGTGTGTAGAGATGGGAAGAAGTAAAAAAAAGGTGGGGCAGACACATGACATAAACAGACTCACATGGCCAAAAGTCCGGGCTGAGTCCTCACACTAATATCAGCGTACAACTAAATCAAGGACTATGGGAAAACAAAACTAAACTTAAAAAGGAAAAGTGGATTGTACAATTAAATCCCTCAATATTCTGCACTTCAGCTTCACAGTCATTCATCCATTCTGAACTCAATATGCTGCACTGCCAAAACCAGAAATGCACCTTTTTAGAGTCACTGGCAAAAAATACAACCGCCACATGAATATAACACCCTGGCAAGTGGGTTCAGAATATATATATATATATATATAAAAAAAAAACGAGGCACACAGAAAGTATGACAGCTCTTAAGCATTTTGTACAAGATCAAACTCTGCAGCACCCCCTACATCATTATCTGTTCTGATGCAACCTTCAGGACATTCATGCTGCAGCACTCGTGACATTAAGCCTTAACCTTGGCTGAGTGGTGTTATGAAGGATACATGACAAAGGCCAGCACTAACAAACTCCACACCACACTGATGTTCATCTCTCCATTAGGCTCAGCCACACAGAAGTACAGCTCAGTGATGAGGTACACTGCTGTCGCTGCCACTGTGAAGTCCACCAGCCACTGAAACTCCGGGAAGTAGTGCAAAGCTAGCAGAAAAAAAGAGTAATGAGGTCTTCGGTGCAGAGAGCAGCATGGAATATATGAGGCTGCTAGGCTTCTAATGATATGGAGCAGATGGAAGTGCATATACCTAGCGTGTCCACTTCGGCAATACGTTTTGTTTCCAGCTGGAGGTCGATGTCTTTGGGAACCGTCATTGGCTTGTTGTCTATGTGGCCGTTGTATTTCCTAAAAAATACACAAAATCCATACGTCTGTGCAAGTTATATATACACATGTAAAGCCACAGTTGGAGGATGTACGGTCGATGTTACATTTTTTCATGCAGTTGTTCAAACAAGAAAACCTCATCTCAATCTTAAAATAAACCCAGCGTCAAATTATACAATACAGTTTTAGAGGAGTGAGCCTGAAAAATCATCGTCTCCCTTTCTGAAGACGGACTAAGGTAATATTGATATTTGCTTATACTTAAACATCAGTGTTATTGCACACGTGTAAATAAATCAAAGCAAATCTAAATTACTGGGATTTCTTTTCAGCCCTAAATGATATACAGATTTGCAAAGCATAGCTCAGACTTGGCTCAATTTCCCTTGGAAACACCACCACCATCAGTGTTTGTACCTTTAACTGAGGATTAGAATCCTGCCTGCTTTAAAAAAAAAAAAAAGAGGCTAAATATACACAATGCTGAAATCAAACACATTCCTTCCTCAGCACTAAAGCTGTTGGCATGAGAATGTTGAATGTTGAGGTCTGCTGGGAACAGTAGGATACTGGAAAGTGAAGAGGGGGAGAACATGGGCCTCCAGATCAACAGAGGCCAGTGTTTGAGCCCTTTGCCCCATAGCCGCGGGCCAGCTGTCCTAAAAAGCAGTGATCCTCTCGTCTGGAGCGCTGTTGTTTACCCAAGGGCCATGCACACTACGGCGACTAGCACAAAAGCCCTGTGGGAATCCCGATCTTCTATAGTTTTGATCTCGGCGCTACCTGCCTCGGCTCGGGAGATCTCCAAAGAGCACGGCTCCAAAAAGAAGGACTTACCAGAAGGTAAGCAGAACAAGGAAGGTGGACATTGGCCCATCTGTACTATTTTAAGGGATTAACATGCTGGAATTTAAGTGTAGAGATTATACAAAGATACTGAGTGAGAACTAAACTAGGGACTAGTGCTCATTAAGAGCAAAGAATACTAGTTCAGCGCTGGTTTATTGGTCATTATAAAGAACCAAAAAATTCAATTGCACTACATACCTGTCCTTTTTGTTCTTCCATCCTTTCTGATGCTTTCCAGCGAGGCTCCTCAACTCATCTTCTGTTGGATGCTGGTACCAACGCAGACTGAAAACATGCAAGCCAGGCATAACATATAAGCATAAGAGAACAAGGCAGATTTTGAAGATTTGTGTACAGCCTCTTCAACTTTGTTTGGAAACCATTTGAGTCCTGAGAGGGCTGTGCTGCTTTTAGTTGTTTCCAATGTTTATTTATTCATTAATGAAAACTCAATTATGGAACTCTCTAGGGCAAAAAATCCTCTGTTTGAACTAGCGGAAGAAAAAAAATCAAAAAGTTTCACAGTCCAAACAAGTACTGATGAATTATTGAACACATTCTGAGGAGCTGTTTACTCTAAACACATGGAGCTAATTAGGAGAAACCAGGCGGGGTTTGTCGTGATCCTCTTGGGTTATTCCACTTTCTGAAGCTGCCCTTTGGTCTTACTGATGAGCCGTAATGATGCATCTTTGGAAGGCCGATTATGCTAACAATAAAATTAGAGCTTGAGCGAAAGTAGATCATGTTGTTCTTGTTGAACCTGCCTTCGGCATGAACTGCTGAGATACAATGCTAGAGCACTCGAAGGGTCAATAAACACAAAGGGTCTCAGTGCCTTTGCTCATTACCTGCCACTGCAAAGCAGCCATCTTGCGAAGGAATAGTGAGGTATAATTTTCTGAATCACACAGGCCATTACCATGGTAACCACCAGTTGCACACTGATCACACCCTGGGGATTGAAGACACACAAAGTATAAAAAGGTTACACAGTGCAAATAATAGTTAAGTGAAAAGGACAAGTTAAATATACATTACATGCAAACTACACATTTGACATTTTCTGAATTATTAACACGAAAACAGGAATACTAATAAATAATAACAACATTTATTAGACGATTCCTGATATGAGAAATTTAGAACTTTCGGGCGGTTCTTTACAGTTACATACATAAGTTACCTAAATAAGACCATTTGTGTGGGTTCTTGGTCAAGAGTGTGAAAATCATGTCATCATTGTGCACCCGAGGAACCAGACAGTGTCAAGAGGGAGGCATTTTCATTTGGCCAAACAGGCTGGATATTACAAACATGCTTGAATGTATCACTTAGGTATCAAAACTCATAACTGCCCTTTTAACCCAGCATGAAACTACTTCAACTGGAGTGGATGTACTGTAGCCATAAACTGACCAATTCTACCATCCACACCAGTGGAGCACAGTCTGAGCCCTGCACTTCATAGTGAGACACGAACCTGCATTTAAATCACCTCTAATCTGTAAATGTGTTTGAGTAAAAGCTTGACTTTAGGTCACAGTATGTGAGCTTGTCAGACCATGGGTATTTCAGTCCAGACCAATTACATGTGCAAAGTATGCTCACTAGAAGGTTTAATAGGAACACCATCCTGTACACCTACACAATGATGCAATTATCCAGTACCTCAAGGATTTGGGGATTTTCAGATCAGAGAAATAATCACAAAATCAAGTAAACTCAATGACATTCTGAGGAGCGTGAATTTTTTTAAAAAGACCACTAATTTTCTGTAGAGACGGGCCAAGACATGGCATTACATGGCACAATGCACGCAAAGTTTTTTCAATTCACGTGAAGCAAACATGAACAAAATTATCAGAGAAAGTAACTATAACCAATTCAAGTCCTTTTTTCTACTAAAAAAATATACAAAAACTCTTTTGCTTCCCATATTTGGAAAAAAAAAATAATGCAGAAAAATCAAGCATTTTGGGTGCCAACAATCACAAAAAGAAATCTCTGAAATCATAAAGGGACTGAATTATCCAACCAACTAAATCATGTGGCAGCAGCACAAACATGTAAGAATCATGACCGATATGGATAATTTCATATCTTGACAAAGAATCGCAAAATATTTTATTTTCTCTAAAACGTATGAAAAAAGATATGTACAGAAAAATAACTGCATCCTACTCCATGAAATGCAATTTTTATTTTCTATGTTTATTTGGAAGTGACATTGAACCAAGAAGAACAAGAAAAACATTATTATTACCAATAAGAACAAGCAAAAACACAACATTCTCAAAACAGGAACAATATAAATGCAAAATAATAAACTACCTTTTCGAATTCTAGTAATCCATTGTACAGAAGCACCTCTGGTTTATTGTACATTATCCTAAGTTTTAGTTGTGTAGATGCCTGTTGTCCCACCTCGTCATGCTTATTTTTGTTACAGTGCACATTTAGTAGCTTCTGTCCCATACCATTATAGAATTTACAAAGAATGATGCAAAAAAACAAGAAAATCCACAATTTCTTGCGAAGAGAAATCAGAATCTCAGACAACCACTATTTCCACCCATGCCAAGCAGAAAAGGCAGAGCACACAATATGTTAAAGCTCATAGTGGATGTGTTATTAAAGCAGAAGTCCGTGTAAAGTTCCTCTCCTGTCCGTCAGGAAAAGGAATCAGAGGCTATAGTGGGAACAGGCTCACCTACACTGGACAGGTGAAGATTGGGGGGGTGGGGGGTGCTGGGGGTTCTATGACTTCTTCATAGTCGTAGACTATGTCCATTTTCTATGAATAATTGTGAATAATAGCACAACTGAATGAATGAGCAGGTGAATAGGTGTTCCTTTCAAATTGGACCGTGAGTATATGTCAGTAGTTTTTGACAAAATGTAAATTAAAATCACTTGTCACTGTCTATCACTTCATCTGTATGTCGTAGACATGCTCATAGTCCGGGATTTAAACCGAATATAAATTTCTAGTCCCTTACAAAAAGAAAGATTTGACTGCTGAAGCTCTTGGTTGATTCATGTAATGCAAACTTTGGTTGATGTATCAATAATTAATAATAATTTTATTTAAACATTACGTGGGTTTTTTTATCCATTTACAGTTCCATTTATTGTTGTGGAACAACTGTGAAACAAGTTAGTTCCTTTCATCACTTATAGTATAGCAGCTATAAACAGCTGTTACCTGACCAGTCTGTCTATTTTGTTGTAAATATCACACCAACACGTCTCTAAGTTAGCTGATGGTACAGAAATGATAAGGCAGAATAGCGCTTCTTTAGTAGCAACACTGTCTAACCAATCAAAACCCAGAATTCGAGAGTGCTGCTTTACAAGAAGTACTAATGCATGATAACTGATAATGCTGTTGTTGTCCTTCAGCTGCTCCATGTTCATTGTCCCCATAGCTTATCGTCTGAACCCCATATTTGATTTGGAACAGATTTTTTCACGCCTTCCTCATGCAACCCTACCGTTTTATCTAGGCTTGGGAGTAGCACTGAGAGTAACCCATCAGTGGCTGGGTTGGTCCTTGCCCAGGAATCGAACTCGGACTGTGGTGGCGCAGAATCCTGCTGCTGGACCACCAGGGACATGAACTACTAAACATTTGCATATTTACTGAAACTACTTTATTACTGGATCAGACTCTTGTAGATACATTTTCCTAATTGGTACTGGTGAAACATTATGAATTCTTATAATGTATTTGAAACAATGATTGCTACAATTAGAGTTTTCTAGCATGATTACATTATATTTTATTATATTACAGTATATTGTAGAAGACGATATAATATAATAGTGGCAGAAAACCGGTGAGGGGGAAAAAGGAGCCAGTGTATAGAGGGAATACAGGAGCCACATTTGTAGGTCACATAAATGGCTTGCTTCCTTGCAGTCATCATTCAATCCAATTGTCAACTCAAACAACCTGGCACACTCAGTCAGAGGAAAAAAAAAGTGCTCTCCTCCTTTTCCGTTTTCAAACACAAGTTGTATGATCTACCACAACAATAACTAGTAAACTCTAGAATTTAATGGACATCTTCAAGAAAGTCATCTACACACTCAATTCTGCCAAGG
This sequence comes from Tachysurus fulvidraco, assembly GCF_022655615.1. NCBI lineage: Eukaryota > Metazoa > Chordata > Actinopteri > Siluriformes > Bagridae > Tachysurus > Tachysurus fulvidraco. The sequence goes on from NC_062526.1 coordinate 9,758,226, forward strand.
CTTCTGCAACTAGCAATGGTGCACTGCAAGTTACTTAGGTATCCATTACGAGAACAATCACAGCACCTTCCGAGGTCACGGAGTCAGTGCCATATTACTGCTGTTCAACCCCGAACAACTCAGAACTTTGTTACACTTCAAATCAAACCACTTTCAAAATAACACAGAGTACTCTGAAAACACTGTTAAACCAGAACACCAGGGTGATTGTGAATACAGTTTCCTACAGGGATATCGTCACCGTCATTGCTGCTCCCAGAAATAAGAGCCAGCAAACAACTCGCTCTCAGATATAGGGAAATTGTATCTGTCCCAGTAACCTGGTTTAAACATACTCTATGATGATATTTGATAAAGAGAAAGGTGTTAGGTGTAAGACCACCAAGGCAGCAGGATTATCCACCAACAACACCAATGAAGAGCATTAGGTCTGAGAACTGAATGAAAAGTTGCGTTTATTAAAAGGTGAGTGATAAGGCACAACATAAATGCTCAGATAGATGGATAGATAGATGGATAGATGGATAGATAGATAGATAGATAGATAGATAGATAGATAGATAGATAGATAGATAGATAGATAGATAGATAGATAGATAGATAGATAGATAGATAGATAGCAGGGGCAGTTCTAGACCCTTTTTAGGGTGGCTCTAGCCCCCTGTCTGTGATCTCAGCCACCCTAAAACTAAAAGTATAATTTTTTTCTTTCAAAAATAAAAATAAAGTTAAAATGCAGGACATGTCATCAATGGGAAAGAAAATTATTTATCAGTTTGATCCAAGAACTAATTTTTTACTTTGCTTTTACGTGCGTGTGTTGTAGTCTTTCAATAGTGCGTCATCAGCTGTCTGCTTTATTTGAGCAGAAAAGCACAGGCACGCGCAGCATGCACGCGCAGTCAGAGCTGGAGGAAAACCGCAAAGACGGCAACCAAAAGCAGTGAAATCTCACTATTCTTATTACCAGAGTTGTAGCACAAACAAAATATTAATGCAAACAATCCATTCAATACTAAATAAAAATAACATTTATTGATTTGATCTTTTATATTTTTTATTAATGACTGCATTAATTGGACACACTGTTTGTAGAGAATGCACACATACATAAACTCATTTGATTCAAGACTGGCATCATTACATCATGCATAAAATTTTGGCGTCCATTTATTTTGCCATTTTAAATAATACCATAACTTTTGGCTTCTATGTAATCATATAATATAAAACTCTTCTTGTTTTAAATTCTCACTTAGGGCTAAAACCCCTAAAGATGAAACCCTAGAACTGCCCCTGATAGATAGATAGATAGATAGATAGATAGATAGATAGATAGATAGATAGATAGATAGATAGATAGATAGATAGATAGATAGATAGATAGATAGATAGATAGATAGATAGATAGATAGATAGATAGATAGATAGATAGATAGATAGATAGATAATGCAAAAGCTTTGAAAATTTTTTAATTTGCTTAATAATTGTGAATAGTTGATAAACTATTACATTTTAATTTCCAGCATGTAGCAGACACTTTTATCCAGAGCAACTTACATTTGTATCTCATTTTATACAACTGAGCAATTGAGGGTTAAGGGCCTTGCTCAGGGGACCAGCAGGGGTAGCTTGGTGGTCCTGGGATCGAACTCACAACCTGCCGATTCGTAGCCCAAAACCTTAACCACTTGGCTACCAGTATCACTTGAAACTGGCAAACTGATACTCCTTTGCATGAGAGAAATCATAATAATAAAACAAAAATAATAATAATAAATAGATTTATTTGATTCTCTCTTAAAATGTGCATTCCCACCTCCTAGGGCCTCTATTGACTACATCACAAAGCGAGTTTATTGGCACAAAGTAATGGTGGCAAGCACTGCCAAATAACCTGTGCCAGTAATATAATCAGTATAAAGAAGTGTGTAGTCAAGAAAAGAAAATGTTTAGTGTGTATGTACAACAAACCAACATATAGACTAGGGGTGGCAGATTATATTATATGTATTTTTTAATGTTGAAAATATCTATATCTTTGTAATCGGTATTAAACCAGAAGTACTCTGTAATGTTATTTATTTATTTTAATGTTTAGCTGACCACTGTTTCCTGGAAATACTGGAATCCCTTAAAAATAAGACTCCAATAAAAAAAAATCTTTTAGGGGTTTCTTTTATATATAAAAAACACATCACAGTCTATTACTCCTCATAGACACTGGACTTATTGTATAATGTACAGTAAAGCCATATTGCTTTAGGGCTATTTTCATAAGTGGCATAAAGGAGGATCTTTAGTTTGGAGGGGAAAATTCAACAGCAGGTCTAGATGATCTGGTCCCAGCAATGGTCCAAGGAGAACCACCATTTTCTAATAACTGCAGGAGTGATTTTATAAAGTTTATCTTTACTACATCGTTCCATATCGATTTGCCGTATTTTGAAGACATATAACTTTATAATGGGTTTGAGGTCTGGAGTTGGAATGGGGTATTTTTTTTTGATGTAGGTATGTAGCTATCCGTGTAGTTATGCTGCATTATAACACTAACACCAAGTCTCATATAAGCTTATATAGTAAAAAAAAGGATGTTAAATGGTTCGAGGGTTAGTGATCAGGCAGTTGGATGGTACAAGACCCAGGACTGTCAATCTGCCGCAATTTAATACAATAGATCCATAATACATGGAAACATTTTATTAAATTGCCTTGACCAAAAAAAAAACCCAAACATTTTACACATACAAATTCTCTACAAGGTTCTTAACATACATTTTTATTAGAAAATGTAAAATATTTTTTTGGGTCCAACTTACAAAATAAGTCCTTAAAAGTTTGTCCTGATAGAAATCATTTTCTAATGACATTTAAATCTGAGCAGATCAAAATGTATGTTTTACAGTCAAAATAGTGCAACATTCTTTGCATGCTGATGCTTCTTCAGCCTTCAATAAATACCCATGTGTCGGTCTAGTACAGCCTTGTATATGCAACTTGGCCATGTCTGGATTTAAAAGGAAGGATTGCATCTTTTTCCCCATCTCTGGGTTTATTTGAAATAATTTGTTAATAGTAACCAGTATCACTTTTTGACTTGCCATTTGATACCCACTCAAGTGTCCATCTAATACTTTGTGGCACCATGTCTGTAGACTGCCAAAGAAATGCAGCAGACAAATGTGACCAGTGTGTGAGACACAGAAAATATAGGTCACACATACACACTGAGAGGCGAATTGGAAGTGTAGACCTGAGCCATCGGTATAAGGACCAGGTCCGCAGGGAAAAATTAAAGCAGCAGGAGTTGACAATCAGCCTCAGTGGCACTGACCCAAAATACACAGGGGCCAAATGATGTCTGAGCTGGACTGGAAGAGATAACCAAGAGATCAAAGTAGTAAATCACTAGGTCCTTTAAAAAAATAAAAAATAAATAAATCAATTTAGACCCTAGGCTGAAGGGTAACAGGTGGACGTAAGTTTAAAAGCTTACATGCCGTTTATCAGTGTAGAGTTCTGCATTTCCTTCACTTGATATTATGACGTATACAAATGTAAGATAAACCTGGACAGCTTATATTATTACAGACATTCTCGTTCTCCACCCTGTTCTCCTCCCATTAGAGTCTAAACCTACAGCCAGACTGCTACTTAACAACAAACCCCCCCCCAAAAAAAGTGAATATGAATTTTTCAGAACTTTTGGCATATGATTGTATACAATGACCAATATGCGGGCATTTTCCATAAAAAGCTCAAAGGTGCTTTTTGTAGTGGTGAAGAGGTTCTCAAAGCCAGGTCTCACGGGGTTTTCACACTCGCAGGTTAGTCCAAAACAGAGCACAGTTCACATGTAGAATTAGTAATGTGAAAGCTGTCGTGTGGACCAGAAAGCGTGCTGTGGTACCAAAACTGAAACCAAGCTGTAGGAGGTGCTCGGAGTTCAGTTGCTCTGAAACTTTGCCACAATTTCAGTGAATGTGAATGCAACTCATACTCAGATCCTAAGTGACCTTTGCATGTGTTTTAGCCAACAACGATATAATGTTGCATCAGGACATGTACTATCAAGGTCCGGGGAATGGTGTGAGGCACATACAGGGCGAGATGCATTACTGCACATAACGGCACTAAAATATCAACAAAAAATTCCTGCTGTGTTCTCCATGCGAGTTTGAGATGACATGAAATGAAAACCAAGGTTCGACTGAACCAAATAAGTCTGAAATCAGTCCAAGGGAAACAATCACTCTTGGATTTGGACTGCATCAAGCATGTTGTGTGTCAAAACCAGCTCAGACCCAGACAAGGACCTCAAGGCCTGTTGGTTGAGGAAATGTGCAAAAACATTTGAGAAGAAAAACAGGGCTCCTCAGTGTTACAACAGAAAACCATTCACCCTATAAGCCAGAAACTGGCAGAACCTGAGATGGCATTACTCTCCCTTCCCCTGTCAATCAGAGCAACACTCACCAATCCTAGGTATTTGTGAGAACTTTTGTATCAGGAAGAGTGTTTTCCTTTTACAAGCATACACTGCCCTGTGACACAGCATGTTCAGCAGTTAAAAATATATCAGCTTCACTGGCCTCACATGTCCTGGAGGAAGCATTTTTAAATTATCGTGTGATAGGTTATAGCTGCCTAGTTGGTGGAAACTGGCATGTACACAAATTGTAGAAAAAAAAATATGATTAGCATTCCTACCAGTTACACAATGCATAAATAGGCTAGTAATTACTATTCATATTATATAAGTGCACAGGAGGATTACGGGTCGTATATGAATGCAACAGATTAATATGTAGCATGTAAACCACCGATGCTTATGAATACAACGTTGAGTGTTCAACGATGATAGAAAAAAGAAAGCAAACTGATGACAGAGTGATCTGAATCACGAAAAACGGTGCCTTCATTTATAGGCACCACTAAATGGAACTGGGTTGGAAAATATAAACTATTATGACATATTTCTAAACAGCTGTCAGTGAAATTGTGGTGCACTTACTGACACACAAAAAAAAATGGGGGGGGGCCCCAAAAAACAGAAAATCATAAAAAATGAAACAAAGACTTCAGGGCAGTTAGGCAAACAGTGAGATGCTTTCACACATATAGGGATTTTATCTGTGCAAGTCACCAGTCACTGTTCTATAAAGGTGCCATAGTAATAATCATGGTTGCCATAGCGATAACGTTTATCAGTGGGTGGCGCAAGTAACAAACGTCTTTATAACAAATCTGTTTTCTGGAGCTAAAATAAAACATACTGGAGGGAGATTTGAAGTTAGGATATAAAATTCAGCAGAGTACATCTATACCATTCATCATATAAGATGAAGGAGAAGCAGTGTGTGCTCTTGTCTTCTACTGTCTTCAAACCCATTGGTAGTCGCTGCACTAAGTCGCTTTGTATTTACATAAACTTAAACATTTCTCCACTTTGTCACCAAAAATCTAGTAACCATGTGTTTCCCGGAATGGAACGAGTCACTGTATATGAGAATGTGGCATAACTATAAGAGCTAGGCTCTTGTGCAGACCGATAGCCAACCAATAAGCTATTTTAGATTGCCTCTGCCAGGAGGTTAAAACATGACTGCAGAACTCTGTCTTTACAGGTAAACGATCATGTATTGCTCATGGATATTTTTGAAAGTTCTATAATGACTTCTGACTCTTCTGTCTTCTAACTCATGACACCGTGACTGCCTCGGAGTTGAAACATGACTGAAGAATCCTGCCTATAACATTATGAAATATTGAAATATTTGTTATAACTATGTTATAGCGTAATAGTGTAATATTTGTTATAACTATGGTGCCCTGCGATGGGTTGGCACTCCGTCCAGGGCGTATCCTGCCTTGATGCCCGATGACGCCTGGGATAGGCACAGGCTCCCCGTGACCCGAGAAGTTCGGATAAAGCGGTAGAAAATGAATGAATGAATGAATGATGAATGAATGTTATAGCGCATCTATACATTCAAGTTTAAATAGCCATTTATTGTATTGTGTACCCCAGGGTGCCATCAACTTTAAAATGCTCCGACAATGCACATAACCTTGTTTTTACAGCAACATAAGTATATGTTTAAAAAAAGACATGACATGAGGTCATTATGGCACCATCTACACATCTAAAGAGCGTTTTTGTCTGAGCTTCTTACGCTGCTCTGTGACCCTACCTGAGAAGCAGTCCAATTCAATGGCTTAATGTGTCTTGGAGGAAACACGTGTTAACCATCCTCCACTCTTTATTAGGAGAATATAGTAAACAAAAGTATGAGGTGAAGTCATTATTAAACAGGCTACACATTTACATGTGGCACGTTTGCAGACTGAAGTGACTAATTCAGGACTATATTTGCAGTTTAGTCACAGCCCTGGAGACTGGAGACTTCCTCAGAATATCTGCTTAGTTTTCAGTGGGAGTTTTCTCAAACAAACACCTCATTGTGACAGCAGCGAGACTGCTTATAAACCATTATGCTCAAACACCAAATCAGTGATTACTAATGATAACTACCTATGACTTCAGGGCAGTTCTGCAAACTATTGCTGCTCAAAACACAAACCTTAAAGAAAAACTATGTTGTACTGGGTTAATCAGCTAATTACCAAGTGGTTTAAGAGATGAACGCTCAGTGCTGTGGTCCACCACACTTACATCCCTCCCTCATGTAGAGTCATGTATACGCAACAAAAGCCCCAGTCAAAAATAAAATAGCATAAACATCAGGTTCTGTCCAAAAATAAACAGTAAGCAGCTGCTCATACAGGCTACGACTTGAACAGGATGTCAGGCGCTCTTAACGCCGTAATCTAGAAAACAACAAAAAAAGATTCTGTACGAGTTAATCCAAACTTGTTGCTGGGAAAAACACAGCTCTGCCTCTCACATGAGAGAAACCGATAAAGTGCTTTCACAGACATGCAAAGTCATATAAATAGCAGCGTCTAAGCTGAGTCTCTAATAAACAGAGTTCAAGTTCGAGTCAAGTCTTCCTTAATGAATTACAGTAGAATTCACCATCATATTTTGAGAATAATGACTTTATTTAAAATCTGTATTGCATATGGTTCTATCTGTTTTGTAGTGTCCATGATCAAAATTCCAACAAGAATAAGTGTGCTTCAAATACCCTTCAAAGGTGATGTACAGTACTTATTCAACTGAAAAATTGACGTTTGGAATGTTGAACACTTCGGTCACAACTTGGCTTACCTAGCAGAAGAGGTGAGGGGCTACCAGGTGCTGATGCTGAATGAGAGAAAAAAGTTCTGTCTGATTTACTTTTCAACATTTTCAAAATTCACTGCATTCTGTTCAATCTAGCAGGTTCACACCGAACGAGTCTGACATCATTTGCCATCAGCTGGGACATGTCTTAAACTTCCGCTTAGTAAAAAATCCATGCTAGTGTTCCATTTAAGATGATATTACACTTCTGAAATCCAATCACTATATGGTAGAATGCTGAGTGCAGAGTATACAGTACAATATTGGCGAAGTAGATATTAAGAAGTGATTAGTATTCATGACAGTTTGTACTGTGTAATAAAAAACTAATGTAATAAACTATTTCATTCTGTTAATTATACCTCACAGCCTCAGAGTCCCTGGTTCGATCCTGAGCTCAGGTTACTGACATGTTTGCCTCATGTAAGGTTCTTCTGGGTTCGGCGGAAAGATATTTGGTGCATTATTTTGGCTCTTGGCTGTGAATGTGTGTGGATGCGAGTGTGGATGCCGTCCAGAAGACAGATGACAGGTTTATTCCGGCCACTGAAAATGAACGAATGGGTGTATGGATGAGTGAGTGAGTGAGTAAGTGGATGAGTGTGTGGATGAGTGTGTGGATGAGTGTGTGGATGAGGGTGTGGATGAGGGTGTGGATGAGGGTGTGGATGAGGGTGTGGATGAGGGTGTGGATGAGGGTGTGGATGAGTGTGTGGATGAGTGTGTGGATGAGTGTGTGGATGAGTGTGTGGATGAGTGTGTGGATGAGTGAGTGTTTGAGTGAGTGTTTGAGTGAGTGTTTGAGTGAGTGAGTAGATGAGTGAGTGGATGAGTGTATTAGTGAGTAAGTGAGTGAGTAAGTGAGTGTGTGAGTGAGTGTGTGAATGACTGGATGAGTGAGTGTGTGTGAGTGTGTGTGTGTATGAGTGAGTGAGTGGATGAGTGTGTGGATGAGTGAGTGAGTGTGTGAGTGAGTGAGTGTGTGAGTGAGTGGATGAGTGTGTGGATGAGTGAGTGAGTGTGTGAGTGAGTGAGTGGATGAGTGAGTGGATGAGTGAGTGACTGTGTGTGAGTGTGTGTGTGTTTGTGTGAGTGTGTGAGTGTGTGAGTGAGTGAGTAGATGAGTGAGTGGATGAGTGTATTAGTGAGTAAGTGAGTGAGTGAGTGTGTGAGTGAGTGTGTGAGTGACTGGATGAGTGAGTGATTGTGAGAGTGAGTGAGTGAGTGTGTGTGAGTGAGTGATTGTGAGAGTGAGTGAGTGAGTGTGTGTGAGTGAGTGAGTGTGTGTGTATGAGTGAGTGAGTGAGTGAGTGTGTGTGTGTGTGAGAGTGTGTGAATGAGTGGGTGTGTGAGTGAGTCCTGAATGGATGCCTGGGTGCGTGAGTGCGTGCTGAGTGCTGCGTGCTGTGTGAGTGGTGGGGATGAGTTGTGGGTGATGAGTGGAGATAGGTGAGTGGATGAGTGAGTGGATGAGTGAGTGGATGAGTGAGTGGATGAGTGAGTGGATGAGTGTGTGGATGAGTGAGTGAGTGGATGAGTGAGTGAGTGGATGAGTGAGTGAGTGGATGAGTGAGTGGATGAGTGAGTGGATGAGTGAGTCTGTGAGTAAGTGTGTGAGTAAGTGAGCGAGTAAGGTGATGAATGGATGAATGGCTCAATCAATGAGTCAATGAAAATTAAACAGACTTGGAAGACACGCACATCCTTTTATGAATTTTGTTTGAAATGTGTTTTGTTTAAAGAAAGCAAACAGGGAACTTAAACAAAAGACTGTTGTCTGTGTAAACATCTCAGCATACAGGTGATACACATTTGAAGATGGCTCCTCTATTAGTTTTGTTTATAGCATCTCAGTTTACATAGTCAGCCACTTTAAAGCCAAGTACACAATAAATGGAATCTTTAAGGTAAATCAATAACATTTATACAAGTTAATATGAAACTGATGTCCAGCTCTTACACTGTGCAGCTGTGACCAAAGGCACAATTTGTGTGTTCAGTTCTTTCAACTTCCTACATGCAATTTGTTAAATTCTGGCATCCAGTTCCCTTCACTGTGTCCTGGGTGTCTGTTTGCTAGTCTGTTTTTCCCCTCCTCCTGACAGATATCTAAACAAAATCTTGCAACAGGGCAAAAGATGGAAAAATAGAGTTAAACAGGCAGATAGACAGACAGACAGACAGACAGACAGACAGACAGACAGATCATTCCACATAAACACATTTATGAATTTTAGCGAATTGAAACAAATTGTTTTGTATGGAGTTGTTAGTGATCTATTAGTGTCTCTAACCTTGATAGACTTTGCAGAAAGAGGTTTGATGCTGTTGTCTCCAGCCCATGCTTCACCGTATATTAATTGTGGGAAGCTTCGAATTGAAGTTTTTCTGAATAAAAAAATGCACTAATAAAGAAAATATTGTGCTAAAATTAGACTGCACAATATACCACTTGTGGAGATTTACTGCAAACATGTCAGTGGTGCTACACTCTTAAATTAAAGGAACGATACATAATTCGACCCTTTGTGTGTTGAGAATAAATCAACTCCACTTTTTTCCATTTTTGTTTTGAAACATTATCAGCCCTTGATACATTATTGATACAGAGCTTGATTTGGGGATTTAAGAAACAGAATCGTAATGAGCTTCTGTATATGTCATTCTGTTACACTGTGGAGTGTAACAGAATGACATATACAATATATACAATTTGTATGTACAAATGTACAAGTGTGAAATGTGCAATTGAAATATAAATAGTATGTGTTTTAAGTAAATAATGTGTAGGAATAGTGTTGTGTGTTCCGCGTATGTTTTTGTTCATCAGATGGATTGCCTGAGGAAAGAAACTGTTCCTATGTCTGGTCGTTCTGGTGCTCAGGGTTCTGTAGCATCGACCAGATGGCAACAGTTCAAAGAGGGAGTGTGCTGGATGTTAAGATGCTTGAGTACGAATATGTGCCTGTAAAATAGCTTCGAACATGGAAGACAAGAAGAAACCGAACGCACAATTGAACAAATGAATGCAGATGACTGAAGGAAGCAAATGGTGATGTCTTTCAATGTGTATGATCTGTATTATGTCACGAACCATCACACAATGAAACACTAGATCAGAAATATGAAAAACATTATTTAAATTATGGTTTTATTGTTTCAGGACAAGTTCGGCAACAAAACTCATACTGAGTATCAGATCACGGAGTCCCTACAGTGTAATTTTTGGTGTATTGTATATATTTATAGAATAAAGTGACAGGTAGAAATGTATCACTTTACGATGTGCTCAAATACACAAGGAAAACCACTATAGGTTCTACACTACTAGAATGCTTTTGAAAGATGACAATCAAGTGAAACTTTGGGTTTATAATAGGATCAGAATTGAACCGGTGTGGTCTGAGAATGTGCTAGTGTTTGATGCAAATTCAACTTTGTCCCAACGGAAGTTTGTTGACTTTAATACAGAGGGCAAACATTGAGATGTGGTGGTGTGTGGAGGACATGCTGAGGTCAAATGCACCTCTGATCAGGAAGTAGATAGAGACAGGTAGCACTCTCACACCAACACACCCACCCACACCAACACACCCACACCAACACACCCACACACACTTCTCGACCTAAATAATCAATGTCATACAATCCAATAATGCTCCATGATCACTACATAAAATACCCTGACACACACCTAAATCACAACACTGCTGGCTTTAGTTAGTGCAGTTGAGCTAAGAGTAAAGTCTTGATGAACAAGGAAGCATCACGGTAGTATCTCTGAGCCACAGACTGCTTATATAAGCTATAAGGATGAGTAAAAAGATTCACTGTGAAGTACATAACTGTGCTGAGTATCTGTCATACATAAAACAGGTTTATTTACATTCCAGGATTTGATCCAAGAGGACAGCTACATGCCACATGCTGCATCCTAAATAACCCCGTTTATAATGTAGTGTGTACTCAGAGTGTACAAGCCATCATTTAACAGCATACAGTGCTATATGGAGTAAAGAGTCATTTGGGATTCAGCCTCAGGTGATACTGTATGCTAGCATTAGCTTGTGTTACTCACCATGTCGATGTTGCTGTGCAGGAACAGACTCAGCGCCGACTGTCACACTTTTCTCCCCGAGTCGGAAATCAAGCGGCTCCGAGAACATATGCCTGTTTTATGTTACTGTTATCTGAGAGTCATGTGTCAAGCAAAAACGACTCGCATCCCTGAAGCCAATTGATTCACCCTCGGCTTCGGAGTGTTTTCAACTGCAGTAGAGGTCATGCTACGATTCTAGCTGTTTAGGCGGACACGCTGTTTGCCTGCATTCAAAAACGTGTAAAAAATAAATAAGTCTTGACGTTATTTTCAAACGATATTTTTGCATACAAAATATTAGTATAAAATTATTTATTTTGTTTTGTAGTGCAAGTTGTAACACGTTTGTAAATGTATGTCATTTAACTGGTTTTATATAAATACAGGCAAAATATTAGACAGCCATTGATCTGTAAAGACCCCCGTCCCCGGAAACAGATGTGAAAAGCAAATGTAACGTTTTTCTACCGGTGTTGGTCACACAGTTGTGGGTGAACGAAGGAAGCACTGTTGCATGTTGCATGTTGCATGTTGTTTTTGTTTTTGTTTTTGTTTTTGAGTCTATAACGAAATACAGTTACATATATTAATGCATTTACACGTAGAACAACGCACCTCATTAGATCAGATGTTAGTGTTAGCATGAGCTGCCAATGCAGGAGGACAAACTAGCTTCTAGCGTTGAACATAGTATTTTTGTGAAGTAAAAAGATAGACGAGGAAATATGATTTCACTTGTAAAATCGCTTTGTTGAACGTCAACGAGTTTTATCCCAAACCCTGGAGTTAAAAAGAAAGAAAGAAAGAAAGAAAGAAAGAAAGAAAGAAAGAAAGAAAGGAGTAGCTCTAAATGTCCAGTACAAAGTGTTATAATATGCTGTGCTAGCTCTTTACTGTATAAGGTAAACAAATGGACTTCGGTTTATGCAGTGAAATAAGTTTAGATATAGATAGATAGATAGATGGATGGATGACCCCACAAAGACCCAGCTTCCCAACATGCTTGTATATGAGAAGAAATTTACTGTGCTGTAATGCAAATGTGACAAATATAGATTTCATCATAATCATCATTTTCTGGTTATAGTGATAAGATTTTTTAACAGGTTTGTACTTACTATGATTTATATTAAACAAGCTGTTTTGCAGATTTGTGCATATGTCCTCTCATAGTTACAAATATAGAAATTCTATAACATATAAAAAATTCTACTCCCAAAACTCACAAATCACAAACCCTAGCTTACCAGTTAACCAGTTACCTAACAACATCATGAATGTGTCCTGTCAGTAAGTTGTTTTTTTAGACAGATTAATAATTAGCCAGTTATGAATAAAGCACATTTCTTTCAATGCACTGCTTATTTCAGAAGTGAACTTGCTAATCATTTAGCTGTAATAGCTATCTAGATTCTTTGTTCTATCTTCGTATTTTCTGCCTTTATTCATTTTTGTTCTCTTGATCAGCCTGATCTGACTGATTCTCCCTCACAGACACAAAATTATATATTAACCCTTGTGTGGTGTTCGGTCCAAATTTACTTATATTTTATAATTTGTCAATATTAATATTATAATATGTCAATAATATTATTATGTCATATATTCATCATTGTTACTATTCATCATCTGCATTTCATAAATCAGTTCAAAATAATAAACTTTAATTGAAACATTGTTCCATTTGGATTTTTTTTTTGTAGATTTTTGCCAACAAGGTCATTATTATAGTATATTTTGTTACACAAATTATAACTTTATCACAAAAACAATTCTGTAATTATGACACTTTAATAATAATTTATTATTATTATTATTGTTGTTGTTGTTGTTGTTGTTATTGTTATTATTAATAACAATAACAACAACAACAACAATAATAATAATAATTTATTTCTGTAGTGCTCTCAAACCCTAATAATGTCCAAGGTCAATTTGACCTCAACAGGGTCCATAGCACAAGGAACATAGCAAAATTAATTCACATTTATTTGATTAGAGATTATTTTGTAATGATAAAATTATTTCATTCATTTTATTTCAGTTCAAATTTGTCATTTTAAGTTTCACTAAGATCTACCTCTACATGGCCTTAATGACTACCTTTAGTGCATGTCTGTACATATTTGTTGGTTAGCGTATTAATTAACACGTAGCTCTCTAAGAAATAATATGAATGTGCACAGACAGCTTAATGGGCAGAGACCCAACTCATGAGCAAAATTAAAATACAGGATAAAAATAAGGGAATGCTCATAACGGTTTAAAGCTGAGAGACTCGATGGACATTGACACAGTAAAACAGGTAAAATAAACACAGCAACAGCAAAAACTAAAACACCAGAAAATAATCTTTTAGAAGACTGTTTAATTTTCATAAATAATAACGTATGCTAAGTGAATAGATATTACTGTATTAATTTAATGCTTGTGGGTAATGGGGCAAATCCCCGGGTAAAGGGGCAAGACATCGAGATGGCATGCTAGTGCTACAGTGTGATGGGAAGATAAATGGATGGATGGATGGATGGAGGGATGGATGATGCAAAACAGGTTACGGTGAAATTACAACTGTTTATTTTTATCTTTCTACATTTGATCACTGGAGGTTCAGTGTAAACTGAAAGTGATCTAGCACCAGCCAGTAAAGTTTGTGTACACAGCTGCATATAGCAAATTCTACAAACAATTGAAATGATGCATATTTCAGTCCTACTCTCATATTTCAGTCCTACTCTCATTCTCATTCGTCTCTGATGCATATTATATTGATTTATTTCCACCCTACATTTTAATTCATACATTAGCTCATATGTTAGTAATTGTTTAATAGTTAATTATTATCATGCATTAACTCCTCATTAGTTCATCATTAGAAGAACTAAAATAACTCCATTTTAAAACATTTTAAAACGTGATACATCCTTTAAGTTATGCAAAATTATTTCTTCTCTTTAACTCAAATCATGACAAGTTTGGATACTGAACTAAACTTTTCTAAAAAAAAAAAAAAAAAATCTATTGTCTTGTCTGCTTGTGAGCTGAAAGAAAGCTTATAAGGAACTTTCCTTTCTAAGTTGAATTATCTTAAAATATTTTGCAGTGTACAGCTAAACTATTCTCTGCACTATGACATGAGAGCCTATTTGGTGCTGATACAAGTTCCTGAAGTGCAGCAGCCTGACATGCATTCAGCTTTCATCCATTATTTATTTCCTCTTATTTATGTGAGTAATTTTATCTCATGACACAAATTGGAGAATGAGTGTATGCAAGTACTACTACAGGCTACTGTACATTTGTAACAGTTAAAATATGAAAGTCATTCTTGTTCTCTTAGAATCTGTACATTCACTCCAGTCCTGTAAGGTGTTAGTTCATCACGAGTCTCCAGGACAGCTTCAGTGCCGATCTTGACACAGAGGTCAGCGTACTGCACAGGGGGGATGAACACTATTTCATATATAATTCCCTTATTTTCTTTTGTTAATGGTGTAAAAGAACGCTATCTAATCTGTCACACAAAAATCTCCTATAGTTGTTCAATTGTTTTGAGATATATTAACATTATTTTCATCCTCATCAAAGCATTCAGAGAGCTCTCGTGATCCTTGGTTGGGTTGGAGTCATCTGGGAAGAGACCGCTCCCATCAGGATAGACATATTTTATCATGGGATAAAGATGATCAGTTTGAAGAATATTGTATCGCTTTTCCGTAACCCTGCCTTCTTCAGGGACCAGTAAACCCAATCACTGCCAGCAGAAATAAATGTCCCGCACCACAACCCCCACACCCCACCCCAACCACCACCACCCCCCATAGCATAACAGAGCTACAGATCTGCCCTTTAATTTTTCACCCATCTGTAGATGTACTGTATACGTCTCTCGCTCCTACCTTAATTTTTTATAGTGTGTCACCACGGTCTATCCTTTTCATTCGGCTCATTTCAGTGGGTTGTATTTTTAGAAGGAACATATCTAGGTTGGGGAATACACAGTCAACTTTCACACATTTTTTTCCCTCCATATCCATGTGATCGCTTCTTGATGTCGTGTCTTTTGTTCGACTCCCCAGCCTTGCAGTACAGATAAAGACTACAAAGAATACTACAGTGTAGCCTTTGCATATTCAATCAAACACACACATTTTGGAATGTCATGCTTTATTTTTAATGACAAGCAGTTCTTACCATTTAGAAACTGAGCAGGATTCGTCTCCGTCCCATCTTTTATTAATCAAACATGATTTAAAATGAGTGTGAAAGAGAGAGAGAGGAGGGACGGGGGGCGGGGGTATAATGCATTTTTAGTCTTATTCTTGAGTAAATTATAATGCAAATGAGGTTTGTCTATGCCAAACTTTGTGTCTAAGTGATGCCTGAAATCATAATGATGCTCTTAATTATGATAAATGAATACTCGAATGAATGAAAATAAGGATAGACTATAAACATTACGTCTCAGTCCTTGCTGTTTCAGCCATGTATACAGTACTTGCTTTTCTTTGCCCTTGTTTTATGAAATGCACAAGTGGCATTTATATGCCATTATGCTATCTGGCCCATTTAAAAGAATCAAACTCTTTCTATCAAATGTCATGTGATTTTTTTTTAGACATAATGTGATTTAAAAGGATCAGAGCAGCTGTGTTGTTTTTTTATGATTATTTTTTGTCACATATATTTAAATGTCTTGTGTGGATGTAAATGTCACCTCGGAGCACTGTTGACATTAGACCCCGTCTGAGTACGTCAGGTGTCCCTCTCGCAGGAAAGGAGGGAATAAAATGGGTTTGGTGGGCAAATATGAAAAATAAAAGAAGATAAAGCTTCAATGTGAGTACTTAGTTTATCCCAAATACTCAAAGAATGTAGTGTCACATAATTGTGAAGAGGCTATATAATGTGTTAATGTGACTAACTTTCATTTACAGCAACAACAAAATTGTAATGGTGAGGGGGATTACTTTACTTTTGTGTACTGGGATTGGTCTAGGCCTTTTTTTCTCTTTGTGCCAGACTCCAGTGAGAAGCGACAGGCCTGAAAAGAGGGGCGGACCGGGTCTGAGAGGACCGCTTTGTGGGTCTGTTGGGTCAGGCGGCCCCCTGTGGAGCTGCTCGTACACCTTTCACTCCATCACCTCACCCAGTTGTTGCTGTGAAGTGTCTATCTAATGACTGGCAGCTCCTTCAAGCGGGGCTCTGCTGAAATGGAGATGGCCTCCTTTCTCATTAGCCTTTCAGACACACTATAATCCCACCATGCTTAATAGTGAGTGATTAAAATGACACATTGAAAGAAAATTCCAAATTTACTTCTAGAAAAATGTGCTTTTATTTAAGACCTGATTCCAATGTAGCATGTGGTATAAAGTGAAAAAATAAATAATAAATAATCAATGTATTATTATTATTATTATTATTATTATTATTATTATTATTATTATTATTATTATTATTATTATTATTGTTCACAGAATAATACAGTCACATAACCTTATTCAGTTACTGTGTAATTTATCAATGTATTAGGTGACATAGATTACCTATGGATTCTTATTTTCTATTATTTTCAAAGCTTTCTGTGTTATAAAGAATAATGATTTGAAAATAAGTGAGTCAGCTGGTGTATTTTACCGTAAGATGGAAATAAACCTTGTTTTGATTTCTGAGTTGTTGGTTTAGTGCATTTGTCTCCTAAGCATTTTGTTTTTTACATTGCATGCACCATCGAAGCAATAGGAGGTAATTCTGCTCAATTAAAAAAAAAAAAAAAAAAAAAAACCACCTATGTAAAACATAGAGAAAATTATTTTGAAGAAAATAAAAATGATGTGAATGGAACACTGGTGGTGAATCTGCATCTGATGCAATCAACTGAGTCCTTCATTGCATTTGTGCACAGGGTGTGATGTTATAATTAAAGGAAAGGGGGAGGAGAGAGAGAGAGAGAGAGAGAGAGAGAGAGAGAGATAGAGAGAGAGAGAGAGAGAGAGAGAGAGAGAGAGAGAGAGAGAGAGAGAGAGAGAGAGAGAGAGAGAGAGAGAGAAAGAGAAAGAGAATTCACATGACCGGGTAATTAAACATCCAGACGAAGCTAGACTGGATATGAAAAATGTTGTCTGTATTTCATTCATGGACAAAAGACGAACCTGATGAAGCAAACGGAGACAGTGAGACATGGACATGGTACAGAAGGCCTTGCACAAAATGCAGACTCAGTACTCTTTATTATTATTATTAGTATTATTAGAATTAGTATTGTTATTATTCTTGATGTTGTTGTTGTTATTGTGGTTATTGTTCTTATCTAAACACACACATCCAAAATGTATGCCAAAATTTTGCCTTCCATCTTTTCAGCTTCCATCAGGCATTTTTTAAAATGATTTTCAAAATGATTTTCATTATTATTATTATTATTATTATTATTATTATTATTATTATTATTATTATTATTATTATTATTATTATTGTTGTATTAAATTATTTATTTATTTGCTTGTTTATTATTATTATTATAGTATTATTATTAGTAGTAGTATTATTATTCATGATCTGTGTGTGGAACACAGAAAATAAAGCAGGATTTGTTAAGAATAAATCTGTGTTGTATGTGTTCATTCAGCACTGATGATTTTTAACAGGAATGTTGGTCAAACAGCAAACAGCTTATGTCTTTTATTTCCTTTATCATTTCTAAGCTTTTGTGAATGTCCTTATAAGCTATGTCTGCAACATATCCAGAAGATAATATATGAAAACAACATGAAATTGCCAGCTGAATATAAAATCAAATTTATCTTCCAAGACTGGATTTATCCTCCAGTCGTTTTGCTCAGTATAATTATTTCATTGAGATTTTATATGTATGTAATATATTATTTATTAAATTCGTTCATTTCCATTACGCCTAGAGTTTCAAAAAGATAATCCTCGGGTTGCTGCACATAGTCTGTGTTAAATTTTGCAATGTTATAACTGATAGAAATTAAAACAGAGGCACACATCCGGTAAATGAAAGCACGCGTTGTGGTGTTAAAGACATTGACCCCTGGGGTTAAGAGTGTTTGACCAGGCGTTTGGTCCTGACCTCAGGGGCGTGTTATCTCCTCACTATACCATGTTCTGGGATCTGATTGGTTTTCCCCAGAGACCACAATGCAACTGACCAATACATGATTTTATGTCCTGGCATGTTTTTACACAGCAGATCCAGAAAAATACTGAATTTCCATTTCATTCAATTCACCAATTAACAGCGGAAGAGTTCATTCAAAACGGGTAGATATTTTTGCTTTGTGGCATCTCTGAAATATTCAAATGACCTTGCTTCTTGGTTTGTTTGTTTGTTTGTTCGATGTTACATTTTGCAAGGACAGGTTAGATTTGTAATAAAACTGACTTTTCTGATAATGTGCTCTCACCCCCACACAGATACACATATATTGAAACCCGGCTAATGCTGCAGCTCTGACTCCTTTCCCACTATATTGAATCGTCCACAATAAATAAAACCTTCAGCCTGAACCACTGACCAGGAATAACAACCCTTAAAAAAAAGTTCTCAGGGAATAATTTCTGTCTGGCCACAGTACAGGGGCAGCTGATTTGGAGCAAGTGCGTTAGCATAACAAAAGACCCAGAGCCTGTGAACTTGGGGAACCTTTTGACCCTGGCACTCTGGTCCTGAATGGCATGGGAGCCTCCCCATAGAGCTCCTCGGCAGTGCCCCTGTTCGTGGCTAAATTGTTAATCAGGGTAATTTAATATACTTTTCAATATGCCTCCATCTCTCATCAGGAGAAGCATTCACAGCCTGTGTCGCCCCTGCCCATACAGACATACGCATACACACACACTCACTCAGGAAAACAGTAGCAGCTCCCTCTTCTCATTCAGACAAGCCAGACAGGCAGCTGCAGTCCACAAGCCTCCACCCAAATCAAGTGTAAGGATGCATTACATAGTGGGAAAGTCTGGGAGTTTGTGCCTTCATATGCTGTCAACATATAATATAAAGAACATCATGATATTTCATCCAGCGCCATTAAACTAGCAAGATTATCAAGGCAAAAAATATAAAAAATAACACCACCTGGTGTTTTGTATGATATTAATTCAGTGAACAAATATGATGCATCATGGTTAATTTTTCCACAGATACATTTTCTCTTTTAATGCAACAACAATATCCGATAGCAGCAGCTTTGGCACAACAAATCAACGGTACAAAAAAACTATGTTTTGTGAAGTGAATGACCTTCACAAATGTAGCGCCTTTCAGTAGCTGTCACTGTATCATACACAATGGTGGGTTGTTTGTGTTTTGTGTGATTCCATCACTGTGGTCTGTTTGCTACATCAAGGTTGTGCTAGTTACTGCCGATAATCTCTTATATCAGATATTAAAGTCCAAGTCTAGTTCAGACGTTGTGTTCAGACGTTGTTTGTGTGTATGTATATGTGTGTGTGTGTGTGTGTGTGTGTGTGTGTGTGTGTGTGTGTGTGTGTGTGTGTGTGTGTGTGTGTGTGTGTGTGTGTGTGTGTGTGTGTGTGTGTGTGTGTGTGTGTGTGTGTGTGTGTGTGTATGTGTGAGTGTGTGTGTGTGTGTGTGTGTGTGTGTGTGTGTGTGTGTGTGTGTGTGTGTGTGTGTGTGTGTGTGTGTGTGTGTGTGTGTGTGTGTGTGTGCAGAGTTGTACAGTGGAGGGCACTGCAGAGGTGCAAGTGGAGACCTCTAGGGTTCATTCCTCTGAGAAGCATAATGTACTACTCTGTTATATGTGTTTTATAAATAAATTAACCATAGATATAAAGAATAGAAATATGTTCACATCCAAATATAACTGCGTAACTCAAGCTCTTTCTTGTAAGACATACCCCAGACGTTTTCAGACACAATCTCAGTCTACTGCATCTATAGCATGTGTACAATTCTTAATTCAATTGTCTCCTTATTTTAAGAAGAAGAGGAAAAAGAAGGAGAAGGTGATGAAGTGCACTTGTAATGGAAGTTGAAGGGAAGCTGTTGAATTCTGTCTAGAAAATCTTCTGTAAAATCTGTAAACACAAATAATCACAAATCTTTCCTAGTAACATAGTTTAGTTACTGGAATGGACCAATTCAGCATGTTTAGAGCTAAAGTTACAGCACCTTGGGCTGCAGAATTAATGAGAAATGTGTGTTTTTCCTGAATATGCACTGACCGCTCTATTATACTGTAGATGTTCACTGTTAGTTTGGTTTTGTTCTTTTTAATTAAGCAGAATGAAACAAATTTTTTTGTGGTAATATACATAACATCCATCCCTTCTGTGCTTCTTATCCTACACTTGTGACTATCCCTGGCATCTCGTGGCACATGGAGAAGGACATCCTACATGGGGAGCCAACCCTTTGCAGGGCACAATCTCAAACACGCTCACAATCTGCGGACAATTTGCAGATGCCATTCAGCCTACAATGCAAGGCCAACATGCTAATAATAATAATAATAATAATAATAATAATAATAATAATAATAATAATAATAATAATAATAATAATAATATGGACACAAGACAGGAGATTACATCAGATGGGACCATCCCATCTGTCAATCCCAGGACAGTTCTAACACACATGTTCACACTCATACCTAGGGAAAATTAAGCATAGCCAGTCCACCTACCTGTATGGAGAATAGTTAACAAACCGATAGATAGACAGACAGATAGATAGATAGATAGATAGATAGATAGATAGATAGATAGATAGATAGATAGATAGATAGATAGATAGATAGATAGATAGATAGATAGATAGATAGATACATAGATACATGGATACATGGATACATAGATACATACATAGATACATAGATACTATTAGATATTAGAAAAATATTATTGTCTTTATATAGAAAATAATGTGACACATAATGGATGATTATGTTGATTTGGTGCAAACATACACACACACACACACACACACACACACACACACACACACACACACACACACACACACACACACACACACACACACACACACACACACACACACACCAAATATTCTCACACTCTTAAAGTTAATTTGCATCAATGTTAGCCATGCTAAGGACCCCATACAATAAAATGGTCTCATCCATAATTCCACAGTCTCTTAACACTGTGGGCCTCTGCTCATCCAGCCAAAATATCTAACTCTACACAAAAGAACAGAACCACCCAGAACCAAATTTGTGATCTTCATGAAGAATACTATAGAAGTAAATAGAAATTTTAACTACTTGTGCTTAGGAAGTATTAGTTCCAGTAAGAACATGCTTTAATGTTTTAAACTGAAAACCAGTTGGCTAGCCCAGCGTTTTCATGACTGAAGTTCAAGTTGAAGACCATGACGGGTTCAGGAGGTGATCACCAGTGCCAGACAAGTCAAGCAGGGATAAAGCCAGAGAACAAATGAATGATGGCTCTCTGGGGACCACTGTTCATGTCTGATCCCAGGGTGCTGAGACTCTGGCTAGACTGAACCACTTTTGTCTTTACTCAGTGACCCCCAAGACTAGTCTGAATAGTATAACTTGACCTCTTCTCGCCTATAGGGATAGAGACGGGAGGATGGGGGGTGAAAGGAAACGAGCCTAGACAGAGTTAGTTTACAAATCAAGAACCATAAACATTTACAAAGATTAGGCAATATGAAAATATAATATGGATGATTAAATATGAAACATTAAAATATAAGGAATGCAGTGTCTGGATTTTTCTATTAATTTCAGCCCTTTAGTCAACACACCAGCTGAGTTTTACCAGTGCCGAGACAGAAGTAGTCTGCTGTCTGGCTTTCTGGACAATGCAGCCAGACTAGTCATATACCAGATGCAGACATTTAAATTCAAGAGGGATTCAAAAAGAATTAGAAAATTACCCTACATATGTTACGAGTGTGCAGCTAGATTAGAACTGGGAAATTGTAAGATGCATTTTACATGTCCTGCTGTGATAATGGTGCTCTATTTGGAAAAACTCAGCCTGTTATACCATTTAAAATAAAATGACTTTTCTCATGGCATTTACCAAAAGTATACAAATATCTTTTTATTAACCCCAAATTGACCCAAAAAAGGTTCTGTTTTTTTTCTTCTTCACATTTTTTATACAGACTTATTGAAAGCAAAAACACTCCCAAGAAGAGATTATATGAACTGACAGTCTGTTTCTCAGCAAGTCGATAGCTTTGTGCTGTATGAAGCAGTAAAATGGTGCTGGGGCTGATTCTAGGCTATGGATTAATTGAAAGACAGAAAGCATTTCACTTGTGTAAACCACTTTGCCCTGAGGCCTGATGGGGAAAAGGGGCTCAGCCTGTGAGATATGACAGCACTAATAGAGGGATGGAGGAGATGCACAGTGGCTTTTTATCTCTTTGCATGAAGGCCACCATGCCAAACTCAATAACTCCATCTTCCCATGGGTCAACATTTTGCCAACTTCACCACTTTCTTCTTTCGGGTATAACAAGCAGTATGAAACCTGAAGCGCTGATAGAATACTGCACAGCAGGTGCATATATGCTGTACACTGGATCTCATTAATGGAAGGCAAGAACGCATGGTACAGTACAACCTTGTGTTATGCAGTGTTAATGTAATAGCAATGTATTTTTTTATTCATTAAGGATTTCTGAAAGTTACTCAACAATATAAGATGTACAGTACTGTAGGATCTATTAATCCTATTTATAGGTTATGTTCTCAATGGTTTCTGGTATAAAACTGAACAAAACCCCAAATATAACAATTACCAGAAAAAAAAAACAGCTTGAAAAACCAAAAGAAATAAGTCCAAGCCTTACCATGAACCTCTCAATCAACAGAACTGATTTCAAAGAAAAGTCATAACAGATAGATCAAATGTACAGAGCAGGCGATGTGGTAGAGATGTCAGGAAGAATGGGAGCAAATATTACAACTGAGAAGATCCAAAGCTTTTTCAGAGGCTAAGAAAAAGGTTAAAAATGTTATGAGGGAGAAGATGAGCTATGGTGCGATATTTATATCAAATTCAGAATAGAAGAGGCAAACCTTTGAACCAAAATTTTTTTGGACATCACCATTTATTTGAACACTGTTGGTTTTATAGTTAATTGTGTGTACATGTTTTGTGTGTCAGTGTTAGAGAGAGAATAGTTTGTATGCTAACTTACTAGTCTATATGTTTGTGTCCTATGCATATTTTAGATCGCTTAATGACATTTTATCCTGGTACGAACATTGAATTTAAAAAAAAAATCAGCCACTGATTTAATGCTATTTAATATCTTAGTGTTAATATCTTAATATGTCCATCAAAGTGCGGTAACCCCAATGAACCAAAAGCCAGTCCTACGAGGCAGAAAAGTTGGTATGTTACAAACCAGTATAAACACAAATACATCAAGACCCCAGTGTGGATTTGCAGCTATAAACACCAATGTTACATATCAGTAAAACATGAAGGGGGAGAGAGAGCGGGATGACTGGCCTTGTGCTTCAGCTTGATGGTTTTCTGCCTCTCTGGAGACTCCCACACTGTGCTGTATCTACACTTCTGAATCAATCACTATCTAGCAAGCTTCAAAGCACAACGAGTCACAGAGGCATAAAACACACACACAAACACACACACACACACACACACACACACACACACACACACACACAAATACATATATACATAGGTTTGCAAATGCTCACATGCATCAAACGAAATCCAAGAATCGTGGGATTGCTCCCATGGCAAGAGTAAAAACAAGTGGCGACTAGAAAAACAGATGGAGCTATACCGGGCTCCTCTTCACGCTGAGGCATGAGCATGAGCAGCGGGTGTCATATCCACCTCTGCCATGATTCCGTGAGCTGTGCCATGAAACACATCACTGTCAGTCTGAAGGAGAGAACAACCTCAGAGGCCATTGCCACCCATCTGTGGAAAATCAGTGCGCTGTGTATATGTATGTGTGTATATACTGTCACTGGGGCCCATCATATTGGCAGATCTGCACTTTGGAGGACATCACCTGGCATGTCTGTGAATCCTGACGAGCAGACAGACACACTGGGAATATGTTACACGATTCTTTCTCTAAAAGCTCCCTTTATTGTAGGCTGCCTTCCACACACACACACACACACACACACACACACACACACACACACACACACACACACACGCACACACACACACACACACACACACACACACACACACACACACACACACACACACACACACACACACACACACACACACAAACACACACACACTCAAATGGTCCCTGCTTCAATGGCATATTCTTTGCTGTTCTAACACATCCTACTGTTTGTCTGTAGCTGAAGTGAAAAAACAGATTCTCTTACAGTACAACAGGGCTTCATTTCTCTTGCATGAAAGTTGGAAAAGTTTGGAATGGAGGTGTTTGGTATCTCAACGTCCACAGGGAGTACAGGTTGCCTTAAAGTCTTTTTTTTCTTCCTCTTTCACTTTTCTGCCCTCTTTCCCAATAAGAATAAGATAACACAAAGACCTGCTATCTGGAGATAAAAGTGAAATACTGCACTGTGCTTTCTTTTTTCCTGAAAAAAGAAAGAAAGAAAAAACCTGAACTGACTCTTGCAGTAGGTAATGGAGTTTAAAAGTTAAATACCTCTCCCAATCCTTCCAAGGTCACTTACTTTGGCCTTAAAAGCTTTTTCTTAGCTTTATTTCTTTTTTGTGCAAATTCAAGTGTCACATGAGAAAAAAAAATGATTGGGTCTCTTTGTTTCTTGTTTATTTCAGATCAGTCCTAAGTGACTCTGTTACATGGCTACTCTGCCATTTTGTGGTTTCACATGCTTTTGTCCCAATCCAATTGTTCTGGATCTAACCCAGCACTGGTTCTGGGAAGATCTGTGATTCATAACGAATATGGCACATCAATCATCAGAGATTGACGATAGAAATCCCTCAGTCTGGCTGCTTAATGTGATTAAGGTACTGCCAGTCATTTTGAAGTTGTTCCTTATTTTCATTTACAGGATTGCAGTAAGATTTATCTGTAGCAACTGGAATGCACAGGTATTATTTTCCATTAAAAGTCAAGTACATTTAGTGCCATGCTGTTTTTTCTTTTTTTTTTTTTTTCTTTTTTTTTTTTTTTAACTCTACAGAAAGCAAGGCACACAGAAGCCCACACACTCACACACACTTATCCCAGTCGCTCATGGTTCATTATCATGCCGCTTACATCTCTTTGTCCCTTTTAGTCACGAGAATGAAGCTGTTCAGTGTTCCAGATTCAGGCAACACCTGGCCAGAGCCCGGTCACATGACTCTGAGGTCAGACCTACAGTTCCACACACACAATGGCTGGCTTTGTGCTCAGGTGTACACCAAGGCTCCCATGTGATACACACTGTGTGACACAGAAGGAAAGGGTAGAATGTCTGATCTGGTCTCATCCTACACCAAGACACACGGCTCTGAGCGTCTGAACCTATTCCTGATGCAATTCTGTGCAAATGGCACACTTACATTACTCCTGAATTGTGAATGTTGGACTTTCTCCTTGGCTTAACTTATTCTCATTATGATTTGTCAAAAGTGTCATTTTGGGGAGGGAACAAAAAGTGCAGCTAGACAATAAAATTCCATCATGGACTGAAATCCTATTGCCATATGTGATATGTCCATGTCAATCAAATCTCAGCAGCACACTGTGGGTGTCAGAAGAAGCCTGGGACATGTTTTATTTCTTTATGTAAATTCTATTTATAAAATCATTATTTCTTATTTCTTACTGCATAGGCTAGAAGGTATGTCATATTCTATATATATACACAGTAATTATCATGACACCACTAACAGGTTAGTCAATCAAAGATGACTGCAATGTTATGGAACAGCATGACTAAAAGAGGGGCAGCAATATGTAACATGGGAATGTATGAACAAATACGGATATAGACCCTTTTAGCTGTGAATTATACAATGAATTATTTTTTTATAGATTATTACATAGCTACTAAATTCTAAGAATGTAACAATACACTATGAACAGTGCTCTCTCTGTGAAATAATGATTGAGCCACGTATACCGTTTCCGTCAACCAAAGACTGATCATTTTAATATCCACCACATTATAAATTCCATCATCTACAAATCAGAAAAACAAATCACACTCTGCAAATGTCCTTCTAGAAAAAGAAACAATTTATTGTATAAATAAACTTTATAGTGCAAACATATTCAAGTAATTTTTGATCCAAAATATTTGTACAAGGAGTAGCAGTAAAATCATACATTGCATAGTGATTTCGCATGTATACAACATTCAAGTCATGTATCTTGTGTCAAGCCAGATGCCATTATGGATTAATTCCAGTTCCGCTGCTATGGAATATGGTTTGCACTCAGTAAACGAGTACACATAATCCAGAAAACTCTCCATGAAGACAATCCATCCATCAAGACAAAGCTGAAGAAGTGTCCCTCGGATCCGGGAGAAATCTGTACATGGATTGAAGTCTTCATTTAGTGATGATCCTCACCTGAGGATGAGAAAAGGGAATATCAGTTACAAATAAATCATATGCACATCAGTAAGTCTTTCTTCAAGGCTTCCTTACATGCTAAGGTTTATTAGCTACTTACAAATGTTCCTGGGTTTTTAACCCTTTCTAAAGTTTTCCCCAAAGAGACAAAAAATAAAAATGGATTAAAATCTTTAAAATACAAGATTATTTTTCTGAGCTCAACATAGCATACATGATTCTTACATAGAACTCTAGCTTTCAGACTGCTAGCTGAAATGTTGTGTAAGTTCATGAATATGGAAGGAGAGAGTTAGCACTTTCCTCTAAATGTGTTATGCTGCATTGTGATAGTCATGCAGCGCTCTGACCAGCAGTTCAAAAAGAGACAGTTGGCTGGCTTTACATTTCTCAGAGGAAGTTTTTTCATAGATGGGATTAGTTGACCTTTGGATAGGAGCTGGCAAATTGCCACACATCCAGGTCTTAAATTTATTTACCAGTCTGTTTAAGATGGAGCATACATGCATTAAAAAGGAACTAAATCTAATAATTAGATAATTTTCTTTAAATGCTAACTGTCAGATGGTGTTTACTGTATAATGACTCAAGTCTCAAGTCTTGATTGATAAGTCTAAGTCAACTTTAAGTTTCAGGACCTAAACATGTCACAAAGTTCTCTTTGAGTCCATAATAATAATTAGGCTAGTACATTCACACCAATCCAGGAGGATTTTCACAAGGTTTAGATGTTTAGAGTATTTTAACTAAGAGTATTCATCTATTTTATTTCAATTTGGCTTTGCTTTGGGATTTGCTTTGTCCAACTTCAAATAACTGAATGAAATGCTGTTGCATCTGATACTGTTGAACCATTTGTTGTTGCAAAAAGCACAGTCTTTGTAGGTAAATGAAACTGTTTAAAGAATTCAATTCAATTCAATTCAATTTTATTTGTATAGCGTTTTTCACAATTGACAGTGTCTCAAATCGGCTTTACAGAACATAAACATAGAACAAAAGTTAATATAAAGAAGAATATAAAGATTAATAGAATACAAAATTCAACATTAATATTAGATATATTAATATGAATATATTAATAGATATAAAGAACACAGCTACCACAAAGTGCCTATGCAGTCAGAGAATGAGATGTCTTTCAACACTTTCAGTATCTTGTGCAAGTTCATTGGCTATCTGATTGGTAGAATATTCACCTTGGAAATGATGACTGAAGCTGATTTGTTAAAAATTCATTGTTTGCTTTAAAAAAGAAAAACAAAGATTCACCGCACATGTTAAAATGTTCAATTTTTTAAATACTTTTTTGAAAATGACTCTAGTCTTTCAGCATCAAAGGGCTTGACTTAAATCAGGGTTTGAATATGAAATCAGAAGATTTGTGGGTTTTAGACAAAGTCAAATCATGTGACTCGAGTTCTCAACACTGCTTCCTGCTACATTATAGTTAGCTATAGTACTCAGAAGTAGTATGAAGTTGATCAAAAAGCCCAAGTGACGATTAGCGAGAACACGAGTGATTAGTGAATTTCATCAATGTACTAATAAGTGAAGCTATAAGCACCAAGAACATCGCATTTATAGTTTAAAACTTCAGTAACTTTACCTACAAGCTGCCTTGTTTCTATAACCTTTTGAATGAAACCTGCTGATCTACATCTTTTTTCTGCAACCCTCGATTCTACTTGCTAACTCTGTCTATAATAGTACATTCTGTAAGCCAAGGGCCATACATATCAAATATCTCAAGGATCATACAGTATTTCTAAGGTCTAATAGCATTCATTAAAAAAGGCTTGGGAACTTGGGAACCCAAGAGACTTTTTATATAACACTGTTAAAGATCTTTTGACCATTTTTGTTTACTGTCACCACTAATTCAACACATTGTGGCAAAAATAATATACTGTACAGTTACCGTAATCTAATGAAACATTTCCAGGTGCCATTCAATCACATAATACTGTATATCAAGCCTTTGACTTATGCAAAAAAAAATTTCTTCCATTCAACAACCCACAGGTGGAATGCATGTATACATAAATCATGAATGCTAGAACTTAATCATAAGAGATGCATTCAGAAACTTCACTGCTTTGAGGAATGAAAAAGATCTCAAAGGTCTTAAGATGCCATGTATTCACTGTCAACAAAGAGGGGAACAATAATGGCTGACAGGTGTCCTCCCCATTTCAGGTTGCACTTTTGTTCCACTGCGCCCTGAGTCTTCTCACATGGATTTTCTTACCGTCCCTATAACCTGATAAGACGTTTCCTTTTTTATGTGAGCAACACTGGTCTGGGAGTGTCTTACGTTTTAGCCCTCTGTTAATTTTGGTCGTTCTGTTTTCACATAACCGAGAAAGAGAATTGATAGGATTTCACTCCCACCTCCTTCAACAGTCCTCTACAAGAGTATTACTGTATTAGGTTTCCACATAACTACATTGCACTAAGGAAAATATGCGAGATCAGCAGAGATGTCTGTGGGAACCTAGAGAGACGCACATGGCATTAGCAAGAGGCTAGCAGTGTTTTTGTTTTCTGAAATAGTTCAGTATAAACAGACCATTTATCATTTGTGGCCCTGTATTCTGATCTACATAATAACATTCACAAATATCCACACAAAACTTCGGAAATTCGGTTACCTTCAATGCTGCTGCCACAAAAGTCACAGAAAGTCCTTAATACTACAAAGAAGTAGATTTCTCGCTAAAACTTCTATAATAAACAACAAAATAAGTTCTAAACTCAAGTGCTTTGAGATTTAGCTCCAAGTTTTAAGAGATAACACAAGCATCTCTTTATAACAAATTTACAAAAAGTTTTTATAAAGCTTTAAGGTGCAGAACTGGACGGTTAGTCAGGAATTCCAGACTTTTTAAGGTTTACTCTGACAGTTCAGTGATTTTTAGTTATTGAGACATAAAATATCAGCTCTCAATAAAAAATAAACAGAATAATTTTTTTTAAATCTTCTACTACTAATTCTAATATCATTAATAATTACTGTATATAAATACAGTACAGACCAAAGGTTTGGACACACCTTCTCATCCAAAGAGTTTTCTTTATTTTCATGACTATGAAAATTGTAGATTCACACTGAAGGCATCAAAACTATGAATTAACACATGTGGAATTATTTACGTACAGTATACAATCATAGAATTCGAAGGTCTTTGACAAAATGTCTCATTTCTAACATTTCTAACTCTAATCCTGACTCTATTTTTATAAAACACTATAAAGGTTCATGTGAAGTTACTGTTTGAACCTCCATTTATATTTTTATTTCAAAATTTATATGTCCTGTAATAATCCTACACAGAGAAAAAACATTCTACACTGTTAAAATTGCATACTCAAAGTACATTCTTTTGAATCTGACCTGTTTCCTTAAATGTAGCGTGTTTTCGGTTTACACCTTTGCCTCTTAACAAGGTTCTAAATCATAGCTGCTTTAACATTTAAACAGATTTTGCAGAAGCAATTTTTCATGCACCCAACTATGACAGTGATTACACAATAACAAAAAGTACTCCAGTCTGATAGGATGCTTTAAAATCGCCAGCTACAGACTGTACAGTTACTTTGGAGATACAGAGGATGGAGAAGAGAACATACTCTAACTCAGTCTGATCAAAACTCAGCATCATTGGGTGTTTCATCATCGTCTCGCTGAGTGCTGACTCAGCACAAAGCGCTTTAACAAATTTAAGTGTGACCTGTGTCCACATACTGTCCATCACCTTAAAGTAATCCACACACAAAACCAAACTCCCTGATTAGCCGTTGTTTGACGGCACACCTCCTGTCCTCAGTGATCAAACGTCAAACTTCTTCTCAGTGCTGAGTGCTTCCATTAAACTAAGTAGTGCTCCACATTTAGCTTGCGTGGCAGTTTCTTCACATATCTGCTAATAAATAGTCCACTTCAGCACAATGTATGGTGTGCTCTAGGCATGTAATCATATGCATTATTCTCTAAACTAACATGTTAATTTGAACTGTATGATATAAATTATCAAGTGTACCCATTATCAGTTCTGATGCAATCTGTTTAGATTAGGAATTCATGTTAGTAATTGTGCACTACTGTAGGTTCAGGAAGTAAACGTTTCAGGAATGAGTAGTAGTTATTTGTTAAGTAGGTACTGTATAATACTACAATTAGCAATATTTATGCACATAATCAAGCAAGGTCACAGAAATTTTTGGCAAAAACTGTGAGTGACTGCAATTGATATTCGTATAATATAACAGTAGGAAGTATCCACAAGTCAGCGTAGATACGATAAGAATGTTTAGCACTAGCAGCACAGCTCCTATTCTTAAATTTCTTATACGCTTTTTAGCACTTCAAGACTGTGGAGACTAATTATTTCTCTAATGGCTCTCTGGTAACCCAAAGTGTGACCCTTTACTTCATTTAACATGAATGAAAAAATACCTCATACTAACCTTTACTCTCGGCACAGTGCGCAATCCATCTCTTCTGTGACCCCATCTCCCATCTCTTCTCACCTGGAATAAGAATAAACAGTACCATGTCAGATGAAAGAACTGCAGATGGCTCTATATTGCCAGTTGAATCAGATCAAAACTTCTAATCTTGACCTACTTTTCCTCCCACATATATCCCTTTTGCCAGAGTAGATAAAGCCATGCTCTCACCACACATCTAACAGTATATAAGCAAAGTGCAGAATGGCATGCATTCTGCGTCTCCCCCCCCACAGCCGAGGTACACTGAAACAATTTCAGCTATTATAAATCATTTAATGCACAGTCCATTCCCGTTTTAAGGGGGTACATTAGCCTTTACACTTAACTCTGGTCAAAAATATCGTTTGCTTGTCATTGTACGTGTGGGTCATGACCTGTGACCTGATGGCTGATCATCTCCAGAGTAAATGCTTTTGTATGGAAGTGGCTGTTAATGATCCCACATGCCATCAACAAGAGATTTGGAGCTCCATTTTCCTGCAGTGTAATTTAGTGATATAACGCTGGGATATTGCAGTTTTTTTCCTATTATTACCCAGTTGCTATTTTTGTGGTCAGAAATAAACACTAAAGTGGCTGCAACAGCGCAACAGGGGTTGTAACGTTCAAAATCTATCATCACTGTGATATTTTTAAATCCACTGGGACCAAATTCTAGTGTATATATTACTGCCTATGGAGACCCTGATGCCAAAATGCTATTTTCCTGAACTACTTTGTTGATGTACACTGTTAATGTCAAGCCATTTCAATTTCAAGAGGCTTCTTATCCAAATACTAAAG
Source organism: Tachysurus fulvidraco (assembly GCF_022655615.1). Taxonomy (NCBI): domain Eukaryota; kingdom Metazoa; phylum Chordata; class Actinopteri; order Siluriformes; family Bagridae; genus Tachysurus; species Tachysurus fulvidraco. The sequence goes on from NC_062526.1 coordinate 9,790,437, forward strand.
ACAACTAAGTGACTCGTTAATTATGTATATCAAATAAGTGCAAACAGTTCCGCAGTGGCTACCAAATGTGATTCAGACAGTCGATGCACAATTACATGCAAAACCATCATTTAATTAATGCAATCGATTGAACATCTAACAAAACGAATTGCTACCGAGATCAGAAATTGACTGATATAGATGTACTAGAGGAACAAGAGGATCGCACATGTAAGTAAATGCCTGGAAAAGCACCCAAGAAAACAGACAACACATTTTTTGCAATTTCTGTGAGCCAGCTGGTTATTTCTACCCCTATAATATTGCAGTAAAAACTACAAGTTGAATCTAATAGTATATTATTATCAAGATATAACTGAACTGAGCTGCATTCAGTTTTGAGGTAAAGGGAACAAAGGAAAAAAGTAAAGGAATGGCATTGTTGGCATAGTTTGGATAACCTACCACACATCGTGGTAATGCATTCATTCTAATGACATGACTGCTACAATATATACAACAGAATGATTTTATAATTCAGTTTAATTACTTTGCATTTGTGGCATGATCAAATACAACATGCTAGCCATTTTTTTGTGTTTGTGTTTAACAATAACTCTGTATTTAATCTTTGAAAATCTTAAGTTAGCTTATTCATGACAACCAATTACAAAGCTGTAATAATTACATGTAAGCATTCATTGTTGATATTACACACCATATGTGAAATAGATCATGAGAAAAGAAAAGAAAGAAAAAAACATCTCCTTTGGGAAAAATAGACTCTTATTGTTTATAATACAGATTTTCAGTCTGAATATGATAAGGACATGGGACAATGGAGAGACAGCAGATATTCATGCAACCCCCCCTTAAATCTTTCTCTCTATCTCTCTTTCTTTCCCAGCTCTGCCCTGGGCACCAATAGCTTGGTATCGCCTTGGCAGGCTGGATCGTTACCATGGAGATCTGGATAAACTCGCCACCCTACGAGATGGGTTAGGCCATGCATTTGGGCACACACACATGTAGTCACACACACACACACACACACACACACACACACACACACACACACACACACACACACACACACACACACACACACACACATGTAGTCACACATCTCTGGCTTGTGCCAGAGGCTCCAATCTTTTATATGTGTGTAAATTAACTCATGGTTATCTAAAGAAGGAGAAAATGGCCCTTTCTCCTAATAGATTACTCACAATAGAACCAAGGCTGTGGGGTTACCTATAAACCTATAAACCTAACTTAAAGGATAATTTTGAACATTTTGAACACAGAAGCCTTTTTTTTTGTCTTTTTGTCTTTTTTTTTTATGAGCCCTGTGATTAAAAATAATTTAACAGTGACACTATTCTTAACAAAAACAGCAGTTGCAGTTACAGTACACCATGTAGGCCACACACACACACACACACACACACACACACACACACACACACACACACACACACACACACACACACACACACACACACACACACACACACACACATAATCTAGAGGCAGTAACTAATGCACTGATATTTGTGTTACCATCATTCAACACTTTCACAAAAATTATTAAAAATGTGTATGAGCTGCTTACAGTAAGATACAGTAAGATTTACGACACAGCACTCAGTAGTTAAAACTTCATGCTCACATTCATCACCATTCATGTACCTTCAGCACAGAGAAAAGACAAAACATAAAGGGTTAATATTCAAGCATGCATCTATTCCGCTTTTTCCTCTCTTTTATACAGTATATCCAAGATGGAAGCACCGTTCTCGGACGCATATGCTTAAAATAATCCTCCATGATTGGAGGGTTGAAGTGTCAATTATTCTTATGCAAATGTGCCCAGTTTCTCACGTTTCCAAAGAGAAAGACCACAGATGGCTACACAGAAATCTCTGCACGAGCCTACCAGACAAAAAGAGCTTGCATAATGTGATGCCGCTATTTGCATGTCTGTCGTCCGCCGCAATGAAAACTCAAGCACAGTGGAGTGGGTTAATGCAATCGTAAGTGCCTTGGAAAGAGACAATATGGATACACCTATTAAAAGGATGACTATTTTACATACATTGATGCTAAAATAGCACGTTAGCAAGATACAGCACTTTCTTGACATTGGATTATAAAACTGTGTTTTAAAAGATGAGATTTTTGTTATACAATAAGCATGAATAAGCATGTAATTGATTGTAAGGAAATCTGAACCTATAGCATTTCCATAACCCTTCAAATACGTCCTACATTGAATATGTGACATATTTTCTCATGCATTCGATGACATGCAGACTACTCAGACCTAATTGCAAATCTGAAGTGTTCATGTTAATAGAAACGAACCTCCTGCACCTGCCAATCAAACAATTTCATCTTGGGAAAGCAAACACAGGTTTGGCAAAATGAGTGCAAAGAAAGACAGGATTTGAAAAGGGAAAGGAAGACAAACGCTAGAAGAGAAAGGCAGGGCACGAGTGAAAGAACATGAAGCTGCTCTGCCAGTGTGACCCGAACAAGCCGCTAAAATGTGATTCCTGACAGTTCGCTCACACACGGGCTAAGAGACAGCAGCCTCTTTGCTTTCACACTAAAAACCATGATTTTGTCTCAGACAAGTCTGCCACCTCACACACCTGCTGTGGAACTTCGAAACTAGAAAGACAAATATGTGGATAAGCTCCAGTAGGCTAGCATGGAAATGGTGGACTGCTTTCAGACACCGAAAGAAAGAGGCTGTTTGCGAGTCAATGAAATTAGCTAAATGTTTGCTGTTCAAATTAATGTCTGAACATTCTGCTTCAACCAAGCAGGACACGTTTCATTCGATTTCAAATTAGATGGAAGAAGCGCTACTGATTAATCCCTGGTCCTCATACTAAGCTAAGCATGTACAACTTCTATCTTTTATCATGCAGGAAAGAATAGCATGGATAAGTACCACAAAATGTATTCCTAGCATGAAATGTTTAACCCACAAGATAGGAATAAAAGGATGCTGACCTTCCCAGCTGATGCTGTACTGAAAAATGGGGGGAAAAGTGGGGGAAAAAAGCTTTTCAGCTCCAAAAGAGTGGATCAAGAAACCTGCTGTGGCATCCTGTTACATGGTGACAATGGAGCGCTTTCAAAATGAGTCTCAACATTGCAGCCAGGTCGTCAAGTTCTGTTGATTGTCTCACATAGGGTCAAGAGCGACAGGATAGAAGGGGATTGTGTAGTTATTTTAGACGATAATGGCAGTCTCCGATTCGAGATGGGCTCACTGTGTTAAGTTTGTTTTGACCTTTCTGTCTCCTAAACTATTGGTGTCCGTAGAGTCAGAGAAGTGTCACATCATTTACGCCTTATAACCATCTGGGTGTAGGATTATGTTACCAATTAGGGATTGACTTCCGCAGTAATATTGTTATTACCAAACAGCTATAATATTTGATGACATGTTAGACCAGGTTTTAGGATTGTGTGAATTTATTTGAAGTCATCAGTTCCAGCAGGATTAAAAGAAACTATTAATCCTGTTCATCCTTAGCAAAAAGTTTACAATAGATTTGAAAATTATTTTCCATTATTCTATATCATAATATTTAGAATTTGATGGTTCCTAGCTTAATCTTATTTCACAAACACCTTTAATCATTTGCAATATGTAATAATTCACAAGTTGAGGTTAAGGCTGAGGCAAAGCTAATGTTTACAAGTTTAATTAAGACCTTATTGCCGTAAAGGACTCTGTCCTTGCTTATTTGAATTTGTACAAATTGCTCATGACATCAGGTTCCTTTTCCACAATGGCTTAGTCCAGGGGTATTCAGAATAAATTTGTAAAGGTCCACTTACAAAGATCTGGAAAAGCAACTAGCATGACTGAATGGCTACAACCGTTACCTTTAAATACTTAATCATGTCAAGAAAGTCTGTGAAAACTCTCCCCTTTCTGAACTAAATCTTTAGCCCTGTAGCTAGTCTCTGGTCCGATGAGCTGCTTTCAGCTAAATCATTTACATGAATCCATATCATTGGATAAACCATAACAAAGGATCTGCAACAGGAGCTGCTGGTTCAGGTTTAGAAAACTAGAATCACAAAACTGCACCCAGTTTGTTCATACATTGATCTGGTCTTCTACAGTATTTTTCAAGACCTACGCTAAAATATTTTGCTGGTTTGGTATCTGGACCACACTCCACCAGTTGATAGTCCATGGCTCAGTTGTTTTTTCACAGCATAAGATGTCTCAGAGAGTTCAGGCTGGATATATGGTGTTAATACAACCATAAAAGATCATTATTGTGATTTACTCAAGACATATCCAACTATTTTTTCATCATTTAGGTTTTAATCCTCACTAGCATGCAAATACTATGTCTAATATAGCAAATGTTTGCATGGCCTAGATACTGTCACCTCCATCATGGATACAGCTCACACTCACAGAACTCCATAACCCAGTATCTTTTATTTTCACCTACACCCCCAAGCCTGAAAAAATGTGTGTCTCTATGTTTGTGTGTGTCAAACACATCAAAAACCGTAAGGTGAATCCTTTTGAGCAGGCAGCACGGTTGGCCACAGGATGAATAAACATCCATGTCAGGGGAAACTGATACACTCCCTTTTCAGCCAGACGGGCCTCTCGTGGGAAAAACAGCTTGTACACAATGGACAGAGACGGCCTTTTGTTGAGACTCTCAGAGATGTGGGCTAGCTCTTCTCTCCAGTGTGTGCCATGAACAGACCACTCCCCTCAGCTCACACACTGACTCAAACACACAGTGTGTTCCTTCCTTCAGAACTCATTACAACTTACAAATCTCCAGGTCATTTTGTTCTGCAAAGTAATAGACATTAACAAAAATATCAAAAATAGGAACAAGCAGTGAGAAAGTGTGTGCAGTTTAGCCCATAGTGAAACCAGCCCCAGAGGGGGTTTAACACCAGATCTAAATCCTTGAGATATTGTCCTGCCATGACACGGCTCTAAAAAAGTCCACATGCTAGGGCCCACAGCAGGTTAGCCTCGGGGAATTTATGTAGCCCTTTGACCAAGATTCAAAGATTTTAGCTTTAGACAGCCATGGGTTTGGGGAGGTGCTTTGAGAAGGTGGGGGTATTTCCTCATTGGGTGGGTTGCTCTTTCAGTCTTCATTCTGAACTTGAGCTTGACATTGATGATGTTCTCTCTTTTATCACAAGAATTCACACTGGGTCTATGTCTGAGAGGAAAATGTTTGCCCACATACTTTCAGTCATTTTATATTTTTAAGATTTGGACAGTCAGAGAAATAGATCCTTTAAAACCCATTCAGATCAGCACTCCACGATCTGCTATTATGTTGCTTTAAATTCTGTCAGCCATTTAAAGCATTCCCACTAATCGATACATTATTATCACATTATTAACACAACTAGTTTTACGTGAGAAAAGCTGACACTCTTTTTTTCCCAGGCATGTCATAGACAGTTTCCACTTGTTCTCCCTTGCCCAACTGTTTGCTTTCAGCTCCAATTTGGGGCACAATGAAGCCGTTATGCATGGCAGGTTAGGAAATGGACATGGTTTGAGCTGGATGCAAAGTGAACACGTTCTGTGAAGCCTGGCTCTTCTCCTGAGGCCTAAGTACAAAGAAACATGTGCTTATGCTGACACATGAAGGACGTGAAATATAAGATATTATAATACCTGCTCATAAGGACACTGTAGGTATAATGGCATCCATCTTTTTCTGAACATGTTCATAACATGCTATAAAGCATTCATAAGCAATTAAAGTTTATAGCACTATCTATACTACATTTACAAATTGTTCAAAGAATGTAGCAAGTACTGTGATGTAGTGTTTATAGCACATTATATCACTATAATATTTTCTCATAAGCCACCATGTACTTTTTGGCTTGATTAATACAATCACTTTATATAGACAAGTGTTACGAGCACTATGTTTTATACATATAAAGTGTCATGCACTTCGGTAAATCATATGAATAATGTGTATAATGGCTTATTGTATATAAACTTGCCCATATGTCCATGTTTGTATATTATTACAGATAAGACCTTCATAGAAAGTGATATAACATTGTAGTTACACCGCAGGTTGTAACACACATAGTGTTAGGTCATAGTAGACTTGAAATAATGGGATTTTTTTCCCTAAAGTGTAAGGTTTCAGGAAAAAGCAAAGTTGTATGATGTAAAACTGTAGATTAGTGTTCATAATATTCACACAAAAATATTGTATATGAAAATATATTATGTAATCTGATTTTTTTAAAGGTTTTAGAAATAGTATATATGTATTAATAACTTCTTATATGCAACTATATATGGCATTATATGCAATATGATATGCTAGGAATGTATTTATACTGCAGGAATAATACAGAGTTTATAGTTTCAGTATTATTGTATATGTAACTATATTAAAATTCGTATGATATGCAATGAATAATCAGTAACAGACAAAGCTTATTTGCTCTGTTAAGTGTGCACAATAACAAGCACATAAAGTGCTTTTGTGGGGTCCTGAAATCGGTTGAACATATGTGCGAGCATTCTGTATCTTTCTGCTATACAGCCTCACACAAGGGGGACCACCATAACTTAGTTTGTCCACCATACAAAGTTACAGCTAAGCTTGGATGGACTCATCAGACGTCTTTTCTTTGAAACCAATGAAGCTCAAAAGACCTCCAACAAAGGAGCTAATCACTGCCTCTTTTCCCCAGGCCTAGTCACAGATTCTCTTTTCACCAGCTGGGCCTTAGATCATTTCTCACCACTAGCTGGCCTGTTTAGCGATCTGACACGGCTGTGGCTATTGTTTCAGTTTCTTTTTATATCACTTCATGAGGCTGTGAAAAGTTTGTACACATGAAATGGATGTTAATAAGCACCGAGAGCATGTACAGTGTGTTTAGAGATATATATTTAAACATGCATATTAGGTCATGGGCAAGTCAGGGTAACATTCATTAATCTTTTAACACACATACACAAAGCACTCTGAGATCTGGTTCAGAAGATGCTGTGGCTGGAGAAACCAATTTGCATATGGCGATATGTGGAACTGCGTTTGTCAAGTGCTGGAAGTATGGTGTGTGTGTGTGTCAGTGTGTGTGTCAGTGTGTGCATGAGTGTGTGTATGGTGGGTGTGGGGATATGGCAGACAATGCACCCCTAGGCTCCTCTATTCTGGCTTTGACCTTGAACCTCAGCAGCCTCCATTCCCATGGATTCAGACTCTGTGTGTATGTTTGAGTGTACGCTCTCAGTCTCTGCTTCATTTCTAATCCTACATACAATCATCCATTGAATAAAAGCACCTAAGAAAAAAGTTGTCCTCTTCTCACAACCACCTACAGAGCCTGATCTCTCCCGGAGCTGGCTAAGGTAACTTAGCTACAACTGCTAATGCTACACCACTGATATTTGCTACAAAAATTTCTTCTTGACCAAAGAGAGGAAAAGAGAAAAAATAAAGATTTTTTCTTGTCAGTGTTCAGACACTAGCAGCATGTTATAAATGAAACCTGACGACTGGATCTGGTTTGATTTCATATGAATGAAGATGCAATAAAAGATATGGGGCATATATTTTATATTTGAACTGAATTTTATATGGAGAAATTTATTACCTAGACTTAAAGTGAGCTCTAAGTGTTACACTTGAGCGCTTGGTCAGGCATGGCTGGAGAACACATTAAATTAACAATATCATTGGCATTATTCTTTTAACTGCTAATGATGAGTATAATAAAGTAGCCTAGTTCCACATTAACTTACATACACAATTAATTTTCAGCACATAATATTAGATTATAGATGCAGATTTAATATTTTAAGCTTTTATTCTGTGTGAAAAACATTTGCGCTGGATCAAGTGCTATTTTATAAAATAAGGCTGGGAGCCATACTGTTAAAGGAATCTAAATATGTTGATTCCAGTTAAGACTATTCATACAGCAATTTATTGGATATGTAATAGACTATATGCTTATTATGATCCTTCTCATTAATATAACCTTGTTTTTTAAATATTTTTTTTTATGTTTAAATTGGTTCAAACCAAAGAAAACAAATTGATTTGTTTCTTCAGTCCACATTTTCTATCCCCTGATTTTTTAAGGCTTTAAATCGAATGCTCTTGTTTAAAGGTGGTGATCTATATGGTACGAAAAAAGGTCTCAGCGCATCAGCATAAGCCGACTCTGAATATCAACATTCCCCTCATAAATATTGATGCACCTTTTGAACTTCAGTTGGTTACTCTGAATACAGACCATTGGAATTAACATAAGCTAAAGCTCAAGGATAATTTTGAGCCGTATGTTAGTATATTTACTTAGATTTGTAATGCCAAGAGGGAACCATAGTCAACCAAAGGTACTTATTTTGTGAGATTTTAAATGACTTTAGGTGTTCGTACTTGATTGATTTCTGTTTGTTAAGATTCATTAGCACATATTTTTGACACCACAAATAACACTAACACGCTATCAAACAAATTTGTATGCGTGTTGGTGTTATTTGTGGTGTCAAAAATATGCGCTAATGATGTAGGAAATTTCATGTACTGTAATAAGGGCCAATCTGACTACTTTCTTTTTTATTAAATATATAATTCAAGATGGTGGTAAAATTTATTATTACAGATTTACAACATATATTTAGTTAAGCATCTAATACTAAAACAATGATATCAAAAGAAAATCAATCAAATAAAAAATTCAATCCAATATCAATTTTATGAGAGTTGAAACTATGACAGTTAAAGTGTATTAATTATAAAAAAAAATCTTTTTATGACACTATTCTCAGTCAGAGACAACACTCTCTGACAACATATTACATTATATATTTTATTATTAATATAAAACAAAGAGTCTGGGATTAATGTTAACCTTAACACTCACAAACTGCATTTATTATCTTTTGAGGGGTAATCTGTGTAATGTTTTCTACATTAAATACTAATTTGTGTTAACCTCAATTCATGTTACTTCAGACAGGATTTAAAAATGATTTTGCATGTTTGACAGTTGAATGGAAAGTGGACAAAAGTCATGAAGGTTAAGGTTAAAGTAAAGAGATGGGATTAGAATTTGTATACATACAACAACTGAAATCCAACCACATCATCCTCACTTTTTCTGTTTCTAACAAATCATGTGGTCTAGTTGACTGAGTAGATCTAATATTAACTGCTTTTTCAGATCAGCTGCAGAGTCTATGGTATTCCCTCCCTCGTGTTTCGGTTGCACCAGCAGAAAGGCAGCAAGGATTCCTTACACTGCCCTACATTCAGCTGAGTGATCCAACACACATAGCCTTCTGTCACAAATAATCATTAGAGCACCAGCCCTCCTCCTCCGCGCACTCTCTCTCGCTTTATTAAATATTGAAGATTTCCAACTTTCAACTGGGTGAGTGTTAAAGCGACCTGCCATCCAAATGCAGACATACAGAAACATGCATACAGTATGCGTTTCTCGTCCTACACTGTACAAGCTGGCATAGAAACCGTCTCTATTAGAGTGCCAATTTAGCCTTTCAGCACCTTCTGTCTCATATGATGGCTGGGATCACATCAGAAGCTTTTTCTCCTCGTTCGTTCCCGATGCCTATACCTGCATCATCTTACATTCTCATTTCCTCTCTTTCCCTCTTTGTCCATCCCTTTGTTCTGCTTCACACAGAGCGCATTCAAGGCGTGCACATTTTCTTGCATGTCAGCCAGCTAATGCTTTCTCAGGAGAGTGGAGTGACGCTCGTTCTGCCAGCCACCAATGCAAGTGTCATCAGGTCGACATTAATTACTTGCTTGTGCATAACATTTCGTCACCACAGTGATATGCCATTAACGGAAGAGGCCAGATGAATGAACGGACGCTTACTCTCTGTGCAAATGAGGCACCCGTCCAACCCCTGGCACGGTTTTGGAAATTGGCTGAGTGCCATGGCATACACGTCCCTTATTAGAATTTAATAAGGGAGCCGATAATGTACCTCTGCATCTCTTTTAAATGCAACAATGGATTGGAATATGCGCAGAGGTGAACAGAGAGGGGGGCTGGTACACAAGCGAATCCCGTGGCTCGACACAAAACACGAAGACTCAAGAGATTTGCCTGATATATGACAGAGAGGGAGAGCCATAGCTCTTAAAACTAAACATTTTTTGCGGAAATAAACATGCTTTCATATAACCAGCACCCTTGTTATTTATAACAAACGTGACTCACATGAGGCACGTGATGTTTCAGAGGTACATGTAGTGACCAAGTGAAATTATGTCTTGCTGTCTGTGAGCAGAAGGATGTACAGTACTAGTGAGGACAAGGTTGTGAGCAAAGCTAAAAAATGTGTGAATCACCTAATTAGAAGCTTTGATGTGAAAAATCTATTTATTCGTGTGATTAAAACCAAATATTACCAAACACAAAATTAAACTATTTTCAACCTTTATATATCATTCAGCATATATAAATATATATATAGTCAATTATATCATATTACTTATAATAACCATGTAATTACTACTTAATTACAAACCAGTTACATTCTACTGCTCCTGAAATGACTAGTTTCTTACGCATGCAAACACAGGACACACGCAAGCTTTACACAACCACGGCCTGTAACACACGTCATCCTGATGGAGCACAATTAGAGAAATTCCAGACAGAAGTCATCAGACGATGTTTCAGAAGGAAGGAGGGGGTACACTCCTGCCATTTTGGGTACAGACTGTAGCCATTATCAAGCCAATTTCCCAAGTACAGAAAAGCATCCGAAGAACAGAGAAGCCGCCACTAACAGCGTGTAAAAATCTCCAAAGGGGATAGGGGGTAACAATTTCATATGCAATTGTCATTGTCACTCACGGGCTCTGTACGTCTGCGGCTTTCATTTCGTCAAAGCAAGCAAGAGCTTTTTCCAGCTGCAATAGTCGGCGGTGGTTTAGTGGTAGTGGTGGTGGGGGGTTTAAACCTCCAAGGCCTTACTTCGAAGTGTTTCCAAGGTTTCCAAGTGCATTCCTGTGCGTTATCCATTAACAAA